>NC_073386.1:27295619-27635202 GCF_028641065.1 Leucoraja erinaceus
TGCCGGCGTCCGGCTGTTTTTTTTGTGTTTTTTTTTTAAACTTTATTTATAGAGCACTTTAAAAACAACCACAGTTGCGACTAATCATGGACAAGAAATTATTATATAACAATAAAAACATTAAACGAAAGAGTAAAAACAATAAAATTAAAAACATTAAAAGCACTAAAAACAGGAGCAAAGTCTCGAGCAGTGTCAAAAGCCAAGGCCTATGACTGGCCAATTAATTAAAATATAAGGACTTTTGTTTTTTTTTTTTTTTTTTTTAATATTTTATTTTATTAGAAGTAAGCACAGTCATATGGCACCAAAGTGCCTAATATATATTTTCATAATACATTTTATGTACAACTTCTTTTTTTTTGTTACATTGAAAAAAGATGAGAATAAGAAAAAGAAGTTAGATAGTAAAGGATAGAAAAATGTGAAATATATAGTGTGTGAAGAAAGAAAACGAGTAAATGAAGAGAGTTGAGAGAGAAAATAGTGAAAAGAAAAGGAGATCATTATTTATAGTCTTGATCAACCCTCGTCCAGTCCTGAAACAGTTATTTTTTACAATTGTGTTGCACCATATGATTCCAAAAAAACGACGAATGGAGACCAACTCGTTATGAATTGGTCTGATTTATCCATTAGGAGGAATCGCATTTCCTCAAGGACTTTTGTTTAACATAGAAAGTAGATAAATGTTGAGTTGGAGAGATTTTACGTCTGGTGCCAAATAAATCGAAACTTGCTGTTTTGTTCTGAAGAAATCCCATTATTGAATAAAAATTTTTTTTTTTTAATAAATATTTTTATTAGGAGCATGTATACAAACAATAGTAAGCGACAATTTAATTACAGATTTCTTACATAGCTTCAGTTTTTGTTTTTATAAGAATAAAGATAAATGGAGAAAAAGATGAGAGAAAGTAATAGAGAGAGATGAAGAAAAAAAAAGGGAGACGCAGAAGGAAACCACTAATGACAAGATTATGGAGATAGATCCGGGAAATGTTGAGTATCCAGTCCCGAACTCACGTTTCAACCCTGATTTTGTGTTAAACCAATTTACCTTTTCAAATATTCAATAAATGGAGACCATATTCTAACAAAAAATTCTGGTTTGTCAATTAAGACAAATCTTATTTTTTCCAAGTGCAAGGTCTCAGTCATTTCTGCAATCCATATTTTACTTATGGGGGCTGCTGGTTTTTTCGAAAATTTTAGTATTCATTTTTTCGCAGTTATTAGACTGTAATCAAGAAATTGTCTCTGACTTATTGTAAAGTTTGTAGTATGTTCTGATAATCCTAATATTATTAATTTTGGCTCTGGGTCCAGTTGGATATTGATAACTTCAGAAATAATTTTAAAAATATCCACCCAAAAATTTTGAATTTTTATACAAGTTACAAAGGTATGCGTTAAGTTGGCTTCTTGAAATTGACATCTATCACAGAGAGGGGAAATATTTGGAAAATCCTATTTAATTTTGCCTTCGAATAATGTAGTCTGTATAATATTTTGAATTGTATCAAGGAGTGTCTAGCATTTAGCGAACAGTGATTTGTATATTGTAAGCTTTCATCCCATGTGTCTTTTATTATGGATTGAGCCAACTCGTCTTCCCATGCTCGTCAATATGATTCTGAAGACGGAACCTCAGTATCTAAGATATTATAAATTTAAGATATTAATTTATTTGTATTGGGATGTCTATTCAAACATTCATCAAGGATGTCTGGACCCGTAAATCTGTAGTCTTGTGTATGTAGTTTTACATAGTCTCTGACTTGCAGATATCTAAAAAAATTATTAGCGTGTAACTCGTATTTCTGCTGTAGTTCCTGAAATGAGAGAAAAATGCCATTTTGGTAAAGGTCTCCCACCGTTTTAATTCCATGGGTTTTCAATTGAACAAATCCTCTATCTAAAACAGACGGTTTAAAAGAAGGTGTTTAAGAGGGAACTGCAGATGCTGGAGAATCGAAGGTTACACAAAAAAGCTGGAGAAACTCAGCGGGTGCAGCAGCATCTATGGAGCGAAGGAAATAGGCAACGTTTCGGGCCGAAACCCTTCTTCAGGTTTAAAAGAAGGGTTATTTGCAATTGGGAGAAAAAGCGATAAATTACCCAATTTTAGTGGGATTTAATTGTTTCCACATACGTATATCACTATGTAATAATCAGATTTCCTCCGTTTGTTTTTTTTATTCAAATTAATCGGAGCTAGACGAATCGAGCCTATTTCTTTTTTTTTTTTTATATTTTATTTTATTAGAAGTAAGTGCAGTCATATGGCACCAAAGTGCCTAATATATATTTTCATAATACATTTTATGTACAACTTCTTTTTTTTTTGTTACATTGAAAAAGATTAGAATAAGAAAAAGAAGTTAGATAGTAAAGGATAGAAAGATGTGAAATATATAGTGTGTGAAGAAAGAAAACAAGTAAATGAAGAAAGATGAGAGAGAAAATAGAGAAAATTAAATAAAATAAAAATGAAAAGGAGATCATTATTTATAATCTTGACCAACCCTCGTCCAGTCCTGAAACAGTTATTTTTTACAATTGTGTTGCACCATATGATTCCAAAAAAACGACGAATGGAGACCAACTCGTTATGAATTGGTCTGATTGATCCATTAGGAGGAATCGCATTTCCTCAAGATGAACGGTGTCCAACATACTTGCAATCCACATTTTAAGCGTTGGTATTGATGTACCCTTCCAAAATTTAAGTATTAATTTTTTTGCTATTATTAAACCATAGTTAAGGAATAGATTTTGAGATGTGTTCAATTTATTCCCATCTTCCATTACACCAAATATAATCATTTCAGTATTAGGTTCCATTCTTGTCTTGAATAATTTTGTAAATATTTCAAAAATATTATTCCAAAATCTATAAAGTTTTATGCAGGAAACTAAGGAGTGTGTTATAGTTGCCTTTTGGGCTAGACATTTATCACAATATAGTGGTGGATATATCTGGATGAAATTTGTTCAATCTTGTTTTTGAATAATATAATCTATGTACAATTTTAAATTGTATTAGATTATGTCTTACATTAATTGAACATTTGTGAATATATATCAGGTATTTTTCCCATTTAACCTTCGTAATTTTTATCATTAGTTCCCGTTCCCACTCTTCTCTAAGTACCTCTGTCGATGGTAGGTCTATATTTAGAATACTATTATATAAATATGATATTAATTTTTGTGAGTCAGCTTCAATATTCATTGCCTCTTCCAATAAGTCAGGAGTTACTTTTTGATATCCTTGTATATATTTTTTCACGAAATCGCAAATCTGAAGATATTTAAAATATTGGTTGTTTTTCAATTTAAATTTTAATTGTAGTTGTTGGAATGATAGTAGGTTTCCCATTTCGTACATATCCCCGATCCTTCTAATTCCAAGACTTTCCCATTGGTTATATGTCTTATCTATAAGAGATGGTTTAAATAAAGGGTTATTTGCTATTGGCATTAATTGAGCCTATTTCAAAAGGTAAGCAGTCCTCCTTCTCCATCTTTAGCCAATCTAATTGTTGATCAATGTCAACCAGCCAGAAGGTAATATTTTTAATATTAACTGCCCAGTAATATAATAAAAGGTTTGGTAAAGCTAATCCTCCATTAACTTTGGACTTGCATAAATGTTTTTTATTTATTCTGTGGTTCTTACAGTCCCAGATGAAATTTGTAACAATTGAATCAATTTTTTTTGAAGAGTTTTTTTGGGAGGTATATTGATTGGAATAAATATAATAATTGTGGGAGAAAATCATCTTTATAGCATTATTAGATTAGATTAGATTAGATTCCTTTATTGTCATTCAGACCTTTCGGTCTGAACGAAATTATGTTGCCTTCAGTCATACATAGAATCAATAATAACAAAACATACAATAAACACAAATTAAACATCCACCACAGTGAGTTCACCAAGCACATCCTCACTGTGATGGAGGCAAAGTCTTAGTCTCCGTCTCTTCCCTCCTTGTTCTCCCTCTGCGCTGAGGCGATTGATCCAGGCCGAAGATGCTGTCCTCCAGTCCAGCGGACCTCCGTGGTGATGTCGCCGCCGCCGAAAGCCGGAACGCCGTCTCCGCTCCGAGACGGCCCGCCACAGCATCAGCTCCAGGCCGCCGCCCCAGCTTCGGGCCGCCGCTCCCGCTCCAGGCCGCCGCCCCAGCTCCGGGTCCCGCAGTCTCCACTCCGGGCCGCTGCCCCAGCTCTGGGTCCCGCAGTCTCCGCTCCGGGCCGCTGCCCCAGCTCTGGGTCCCGCAGTCTCCGCTCCGGGCCGCTGCCCCAGCTCTGGGTCCCGCAGTCTCCGCTCCGGGCCGCCGCCCCAGCTCCGGGCCCCGCAGTCTCCGCCTCGGGCTGCCGCCCCCGCTCCGGGCCGCCGCCCCAGCTCTGGGTCCTGCAGTCTCCGCTCCAAGCCCCGCTGTATCAGCTCCGGGCCGCTGCCAAAAGCAGGAACGCCGCATCTGCGAGTCGCTGCCTCAGCCCCGAAGACGGCCAGCCTCTCGTTGGTAAGTCCTGGCTGGCTCTGCCTCCGGAGCCTCGGGGTCGGTCGCAGGTTGGAGGCCGCCAGCTCCGCCATTAGGCCTCAGCGCAGATGGAGGCAGAGAAGGGGGATATGACACGAAAAAGTCGCATTCCCCCAAAGGAATAGACAGAGAACATGTTTCACCCCCTCTAACACAACCCAACAAACTAAAACTCAACCAAAACAAGACAAAAAAAACAACAGAAAAAAGTAAATACAGACGGACTGCAGGCGAGCCGCAGCTGTTAACAGCGCCGCCACTTCCGCTACCAACTAAAGAGATGGGAAGTGTTTTCCAATATTGGATATGTCTGTGTAATTTAGTAAGTAAAGGAGGAAAATTTGATTTGAATAAAGAAGTATATTCCACATAGATTCCAAGGTTTTTAAACTTTTCATAGGCAATTTTAAAAGGATACTGTTGAAGTATAAGCGGGTTTTGTTCCATTATTGGCATAATTGCGCTTTTATTCCAATTAATTCTATATCCCGAGATAAAAAATTATTCTTGTAGCTTTCTTTGTTCACATGTATAGAAAACAATTTTTTCAGAGTTAATGCAATTTGAGCCATTTGTACATCAAATCAGACCAATGAAAATTTGACCACACATTTCAGTCAAGATATATGCCTGTGCCATTGATGTGTTTTTCACATTGGTTATCAATTCTTTAGCAAATATGTTTTAGAGCTTTTCTAGGAGAAGCTATGGATGGGAAGGGAATGGAGGGTTATGGTCTGAGCGCAGGCATATGGGACTACGGGAGATTATGTGTTCGGCACGGACTAGAAAGGTCGAGATGGCCTGTTTCCGTGCTGTAATTGTTATATGGTTATATGGTTATAAGCTAGAAGACTTTGGTTAAACCATAACTAACTGGGCAACTGGGGAAACATAGCCCAACCAAGTAACAGCAATATTTAAGAGGCCACTCACGTTAAAAGTTCTAACCTACAGTTCACTAAAGCTATTGATTCATTGTCAAAACTGTTTAAAATTACCAAAGAACTCCACAGACCCCTCCATTTTTACATTTGGAAGATGAGTGTAGTGGTCCTTAATATACACAGTTCTCAGACTCCTCATAGGTGTAGTTTATTTTTAAATGTATTGGTTAAATCTAGAATTCTTCTATATCACATTCTCTTAGCTTTGTAGCTTCTAGATGTAGCCTTCAATTGAGATCATAAACAAATAGTTTTTATGGGCCGTGGACATCCACATGATTGAACGATTTTGAGGATGTGACAAGTAAAATGGATGAAGGGGACCCAGTGGATGTAGTGTATCTAGACTTTCAGAAAGCCTTTGATAAGGTCCCGCACGGGAGACTGGTAACTGAAATTAGAGCACATGGTATTCGGGGTAGGGTGGTGACATGGATAGAAAATTGGTTGGGAGACCGGAAACAAAGAGTAGGAGTGAACGGGTCCTTTTCAGAATGGCAGGCAGTGGCGAGTGGAGTGCCGCAAGGCTCGGTGTTGGGGCCGCAACTGTTTACCATATATATTAATGATTTGGAAGAGGGAATTAGGAGCAACACTAGCAAGTTTGCGGATGACACACATCTGGGTGGCAGTGTGAACTGGAAGAGGATGTTAGGAGGTTGCAGGGTGACATGGTTTAGTAAGTGGGAAGATGCGTGGCAGATACAGTATAATATAGATAAATGTGAGGTTATCCACTTTGGCGGCAAAAACAAAGGGGCAGATTATTATCTCAATGGGGTTAGGTTAGGTAAGGGGGAGGTGCAGCGAGACCTGGGCGTCCTTGTACACCGGTCACTGAAAGTTGGCTTACGGGTACAACAGGCAGTGAAGAAAGCTAATGGAATGTTGGCCTTCATAACATGAGGATTTCAGTATAGGAATAAAGAGGTTCTTCTGCAGTTGTATAGGGCTCTGGTGAGACCACCTCTGGAGTATTGTGTACAGTTTTGGTCTCCGAATTTGAGGAAGGACATCCTTGTGATTGAGGCAGTGCAGCGTAGGTTCACGAGATTCATCCCTGGGATGGCGGGACTGTCATATGAGGAAAGATTGAAAAGACTAGGCTTGTATTCACTGGAGTTTAGAAGGTTGAGGGGGGATCTTATAGAAACATATAAAATTATAAAAGTCTGGACAAGCTAGATGCAGGAAAAATGTTCCCAATGTTGGGCGAGTCCAGAACCAGCGGCCACAATCTTAGAATAACGGAAGGTCATTTAAGACTGAGGTGAGAAAAAACGTTTTCACCCAGAGAGTTGTGAATTTGTAGAATTCCCTGCCACATAGGGCAGTGGAGGCCAAGTCGCCGGATGGATTTAAGAGAGAGTTAGATAGAGCTCTAGGGGCTAGTGGCTTTAGTGAATATCACCTCACAGCTTAACAATGTGAAGATAGACAAGGAATAGTAGTCTGGAAATCGCTTTGGTCATCTCAATCATTAACAGATTTTACTTTTCAATACTGTTGAGAAGCTATAACCAGGGCCAGGGGAATGGCATCATGAATGGCTTAGACGCAAAGGAGCACCGAACGTAGATTGAGGGAGCAATAATTAAAGGGACAGACAGGTATTTCAATGGCCGTGGACACGATTCCAGGATACTTTTTTGCCTCCAGGTCAAGATGCCACTAAACAGCTGCAGAGTATATTGAAGTGAGATGAAAAATCAGATGTTGTGGTTCACATTGGTACCGATGGCATGAGTAGAATGAGGGATGAGGTTCTGCTTGTAGAGTTTAGGAAACCAGGGAGGTTAAAAAGCAGAGATTAGGGAACCATGAAAGAGGTTAAGAAGCAGACCACAAGTATAGCAATCCAAAGATTGTTCTTGGTGCCAGGTGCAGAAATGTACAAAATTGAAAGGATGGAGCAACTGAATGTGTGGCCGGAGAATGACCACAGGCTGAATGCATTCAGAATTCTCAGGCGTTTGGGACTGTTTAAGCTGCAGGAAGGGGCCTGCAATTTGGACAGGATATACCTCAACAGAACCAGGACCAATATCCTAGCAAGAGCATTGTGCTTTGGGGGGAGGGTGTGGGGATAAAACCGTTGAGTATGGCTGCCCCGCCTGCAGCTGTTCGTCCTTTCACCCTTTTTTAAATGTTTTAGTGTGTTAAAAAGTTTTGTTTTGGAGGTCTTCTAGTCTTTGTATGTGGGGAGTGGGGGGGTGGGGGAAGGGGAAACTGTTTTCCTCAGTCCCTACCTGGTTGGAGATACGTCTTTCCTCCGAGCCGCATCTTCGCCCCCCTCTACCAACCGGACTGGGGCGGCGTTTCCTGCGCTGAAGTACCATTGCGGTGCGGGCGATGCCTTACCGAGGATTGCCGTGTTGGAAGCTCCGGATTGCTGAGACTGCCGACTCCAACATCGCGGAGCTGTGGTCTGCGGAGCTTCCAGTTGCTGGCGGCGCTGACTTTAACATCGCGGAGGCCTGGGATCTCTCGCCGAGGTCGCCAGTGTTGGAGCTCCGCCCAGCTCGGCCTGTGGACTTCGGAAGCCGCTGTCTCTGGTAGAAAGTTGCCGACTTGGAATTCCAAGCCGCTGAGAATGTTCTTCCGAAGTCGGAGCTACATCATCCAGCGAGAGGGCCTCAAACATCGGGCCTCATCTGCGGCGACTGTGGAAGCCTCAATAGGCCCCGACCACCGGTGAACATAGAGGAAGAGGACTGAACTTTTATTGCCTTCCCTCACAGTAGAATACGTTGATTCCGCTGTGGGGGGACGTTCAAGTTAAATTCTATCGTGTGTTGTGTTTTTCTTTTTATTTGTGTGGCTGAATGGCAACCCAAATTCTTCTATGTACAACACTTTGGTTCAATGTGAGTTGTTTTTAAATGTGCCATATAATTAAATTTGATTTGATATACCTTGACAGTGGGATGGGAACCTAACAGGACACTTGGGCGATTTTTCAGCGGACTGCTGGCGACTGTCAGAGTGGAACACACACACACAAACACACAAACACATCGCTTCCTTCACCAGCCCGTTATGCAGGAGGGGGACAGGGCAGGCAGGGGAGCGCTGTCTAAAAAATTCACACGTTGCAAAGCCAAGGTGAAACAGACATAAACAGGAAGGTTGGCGCTGTAAAAAGACGGCTAAAGCCCAGTGTACAGTAAGTCCTTTAAAAGGGGGTGGCGAGAGGAGGGGAGAGGGGAAGAAGGAGTGGAGACAACTTTTAAGAAACCAGAGATACGCGGCTGTGAAGCTATTGAACATAACTGGTCGGTTATCCTTGGTTCTGAAAACTACTGCTTACCTTTTTTTTCCCCAATGAGCTAATGAAATGAACCAGTCAGCACCGGCTACAGCCTACCAGAACCTCCGAGAACCTTCAACCTCATGGCAACCCATTAGGGCCTCCTGGCATCCCACCTATGGCTCGAGAATTCTCGCTACATCTTTTTGAACATGTTGAAAAATTCCCAGCGACCATAATGAGGCCGCGACTAATTCCCAGAATGTGGGAACACCTCACGACCATGAAGGCGACTCTGCTGGAACCACCCGTCCGAAGGAGGGGCGTGATGGGTGCGGTCGTACACCCCTTTTTTTTCCAGAGTTTAAAAAAAAATTGGTGTTTAGAGAAACGGCTTTGTAGATTTTGCACACTGGGATTTTTGAGGTGTGCCTCTACCTCGGTAGCACTGAGGTGACGGCGGAATATCGAGTACGGTTAAGGTTTGGGTTTGGGTAGGACGCGGCCACAGCCCCGGCCACCACCGCAGCTAACAGCCGGCAACAGAAAGAAGATGAAATAAGTCAGGGTGAGTGATGTGACGATGTCACGTTTGCTGATTGATGGCATGTGGCTGAGCTGGAAATGTCACCTCCCCCACCGTTCCTATGAGCTCATTAGCAGCAATTTAAATAATTTATTATTGCTGCCGCTGCCTCACATCACTATGGTTTAAATTGTCTCCCATGTCCCACTCTCTCACGTCTAGTTATTGTATTAAGTAGCTTGTCAGGTCCAGAGGACTTTCACTCCAGGTCTCAATTAATTAGTTTTTACTCCTTATGTTGGTCACTTTTTCACTGATTCACCCGAGGAGCGCATTCCATGAAGAGCCGCCGAGGAGGCAGAGAGCGGAGAGCCAGCTCCAGGGCACCAGAGAGCGGGCAGGAGAGCTGCCCTTCACTGTGCGGCCACCCCTGCACCAGCCTGGCCGCTCCATTCCGGCCCAACATACAGTCCCCGGCACCCAGGCACTGGACTGCCACTAAGCTGAAGGCAGAGCTCACCGCCCTGTGGGCCCATATTCCACACAACTATAAGCAACGCCAACTATATGCGCATCTACCCAATGTATTCCTCTAATGATTTTGTACACCTCTATCAGATCTCCCCTCATCCTCCTGCGCTCCATGGAATAGAGTCCCAGCGTACTCAACATCTCCCTATAGCTCACACCCTCTAGTCCTGGCAACATCCTCATAAATCTTCTCTGTACCCTTTCCAGTTTGACATCTTTCCTATAACATGGTGCCCAGAACTGAACACAATATTCTAAATGGGGTCTCACCCACATCTTATACTATTACAACATGACCTCCCAACTTCTATACTCAATACTCTGACTGCTGTAGGCCAAAGTGCCAAAACACTTTTTGACCACCTGATCTACCTGGGACTCGACCTTCAAGGAACCATGCACCTGTACTCCTAGATCCCTCTGCTCTACAACACTACCCAGAGGCCTACCATTTAAGGCTCAGAATGCACCAGGGAGCATCTAAAACCCAAGAGCTTCTAAGGCCCTTAAGCGGGCCCTGGACCCCGGCCACGAGGGACTTCGCACTTTGTGCTTGTGATGTGCGCTGCGCTTACATTATTTCACATAAATTTTTTATAATCCTGTCATGCCACCCCCCTTTTTTAAAAGCTTCGTACAAGCCTGACCCGTGAACATGTGGCCACCATGGGTGACTGCATAGTCTCCTGCGGTCACCTAAGTGTGACAGACCTATTAGGAATGAAAGAAACAATGCCAGAAGTTAAAAACACAATAAACACATTAGTTAGGCAGTGGAGAAAAAGCAGACAGCAAGTAGGAACAAATGGAAAAACATTAAAAGGCCACATTTTGTCATTGTTTGCCTTTAAATGTTGCATCCACAGGAGGGTGGGAGAAACAATGTAACAATATGTTGTGCATGGATATGATCTAATTGCCAGTATAGAAATGTGGCTGCGAAGTGACCAAAAGCCGGTAGCCATATATTCCAGATAAATTGATATTCTGGAAGGACAGGACAAAAGGAAAATAAGTGTGATGGTACAGCTAATAGAGGATGATTATTAGTACAGTAGGTAGGAAGGACCTAGGCTCAGAAAATCATGAACATAATTAGAATCTGCTCAGGTGAGCTAAGAAGCAGCACATTGGGAAGAGTTATTTATAGGATTTGAGTAATGGGAAGGCCTCAGAGGGCAACATAAAACCAGAAAAGTAATGCTGATATAATAACAGTAATACAATAATCCTGGGGGATTTTAATCTATGCATAAAATGGGCAAATCAAATTTATATTATCTGTGTAGAAAAGGAATTCCTGGAATGTATAACTTACAAGGCTGAAGGACCTATGTGATCCTCTTTAAATCCGTTCTTACGATGATGGCTCACATAATGGTCCCACATTAGACATTCAGCCAGGCGTTCTGGCATCTGGAGCAGCAGCGAGGAACTTTGCATAAGGAGGTAAAATAGTGTTCTTACTTAAAAGTATTTCAAGGCTATGAACAACCCATCTGCCTTTTTCAGAGCTGTCACCGCCTGGACATGTGACATTCTTTGGGCCTGGACTGTTCTATTCATTGAGGTCAAGGCTCCTGTCACACTTAACTTCCTTGCCTTAGGATTTTACCAGTTGGATATAGTTGATCTTTGCTATATCTCAGTTTTTTGTGCACCACAGTCCCTATTGCTCTAGTTGCAAGGAAAAACATTTCCATTAGTTTAGCTATTGCAAAGAAGGTGAGGTCATGGAATTGCCGTTATTGTGGGCGTACTCACAGTTCATGTATTTATGAATTGGACTCCAGTGATGCTTTGCATTCTCCTATACCGAGGTATAATGAAAAGCATTTTTTTTGCGTGCTACCCAGTCAGCGCATAGACTACATGATTACTATTAAACTGTCCACAGTGTACAGATACAGGATAAAAGGTTATAAAGTTTAGTGCAAGATAAAGTCCAGTGTCCTATTAAAGTTAGTTTGAAGGTCTCCAATGAGGTAGATGGGAGGTCAGCACCATCCTCTATTGGTGAGATTACAGTTCAGTTGCCTGATAAGGCATGAGTAATGAATACATGAAGAACTTTGCCACAATTCCAGGAAGGTCACATGATTGCCTCATTCCAAAGTGGTTCACTTTGTAGGCGCTACCAGTGCCAGTGTATGAAAATAATGTTGCGTGCCAGAGGAGGGAGACATTCTCCTGACAGAGACAATTAATTTGCCTGACAGTTCTCATGAACATCACACTCCAAGTTTCTACCACAAAGCATGGTGCAAAGCATCCATGTGCACTACACTGCTTTTATTCTCAATGGCAAGGAACAAAGCAATGTCCATGTCCACTATTCTAATCACCAGACAAATCCTCATACTAGCCAAAAGAAATTAAAGCTTTATTGTAAGAACTCAAATATTCAAAGCCTCATTGAAGGGTGCAGTGATCAGCACAGGGTTGTCATTCATAGCAATATTGTGTACCTGTAACCCCAAAGACATCATGAAGTATGGAAGCAGTCCAATAAGCCTCAAAAATGGTCCATGTTTCCAGTGGTTTGGTGGAAAGGCATGCGATAAAAACGAGATGACATCCACTTTATTATTATCCTACACCAGTTATGCCTACTTAGCAAGGAAGGAGCATTGCGTCAATGAATTAAAATGCTCCCATCAAAAGGGCTCTCTCATTCCCAACAATTGTGATAAATTATCTGGCTTGGGGACACCTTCCTTGATAGATATCCATGCAGTAAATTGCCATTACAGCTTATTGCTAATGAATGGATTTGTGAGATTCTTTTCAAGTAACTGTTTGAATTAATGCCAGTTATAAACCTAAGGGTAAGTTGATTCAATTAAATATCCAGTGTCAGCATTGAATACATTTTCATATCAATCACATGGAACTGAGTTGGCGAGGAGCATTGACAATCAAATACCACTGAACCTTTTTACTCTCCTATTGGTGTCCATTCTGTACACAAATCAAAGCAATTGAGCCTTACTCAGCATGTTCACCAGCAAAAGTAACCTTATCATTACCAGTCCTCTGTTACAGTATAAATCCCCTCCGTGCTACGGTTTGAGCATTATAACAAGTCTGATAAATGAGACACAGTGGAGTGAAAATCTTAACAGGAAGTCATTTAACCAAATTTCAGGCATCATTGAAGGACTTTGAACACAATGGGTTTCTGGACAAGGAAACTGCATGATAGTGATTGGATCTTCCGGAGGATTAACACTTTGTTTATCAAGCTTGTTGCGAACATAATTTATGCCGATTTTCAGTTTCTCTCTGTTTCTTCAATAAATATCCATACAGTGGCAGATCATCACTGAATAAATGAAATTTGACTTCATGGTGCAACCAAATTTAAAAGCCAATGTAACTTACACATAGTTCATCCATTTCGTAAATGTCATGAGCTCATCTAATCAAGTGGTGACGGTTATTCATATCCTTACTTAAATAGACAGTCATGATATATATTACGCATAATTCCTCTCAACTATCTATATCATATCATATCATCATCATAATCATCATATATATATATATATATATATCTTTATACATAAAACTGATCTTGGATGTGTGTGTATTGTGCGATGTTTGTGTGCATTTCACATTTTCTCGAAAACACGACGAGGTAACGGTGACATTTTTACATATTCCGATAGAGATTTACGCCGTGATGTCAAAAATCGCCTTATCTGAAAATTGCATGCTTTATTTCTCGGGTTATTTATGAAAATGTTCAAAAATTTCAAATAACCAGGAAAATAAACGAGATGGTCTCACTGATGATGTCACAATGGCTCTGCCCCTCATGCCCCTATGTTCCACGCGCAGCGAGTGACGTCACCCCATCCCCCTCCTTCCCCCCTGATTCTTCAAAAGATGCAGAAAGAACGAGCCTTTCTCCCCCCACCCCCCGGCCTCCCTCCCCTGGCCACTCTTTCATCACTCTCCCCCAGGGCCTCTCTCCCCCGGCCTCTCTTTTACCACCCTCCCCCAGGGCCACTCTTCCACCCCCCGCTCTTCCCTCACCTCTCCCCCTCTCTCCCCCCTCCCACTCCCCCCCCCCCTCCCACTTCCCCCCCCCCCCCCTTCAGGCCCCAGCCATTTTGCCGCGTTAGTAATTTCCTGATTTCCACCTTTTTGACCCCCACTCTAGCCACGCCTGCGCAATTGGGGGCTATGCGTGAGTGTATAGGGCGGGGCATGGGAGCGAATTAATAATATTAATATAATATCAAGGGGGAGGTTAGTGTGTGTGTATGTGTGTGGGGGGGGTGGGGTGGTTAGTATGTGTGTGTGTGACGCACAGGCCATGCCCCCCCCCCCCCCCCATAACGGGTCCCACTTGGTCTAGTATATACTAAAACTCTGATCTTGTGCGTGGGTATGTATGTGTGTATATGTGGGTGTCTTTAGGTCATCTCGAAAAAACTACGTGGTAACGATAGCACTTTTACATATTTCGGGTTACATTTTTCCTGTCGAGGCCGGGAGCACCTTATGTGAACGTTTTATGCTTTATTTCTCGAATTATTACTGATTACATTTTAAAATCATCAAAAGACTTTGAATTTAAAACAACCAGCTTTCGCTGATGATGTCACAATGGTTCTGCTCTGGGTCATCTCACACACAGAATCTTCCACACGCTTCCTGTGACGTCACCCCCGACCCCTCCCCCCCACCAGGTTATTCACACTCCCACCCCGGGTTATGGGGCTATTTTCCAGGCTTACGTTTCAGTGTAAATGAATGAGACCAAGCAGCGAAGCAATGTTTCTGAGGAGCTATGATGGCACAACAAACTAATAGGTCACGGCTTGAGTTGCTCTCCGCACAATCAGCGCAGAACCCCTGCTCAAAAAGGCAGCAAACACCCCCCAGGTTATTCACACTCCCCCCCACCACCGAGTTATTCACACCCATCCCCCCCCCCCGGTTATTCACACACGCCCCCCCCCCGGTTTATTCACCCCCCCCCCGGGTTATTCCCCCCCCCGCCAGGTTATATCACCCCCCCCCCCCGGGTTATTCACACTCAACCCCCCCACCAGGTTATTCACACCCACCCCCCCCCCCCCACCCCCCCGTTTATTCACACTCACCCCCCCCCCCCGGCTTATTCACACTCCCCCCCGGTTATTCAGAACCCTCCTGGGTTATTCACACTCTCCCCCCCCCCTGGTTATTCACATCCCCCACAGCCAACAACCCCCTTGCTCTCTACCACCTGCTCTCCCATTCTACCCCTCCCCCTCTCCTTCCTCTCTATCTCCAAACCCCTCCCTCACTGCCCCTCCCTCTCTATGCTCTCCCTCCCTGCCTCCTCCCTCACTGTGCCCCCTCCCACTCTGATCCTCCCTGCCCTGCCCCATTCCTCTCTGTTTTCCCACCCTCTCTGCGCCTCCCTCTCTGCACCCCCCCTCTCTGCCCCCCCCCCCTCTCTACCCCCCCCTCTCTCCCCCCCCCTCCCTCTACCCCCCTCTCCTCTCTCTAACCCCCCCCCCCCTCTCTACCACCCTCTCTACCTCTCTTCCTCTTCCTCTCCCTCTTTAGCCGCGCCTTCACAGTTGGGGGCTGTGCTTGTGTGGATAGGGCGGGGGATGGGGGGGAAAGGAGCAAATATAGCAAGAGGAGTTGAGTATAGGAGCAAAAAAATCCTTCCGCAGTTGAATAGGGCCCTAGTGAGACCACACCTGGAGTATTGTGTGCAGTTTTGGTCCCACTATTCTTGCTATTAATACAAGTTTAATTCCTGGGTTGGCGGGACTGTCATATGCTGAGAAAATGGAGCGGCTGGGCTTGTATACTCTAAGAGTTTAGAAGGATGAGAGGGTATCTTATTGAAACATATAAGATTATTAAGGGTTTGGACACGCTAGAGGAAGGAAACATGTTCCCGATGTTGGCGGTGTCCAGAACCAGGGGCCACAGTTTAAGTATAAGGGGTAAGCCATTTAGAATGGAGATGAGGAAACACATTTTCTCACTGAGAGTTGTGAGTCTGTGGAATTCTTTGCCTCAGAGGGCGGTGGAGGCCGGTTCTCTGGATACTTTCAAGAGAGAGCTAGATAGAGCTCTTAAAAATAGCGGAGTCAGGGGATATGGAGAGAAGGCAGGAATGGGGTACTGATTGTGGATGATCAGCCATGATCACATTGAATGGCGGTGCTGGCTCATAGGGCCGAATGGCCTACTCCTGCACCTATTGTCTATTATCTATTGAATGAATAATATTAATATAATATCAAGGGGCAGTTAGTGTGTGTGTGACGCCTCAGTCCCCCCTCGCCTCCCCCCCCCCCCCGCAACCTCGCGTTGAGGGGACGGGACCACGATCCTCACCCTCCTGGGTTATTCACACTACGCCCCCGGTTTATTCACACTCCCCCCCGGTTTATTGACACCCCCCGCACCCTCCCCCCCTCTGCCTCAAAAAGGCAGCCAACTCTCCTGCTCTACCCCCTCCCCCTCTCACTCTACCTCCTCCCCCTCCCTCTCTACTCCTCTCCCCCCCCCCTCCCCTCCCCCTCCCTCCCCGCCCCCTCCCCCCCTGCCCCCCTCCCTCTCTGCCCCCTCCCTCTACCTCCCCTACCTCTCTCCCCTCCCCCTCTCCTCCCCCCTCCCTCTCTGCTCCCCTCCCTCACCCTCTCCCTCTCTACCCCCCTCCTTCTCTACCTCCTTCCCTCTCCCTCTCTAGCTGCGCTTGCACAGTTGGGGCTAAGCGTGAGTGGATAGGACGGGGGATGGGGGAAAAGGAGCGATTGAATAATATTGATATAATATCAAGGTTAGGTTAGCAGGGCTTGAAATTAGCGTTTCCCGGGTGCCACTGACCACCCAAAGTGCCGCCGGGCAACCTAAACGCCGAGTCATTTTGCCCGGCTTGGCACGCAGATACTGGTTTATACCAAAGATAGACACAAAAAAACTGTAGTAACTCAGCGGGCCAGGCAGCATCTCTGGAGAAAAGGAACGTGACGTTTTGTGTCGGCGACAGCTGTATTGCGTGGGAAAGATGCTAATTGTGGCGTGACAGAGGGTTGGAGCGGAAGACGGGCCCCGCACAGCAGCAGCAGCGGTGACGGCGGCGGCGGCTCCATCTCCTCCTCCTCCCGCCCCACGCCCAGCCTGATAATGGCCACTGCCTGCCACTCCGCCAACGGCGCTTTCAAAACAAACCCTCTCGCACGCCGAGGCCAGGAGGAGGGAGGGAGGGAGCGAGGCAGGGGGAGGCCCCTTTCTGCCGTCTGAAGCACCT
The DNA here is from genome assembly GCF_028641065.1 of Leucoraja erinaceus. Lineage (NCBI taxonomy): Eukaryota > Metazoa > Chordata > Chondrichthyes > Rajiformes > Rajidae > Leucoraja > Leucoraja erinaceus. The sequence continues at coordinate 27,312,700 of NC_073386.1, forward strand.
GCACCGCTTGGCCCCGCACCTTCCTGTTGGCTGGCGGAGGAGGGGAGGCGGTGGCGAGAAAATTCTAACTGCCTCCCCCTTTGGCGGCGGCACTCGTTGATGGACAGAGACGGCCAAGGCAGCGATGGTGCCGGTGTTGTCCGAGGTGCGCTGACCTTCCTTCCCACCTCCTCTGCCCCTTCCTCTCTCTCTCTTGTACGCCCCCCCACCCCCCCTTATCCTGAGACCCCTCCTCTCCATCCCGCACTGATCCCCATTCCTGCCTCTGTTCAGTCCTCACTGACATCCCGTATGCTCCCCTCCTCCTCATCTACCCCCCCCCCCCCCCCCCCCCCCCATCTATTCACCGTGCACACTGATCTCCCTACCCACCTTGCATTGATTCTCCTGTCACTCCCCATCAATCCTACACTGGTCCCCCAATTCATCCTGTACTGACCCCCCTTACCATCCATCCTGCACTGCTCCACCACTTCATCCTGCACTGCACCCCCCATCCATCCTGCACAGATTCCCCCATTCAACCCACTGTCATCCCCCGCGCTCCTCCCTCATAATTTTACCTACTCCAACCACCACACACTAATTTCCCTGCCTCAATCTATCCATTCCGCACCGATTGCCTTCTCAACCCATTATAGCACTTTATTCAACTGTGTCCAAGGTGACTTGGTATAGGGTGGACAATATTGAGAGTAATGACTTGATGGTGATTATGTCACATGTGGTGTATCATGCCATGAACAAGCTGTCCAACAACAAAGCAAGTGGCTTGGATCATATCTCTGCTGAACATCTTAAGTATGCGAGTATGAGGATAGCTCCTCCCCTAGCTATTTGTTTTACTGGCTTTATGATTCATGGCTCGTTACCAGACTCAATGTTGTCTGTCCTGTTAGTGCCGGTCATTAAGGACAAAGCTGGTAAAGTAGGCAGCCTAAATAATTACAGGCCCATAGCTTTAGCCAGCATATTGTCAAAAGTCTTAGAAATAGTTCTGCTGGATAGGATAAATGAGTTTGTTAACTCCACAGATAACCAGTTTGGCTTTAAAGCTAAACATGGCACTGACTTATGCATATATGCCCTAAAGGAGATTGTACACAAATATAGAGGCAAAAACTCTTCAATCCTTATGTGCTTTATTGATGCTTCCAAAGCCTTTGACCGTGTTAATCACAGAAAGCTGTTTGGTAAAATGAGTCAAAGAGGGGTGCCTGAATACATTGTTAGAATTCTGGCCTACTGGTATGCCCACCAGACTATGCAAATAAAATGGGGCAATAGGGTCTCAGCCCCACTAGGGGTTAGTAATGGTGTTAGATAAGGGGGAATTTTGTCCCCAGTCATTTTTAATCTATATATTGATGATCTGTCTAAACAATTGAAAGCCTGTAACACTGGGTGCGTGATTGGTAATATTTTAGTGAACCATATTATGTATGCAGATGATCTTTAGTCCATCTAGCGCTGGTCTCCAGCAGCTCCTTACTATGTGTTCTGTGTATGGTGTGGAACATGACATTAAATATAATGCTAGTAAGAGTGTTGTTATGATCTGTAGAACCAAAGAGGATAAATGCCTAAAATATCCCGATTTTAAATTGTCTGATAACAATCTTAGTGTCTGTAATAAGATAAAATATCTAGGGCATATTATTACAGAACAAATGACAGATGATGAGGATATTTATAGGCAACGACGCATGCTGTATGTACAGGCAAATATCCTCTTGCGTAAATTTGGTGCGTGTGCAGATGTGGTGAAGATGTCGCTATTTAGAGCATACTGCACACCACTCTACACAGCGCACCTGTGGTCGAACTATTTAAAGACACGTATGCAGAGACTAAAGGTGGCATATAACGATGCCATGAGAACACTGCTAAGGCAACCCAAATGGTGTAGTGCCAGTAATATGTTTGTGGCTGCAGGAGTCAGTACTTTAGAAGCTATCCTAAGACACCACATGTATAAATTCATTTGCAGGATAAATGACTCTAAAAATGTGCTTATTGTGGCCTTGACATACATAAGGGTTAGCACTACACGCTACGAATCCCAGCTGTGGAGACACTGGTATCATTGTTTCGTTGTAGGACATTGATCATCTTTTAATCTGGATTTTTAACTTAAATATTGTGTTTTAAAAAAATATAAATTATGATGTTTTTATGTGATATACCAAGATTTTATATGTATTTATGATATTTGATATGCAATGCATTTTTAATGTAATGTTGCCCCTTGTCTGGACCTTGATTCCTTAATAAAGTTTATTATTATTATTATAGCCATGTCATGATAATTTTCGGTCCTTCACAGAAACCATGCTTGCATCAATCTGTAGTGTGCATTGGGCAAGCATATATGTTATCATGGTCCAGGATTTATTGGCACAAGTTGATCATATGGTGAATAATCCAACCACATTTTTGTTTGGAAGTGGAAAGAAATAATAGAAATTGCATTCATTGCAATGCGTAAAAAGAGTTGAGATACTGTATTATAATTTTGCTGCATGTCATTGTGGTATATATCATGTCTTGATTGGTGAATATGTTTAGTTTGTGACTTTATTTGAAGCAGAAATAATATGTGAATGTTTCATTGAGCATAATTCCGACTGGTAACTATGCACTTCGTCCGAGCACATTATCGCACGCGTCATGCAAGCCATCTTAAATGACCACCTAAACTGTCATTTGTCTAAAAAGCTGCGAAGGTTGCCCGGCTGGCAACAGGGAAAAAAAGTTAAGCGAGAGCCCTGGGTTAGTGTGTGTGTGTGGAGGGTGGTTAGTGTGTGCGATGTCGCAGGTCAACCCCCCTCCCCATAACCGCGCGTTGAGAGGACGGTACCCAACTGGTCCGCCTTGGTCTAGTGTATTATAAAGAAAGGGGAATTATTAGCCGTTGTTTCTCAATTATTTCAGAGGATCCTTTTTGCTTTGTAATCTTTCATTGACCTTAAATATCTGAATGAGGGATTAGTGTAATAATGAGGAGTATTATCAGGCGAGGCATGAGATTATCTTTCAATACTGTGCACACAAACTTCATCGCCTTGTTAAAGTGCATTTCTGGCAAGACATTGTCTAATCAAAATAATTTTAATTAACATAATTAATAGAATTAATGATGGTCAGTACAATACAGATGGATAACTTAAATTCAGGAAATCATGATATGAGAAAATAAGGATTAAAAAAACACACTTATGAGAATGCTGTGCACTAGTAACAGTAACCAGATGGTAGGATGGAGTGTAAAGGAAGAAATAATGGAATTTGTTTCGGAATATTATGGTTATAACCATCGGGGATTTTAATATACATATAGTCTTGAGAAATCAGATGGGCAAAGGTATCCTAGATGAGGAGTGTTTTCAGCATTGTTTCTTGGAACAGAACATTTTGTGATCCTTGATAACATTGGCTGCTTTGTTAATGCGGTGCTTCCTATTGAACCCGTTTGATGGTGAGGAGGTTAGTACTTTCCTAGGCATTCAAGTTGCTGAACTAGGCCATGATGTAATCAGTACATATGCTCTCTACCATGCACCTGTAGAGGTTTGATAGTATTTGTCGACATACCAACTCTCCTCAATCTTCTAAGAAAGCGTTGATGAGCTTTCTTTGTGATTGCATCGACATGCTAGACGCAGGACAGATCTTCAAAGATATGCACACCAAGCAACTTGCATCTGTTCACTCTCTCCATCACCACCATCCCATCGATGATGGCAGATATGTGAATCTCCTTCTAAAGTTAACATTCAGCTTCTTAGTCTTGCTACCGTTGAGAGCAAGATTGTTGTTCTGGCATAATTTCATCAGATTTTTAATCATTCCCTCAAAGCAGTTTATCAGCATTGACACCAGTAACACTGTTGATGGTCAATGAGGCACATCAGCTTACTCTTCTTTGGCACAAGTTTTATTGATGTCCTTTTGTGCAACATTGGGGCTGGACACTTTGCAGAGATTTGCCTTCATGAGGATCTTCTAAGATTACTCTGATAACTTGTACACTGAGACAGTATACAGAGTTGCCAGTTTGGTGCCATTTTCAAGACCCAGCTGTTGTAAGTGCAGGGATCTTGATCTGACCATAAAGGTCTGTTGCCCTGGCGGCATTACAGGCTCAGCCTGGCCAAGCGTAGCCGCGGTGTACTCTGCCGCTACTCCACCGTTGTAGGCTGCATGCGGTCCATGTACTCAGCCACATGGAGCAGCGCCTGGCCCATCCGTGCCACAGGCTGCTGCTGGGCCTCCAGTGGCCCACTCCACCATCGAGGCTGTGTACTCCCTCCTGCAGCCCGTTTGCTCACTGGCCTCCAGGTGGGTTTGCTGAGTTGGTCCGAATAGTTTCTTTAGGGAGATAATTGAATATCTTGAAATTTATTCCATGAATTCCATGTGACTGTCAATAAATCTCACAGGAAGCAAGCAAGAAAATGGAAGCATACCTCAATGTCCAGGTCTGCCATCTGTAAATTCATATTACATTTTTTTTGGCTTACATTTTCCATGAACAAACTTTTTTTTTCCGCACATAGGTTTTGTGGCTTGCTGTCTATATTTTGCTTTTGTTCTCTCTCTCAAATTTTCATTTGAGAGAGAGAACAACCAATTGCCGATTAATTTATTTTAAGAGTGTTTGCCTGGCCTGCAGGGTACAAATTTAATGTGGGTGAATTTAATTGCAGAGGGTGAAATAAGAAATTCTGGTAAACCACAATTAGAAAACAAGTTCATGATTGTGTGAGAGGTGGTCCACAGGGTTCGGTTGCCAAGGTAGTATTAGGATTGTGCAAGTTTTTCACTGTAACTGTACCTCACTGTACTTGGGCATATTTTAATAAAATTGACTTGACGAAGTTGTCTAAACCTGCCATACACTTCCATCTTTATCCTTGCTCAACAATAGAAAGGTTGAGTAGATTATGAAGATATTCCCAAGAGCTATCACTAAAACATATGAAACTATCAAGGGACTTAACAGAGTGGATGCTGGTAATATGGCTGGTTGTGAAGGCTCTGAAGAAGGGTTTCGCACCGAAACGTCGCCTATTTCCTTCGCTCCATAGATGCTGCTGCACCCGCTGAGTTTCTCCAGCAATTTTGTGTACCCTGGTAATATGGCTTCCCTGTTGACAAATTCCTTGGCCATTCAAGATTGAGATGGTTTTGAGATGCTGCCCATTCCACATTGTATAGAACAGTATAGCACAAGAACAGGCCCTTCAACTCATGATGTCTGGGACAACTATGATACCAAATTTAATCCATATCCCTCCAACCTCTATATGTTCATGTGCTTGTCTAAATGCCTACATATGGATGCTTAGTCATCGAGTATACAGAATGGTAAAATTGTGGATACAAAAGGAGCCAAGCAATTTTTTAATGTTGGGGAAGGATGGAATTGAGGTAGAAAATGAACTTGAATTTATTGAATGATAGAGAATAGATATAAAGTCCCGTTCCCGTTTCTCATGTTCTTAAAGGTACCAGTATTGATTTATGTATTTGATGACCCTGATCATTCATGGGAAATCATTGAACTATTGCAAAGCTCATTGTGAGATACTGGAGGAGAGCTGGCAAGTTAAACTAACAAAATGATTTATTAAATAACAGACCGTGCAGAAAGAGAGAGAGAGCATTTTGGTATCTCCTCCCAAATGGCAACATATGAGTTATTTAAAAAGAAACAATGTAACTGAAAGAGCTAATAGTCAAATCTTATAGTCAAATCTAAAATTGAGTCGTTCTTCTACAAAAGCATGATTCTAGTAGAACAAAAGAATGGCTCGGTGCCAAGTCTGAATGACATTGCAAATTAAATTATAAGAGATTAGTATACAAACTTAAAGCACATGATATTGGGGGTTCAGTGTTGATGTGGATAGAGAACTGGCTGGCAGACAGGAAGCAAAGAGTAGGAGTGTAAAATGACTTATTCCACACAAAGTCTTTTACTACAACTGTTTATTAAAGTTACTGTTTCACACTATGCAATAGCTGTCCGTGGTCATCACTGGAGCTAGAGAGCGAGCTAGAGGTGGGGACACTACAATTATACTGGAGACAATTGGGAGTGGTTAGTAGTGGGGAGGTCACTATGGTTAAAGGAACATACACTGATCTACAAGGAGTAAACGGGTCCTTTTCAGAATGGCAGGCAGTGACTAGTGTGGTACCGCAAGGCTCAGTGCTGGGACCCCAGCTATTTACAATATATATTAATGATCTGGATGAGGGAATTGAATGCAACATCTCCAAGTTTGCGGATGACACGAAGCTGGGGGGGCAGTGTTAGCTGTGAGGAGGATGCTAGGAGACTGCAAGGTGACTTGGATAGGTTGGGTTAGTGGGCAAATGCATGGCAGATGCAGTATAATGTGGATAAATGTGAGGTTATCCACTTTGGTGGCAAAAACAGGAAAGTAGACTATTATCTGAATGGTGGCTGATTAGGAAAAGGGGAGATGCAACGAGACCTGGGTGTCATGGTACACCAGTCGTTGAAAGTAGGAATGCAGGAGCAGCAGGCAGTGAACAAAGCAAATGGTATGTTAGCATTCATAGCAAAAGGATTTGAGTATAAGAGCAGGGAGGTTCTACTGCAGTTGTACGGGGTCTTGGTGAGACCACACCTGGAGTATTGCGTACAGTTTTGGTCTCCCAATCTGAGGAAAGACATTCTTGCCATAGAGGGAGTACAGAGAAGGTTCACCAGACTGATTCCTGGGATGGCAGGACTTTCATATGAAGAAAGACTGGATAGACTTGGCTTGTACACGCTGGAATTCAGAAGGTTGAGGGGGGATCTTATAGAAACTTACAAAATTCTTAAGGGGTTGGACAGGCTAGATGCAGGAAGATTATTCCCGATGTTGGGGAAGTCCAGAACTAGGGGTCACAGTTTAAGGATAAGAGGGAAGTCTTTTAGGACCGAGATGAGAAGATCATTTTTTACACAGAGAGTGGTGAATCTGTGGAATTCTCTGCCACAGAAGGTAGTTGAGGCCAGTTCATTGGCTATATTTAAGAGGGAGTTAGATGTGGCCCTTGTGGCTAAGGGGATCAGGGGGTATGGAGAGAAGGCAGGGATGGGATACTGAGTTGGATGATCAGCCATGATCATATCGAATGACAGTGCAGGCTCGAAGGGCCGAATGGCCTACTCCTGCACCTATTTTCTATGTTTCTATGTTTCTATATGGAACACAATATGGAGGACAGTTTGTCTTTTCAATAAAGACATTAAGATGGCAGCCTGCATAATAACATGTGCTTCTTTTCAAGGCCATATAGAAGCCAAGATTGAAAAAAAAATAGCTGACACTCCGGAGATAAGTAATAACTTGTTATTGGGTGAGCTTGATTTTGATCCAGCTTTCCTATATTCCGAAAGGCTACATAATCTTTCAGTCATGCCATATTCAGACTTGGTAGGAGTGCTTTACTGATAAGAAAAAATGTATAATTGTGCTAACTTTCCTTTGTTCTGTGAGTGGAGCCCGAGAAGCACTGTGCAACGTTTGTGCTCATTGTAGATCTTTGCCACTCCCGTCTGACGAATCAATTAAAGATTGCCATGGTTTACCTTTAACAGTTTTTTTGCTATCTGCTTTTTAAGAAACAAACTTTGACATAACTATATACAAATAGAGAAGAATTAGTAACAAGATACAATCCCATACAGAGAGACTGACTCAATGTCACCTAACATAAAGTTACATCCTCCCTCACACCAAAACCTTCTGAGCAATGGCTTTGAACCACAGAGCCTGTGTTTTAATAAGTGTTGTTATTCTTCAATGGTAATAAAGTCAGCTTCAATTGTAGTATGCCAAACAGCACCAATTCTGGCCAACATACCCTAAATTGGGCTCATTTTATGTTGCGGAATAATGTATAACACATTCTGCTGAGGTGTGCAGTAACGGGCTGTTGCTTTTCTACCATCTCAGTCCCCAGGCCCATTTATGCTCCTAGGGATTTGTCTAATATGGGGAATCCTGCCACTGAATTTTTTTTTTAAAGGAGCATTGCATGTGAACCTCAATGCTGTCAGTGCAACTGGAGAATACGGGGTTCTGGAGAACTAGCCAATCTTAATGACAGATTTTCAATTTAATAATGTTTTGACCAACCTGACCAGGTCCACTGCTTGGTTTGCAGGGGGAGTAAGCATTTAGAGCATCTGGCAATCCAGGGACCCATGTGAATGGTTAGCACCAATTGTGGAGTAAAGATCTGGGGATAACGAGGAGCTAAAAGAATTGGGTATGGAGCTGAGGGATTGTAAGTTTATTCCACTTTGATTGGGGTGTCTTTGGTTTAAGTGAAGCTCAACAGTTAAAGTCATGCAATACCTCATGCTGCTGTTAGAGAGGAAGGCATAATTTTACTTCGGAGTCACGTGAGTGACTACGTGAAGAAGGGCCGTCCGTCTGCGTGCGCGTCATTACGTCTGAAAGCAACGCGCGCAATGGACTGGAGAGGCACTGCGTCTTCCCAGCCGTTGGGATTTTGAAAAAAGGCGGCAGGTAAGAAAAGTTGAACCACTTACCCTGTGCTTTCTGTTCGGGCTAAGGAATTATTTGTTTTTCAGATCCCCAAAAAATGTCGAAGAGACGGTCCGCGGGGAAACCGGCTGCCGAAGACCGCAGCATTCCCAGTAGCGGACGACGGTCATTTTCGCCGACATTGCCGCCGGCATCAGAACCGGCAGCAGCAGACTTGGTGCAGGAGGAAAGCACTGTGGTGGTCCCGGCGGGACGTAAAGCCACCCATAAGTCTTCCAGACCCGTAGACTCGGATGAGTACGGGGAAGAGGGATACCCTCCCTCATCGGGAAGCGTCCGAGGACGACTCTCCCACATGGAGCAGCCTGTGGAGAAGCTGCTCCACAATTATAAACTCCAGAGAAAGGAGCATTATCAGCACGAGTCCCTTCTACGGACCGTGCCAGCAGCCTCATACTCTGGGCAGCAATATGTCTTTCCCATGGAAGGGGGAAGTACATACGGGGATTACGCGGATTCAGAGTTTGGAAGCACAGGGGGGGAACACTCCCAGGGGAGATTGGAGGAAGAAACCCTGAACAGGTACCCCCCACCATCTAACTGTGCTTCCCTCAAGGTTGAACCGTATAATTTGGGAGCAAATAGGTCCCATCATCAGGAACCAGGAACTGAAGTTCCAAAAAGTATTAAACCTGCTGGGGTGTGGAATTACTTCGTCTGCAGGAGGTGTGGAAGGAGGCCTCCTCACTGACCGGGAACAGGATACCATGGCACTGCTATGTAATGCCCGCTTCAAAATAAACTGCATTCTGAAAGAGGCAATAAAACCAGCAATAAATTCGAAGTTTGCAGCTCTTTGCAAAGCTAGCGACATCCAGCCCACAAACTACCTGTTTGGGGAAGACCTGTCAAGACAGGTACGGGACCTGGATGACCAGGCAAAAACCGTGCGCCTCATAACAAGAGGTCAGGCCACACCCAGGGGTCCATCCACGAGATTCCACCCCTACAGCTCTTGCCGTTTTACACCTAGAGAGCCAGGCACCAGAGGAAGATTCACACCTGAGTCAAGGTCTTTTTTAGGGGCAGGCCCCAGCAGGCCGACAGCGAGGATGAGGAGAGAGCAACCACCAGCTCTGCTCCCCAAACCTCGCGGACGGAAACCATCGCCACGCCGCCAGTAACAACAGAGGTAAGTCAAACCAGTTCCTCAGGGAACATACCAGACAAACCTCACTTACAGGTGGGGGGAAGGTTAAAATACTTCTTAAAAGATTGGTGTTGGGTTACTAAGGATCCATTCATACTGCACAGTATAGAAGGATTCAAAATTGAGTTCAATTTGAATACATCACCACCACCAACACATTCTAATATTCGCACATATGTCTTTTCCCAAAAAGAGACAATGAATATACAAAAATAAATTGAAACGTTATCTGACAATATGTTATTGAGAGGTCATACACAAAACCTCACCAATTTATATCCAATTTATTTCCAAAAGAGAAAAAAGATGGAGGGATCCGTATTATTTTGGATCTTACGGAACTCAATACATATGTGCAATATAAACACTTTAAAATGGACAATTTTGGAACAGCAACTCAGTTGGTTTCCAAAAATGGCTATATGGCATGCATCGACCTCAAAGATGCATACTATTTGGTGTCTATTCACAAAGAGTATAGGAGATATTTGAAGTTTACCTGGATGGGTCAAATATGGCAATACAAGGCTCTGCCAAATGGGTTGACATCAGCCCCTAGACTGTTTACCAAATTACTGAAACCAATTCTGGGGCTGCTAAGATCTCAAAATCACATAGTCATGGCATATTTGCATGACATTTTCATCTTTGGAGTCACCAATGAATTGGCAGCAGCAACAGTCAAGGCAACCAAAACCCTGTTTGAAAATCCAGTTAAATCAAAATTAACTCCTACCAAGGTAATTGATTATCTAGGATTTACTATCAATACAGTAACCATGTTGGTGACTTTGCCTAAAGGCAAACAACAAGACTTGAGGAAAGCCTGCAATGATCTGATAGAAAAACACAAACCAACTATCAGACAAACAGCAAGTGTAATTGGCAAATTGGTAGCTGCCTTTCCTGCAGTACGCTACGGACCTTTGCATTACCAGCATTTACAGCGGGCAAAGGAACGAGCATCGAAAGTGCATGCAGGTCAGTTTGGCAAATCAATGCGGTTACCAGCTGAAGCCATTATTGAACTACAATGGTGGATGGCAAACATAAGACTCAGCTCAAGAAAAATCTTACTTGAGAGCCCATCAGTGTTTCTCCAAACCGACGCAAGCGGTTTAGGATGGGGAGCCACAAACACAGTCAGGAGCTGTGGAGGCAGATGGAATGAGCAAGAGTCTACTATACTCCAACTATATGGAATCAATTACCTATAATTGTTGGGGGCACAATATGGGCTCAAGTCTCTCTGTAACAACATGCAACATGTGCATGTTCAAATTCAGATTGATAACACTACTGCGGTAGCATATATCAATCACATGGGTGGTGTAAAATCTGTATCCTGTGACAGGTTATCTAACCTCATTTGGCACTGGGGCATCGAGAGGGATATTTGGGTCACGGCAGTATATCTACCAGGAAGATATAACACGGTGGCAAGGTCACGATGCAAGGTCACGAATGTTTAATGATAATATAGAATGGATGTTGAATCGTACGGTATTCAATGAAATAACTATACGATTTGGCACTCCAGATTTGGATCTGTTTGCATCTAGATTAAACCATCAATTACCCAGATATGTGTCCTTGGAGCCGGACCCAGGAGCAGAGTCAGTGGAAGCTTTTTCTCTAAACTGGGGATGAATGTATATTTATGCTTTCCCACCATTCTGCCTCATAAACCGATGCTTGACTAAAATCAAGCAAGACAAAGCCACAGGCTTTTTAGTAGTACCAGATTGGCCTACACAGGCCTGGTTCCCGAAAATATTGGGGATCATAGTCCAGCCATTATTGGTTGTACCTAAGAGGAGAGATCTCGTAGTAAACCCAGTTTCAGGGAGCAACCATCCACTTTCTGACCGGATTAATTGTTGGTTTTGCAGATTCTGAGGAGGCCATTTCAAGACATTGGACTATCCAAACGAACTGTGGATGTTCATCACAAAGGCATGGAGGGACAGTACCAAAAAACAGTATGCCACTCATATTAAGAAGTGGGAAGCTTTCTGCCATGCAAACGATATAACATACAACACAGTTCGGATAACGGATGTCTTGGAGTTCCTATCAGCCCTGTACTATGACTATAAATTAAGTTATACCGCAATCAACAGTGCCAGATGTGCACTATCCTCCTATCTGACGCTGGAGGCAGGGCACGGGCCGATAGGAACGCACCCCTTCGTAATAAAATTCATGAAGAGAATTTACAATTCGATACCCCCAAGGCCTAGGTACACGGACACATGGGATGTGAGCATAGTACTGACCTTACTTCGTCAGTGGGGACAGCCAATGGCCTTATCTTTGTCAAAACTAACATTGAAAGTGGTTATGCTGATGGCGCTAATAACAGCCCAAAGAGTCCAGACACTACAAAAACTAAGACTGGACTACATGACCAGCAATACGAATAACATAACATTCGTTGTTAAGGACCTGATCAAACAGAGCAGGCCAGGAATGCCAGGGATGAAGATTCAGTTCCTGGCATATCCAGAGGACCAACGATTGTGTGTGGTAACACATTTACACCACTACCTGAGAGTCACGGAGAACCTCAGAGGCTCAGAACAATCGGTCCTCATCAGCCACAAGAAACCACACCGAAAGGTGTCAACACAAACTATCTCCAGATGTTTAAAGGAGGTAATGGTGGTAGCGGGAATAAATACTCATATCTTTAAATCTCACTCCACCAGGGCTGCATCTACGTCGGCAGCAAGAACGATGGACGTGCCCCTTGATGACATCCTAGCGGCTGCAGGATGGGTGAACGAAAGAACGTTCCAGCGGTTTTATAACAAACCCATTATCGGACCAGGGGTATTTGCTCATGCCATCTTAAGTTCTGTTACCTAGTTTTCCCACAGGTTCGGAGGGGAAGCTAATAAAACATTTATTTTCTTTATTTTAAAGCATCAGTGTCTTTACTAACTACGTTATGTCTGAATGCTTTAATAATACTCTCATCCATGGTCAATCTATTCAGTGTGTGACGCCTGGATTCGTAACCAGCGTGAAATCACAGAGCTTTGAAATCTTCACGTAGTCACTCACGTGACTCCGAAGTAAAATAGTAAGATTAAACGAGAACTTACCAGTTTGAAGTTTGATCTTGATTTTATAAGGAGTTACGATGAGCGATTACGTGCCCACCGCTCCCACCATCATATTATCAAGGTCATATGGAAGTTCTAGTTTTTCACAATCTTACTATTCTCAGGTCTTCTTTTTTATCTGTGATTTAACACCGCTGCTTTGAAGATTGACGCGCACGCAGACGGATGGCCCTTCTTCACGTAATCGCTCATCATAACTCCTCATAAAATCAAGATCAAACTTCAAACTGGTAAGTTCTTGTTTAATCTTACTATTAATTTCCATTAGAAATCTTATCAGAATTCAATCCACAGCCCCAGCACCGCTGCAAATCTTCTGGTTTGGGTGCTCTGAAATTACATTGACTTCTGAATTTATCGTCTTTTAGGTACGCTGATCAAACAGGTATATGGTTAGCTGATGTATCATGCAATTGTACTCCACTATCAATACAAAGTTAATTTATACTTCATTCAGTGCATGTAATTTTGCAAATTTATACTGTCAGTGTTAAAGCTCACAAAATTCCACTGTCAGTGTTAAAGCTCACACCCAAACCATTCAAAATGAGTAAAAGAGTGAATGGATTCAAGCTCCAGTTTACTGAAAGAGAATCTTTTATTATGGTCCTTGATTTTAACAAAGAACCAGGTCTTCAATATTTTGGTAAAAGGTTCTGTTGGCTTATAACAATGTAGTTCTTATATTAAGCTAAGTTAGTATAAAAAGGTTACAAAGTCAGTAGTAAAATAAGTATATTAAAGCTGAATGTTCTTGTTGGTGCAGCTAGATTGTGTGATGTTTGGTGGACTGTGTGGGTTGGGGGGAACCATTGCTCCTCCCGTGCAGCAGGTGGCGCTGCACAGGACAAAGGGAGATGTTTTGTATATAGTTATCTCTGTCTGTACACAGTGTGAGTGTGCAGTCAGATGTGTGGTTGCAACCATTTTTAGTTGTCTTGCTGCCAGCATTGAGCTTTAAAATCACATGCCTTTGCAATGGTGCAAAATTTGGCAAGAAATTTGGTGATCGATTGCCCTTCCTGTTGCACCATCCGGTAGAAATCAAGGCGAGCTGCAAGGAAATGTTGACTTTCTTCGAAATGCAGGTGCAAAGCCGTTGTGATTTCAGCAGATGAAACTTCTATTATTTCTTCTGTAAGTAAATTTTGAAGTAGTGCAAAAGTTTCTGGAGACATTGATAAACACAAGAGAGTCTTCTTCGTCAGGTCAGTCGTAATTGCCATACTTTCAAAATAAAACTCAGCGTGCATTAAATACGATGATTTGCCCCTCCCCAGGCCTGACGAAGTTCCGCCCGACGACCTCCCCGCCGATCTGCCTGTGGTCCCTCATCGATCGACACGTTACAATCGTGGTATTCTCCCAAGGCGACTTATTCAGGAATGGAAACTGGAAAGGGGGAGTGTGATGTTTGGGGGACCGTGTGGAGTGAGAGGACTCATTGCTCCTCTCGTGCAGCAGGTGGTGCTGCACAGGACAAAGGGAGATGTTTTGTATATAGTTATCTCTGGCTGTACACAGTGTGAGTGTACAGTCAGATCGTGTGGTTGCAGCCGTTTTTAGTTGTCTTGCTGCCAGCATTGAGTTAATGTAATAAAGACTTTTGTTGTACCTTGAAGACTCTCAAGTTTTATACAGACATAGAACAAGAACACAAAAGATTTATTTTCTGCATTGTGTGGACTATTTAACTTTAAACTGAATATTTATAAGCATTTCAAGAATTAGATTTAAAATCATATTTCCATTAATTGCTTTGAAGTTAAAATAATCTAATGAGAAGACAGCATCATCCAGCAAGACAGTTAAATACAAGTCAGGTTTTTGAAGTTGAAATAGAAAGATATTTTAGTAATGCTGTTCTAATCATCGGGGAAGATGAGAACTACATACACCACCATCACCGCTTGGAAATACTGGCAGTTTCACGTTCAACTGCTGACATTTTTCTCCTCAGCTGCTGCCTGACCCAATAAGTTCCTCCAACAGTTTGATTTTTGCTCCAGATTCCAGCATCTGCAGCATTTGTCTGTCGATATTTATCTCCCAGGAATTAAATCTGCCCCGTCAACAAGTTTCAGTGAGCTCAGGATTTCTGTGTAAATGCAAAAGTCTTGAGTTTGCTGTCTGAGCTACGTCACGATTATCGTGACTGCGTTCTGCTACCTCAACTTTTCATAGATTCCATATGCATGATACAACCAGAAAATCTCTGCATGGAGTCTAACAAAAGAGCACACATTTGCTGGCTTCCCCAATACTTATTTGACATTGGATTCATGAGCTGATAAAGAAAGCTATAAGAGTAAGATAAGTTGAATTATCAAGTGTTTGTATTTGTTTTAATGATCGATCTGTGCAAGAGTGGTTTAACATTGCTTAATTTTTCATTTGAAAAACAATCTGTTGGTTAGGTGTTGAGTGAAATTTCCCATCTCTGCTGAATATTGATAGATTTTAATTTCCAGGCCAGTTACATTTTCAGTCAGCATATGTTGGCATTTCTAAAATCTAAAGTATTTTAAATCTTTTGTTACATGATTTTTTTTTAACTCAAGATCCTATTACATAGATATATTAGAAATTGAGCAACTCATAGTCTGTTTGCAATTAATTTCAGTCCAGGACTCTTTTAATTCTTACCTGAATAAAATTAAATGATTTTCTGGATTGTTCAATAATCTGGGAAATAAAATCTGATACCAGTAATCGTTGTGTAGTGAAAATGGCATACTGTAACAATATTTTGAAAACATCTTATTTCTTTGTCCCATCTAGGTTTTATTGATTTTCTTGTCAGTCAGCACTCTGTGGCCAAGATTTTGCGGGATGTTCTAGTCTTTAAAATAGTGCCTATGCTAAATCCTGATGGAGTTTTTTTAGGTAATTACAGGTGAGTAAAAATTATCACTGGTATATATAAAAACAATATGTCTTCCTTCAGTAGTACAGATAATCATCAGATAATCATCAGATCTGAAAGTTTAATTTTGATTCAGAGCGGAAATCATTCCGCACTTGCACAAGTTCTTGCATGAAAATAAGCTATCATACCACAAAATGACACTGAGGGAACAAAAAATAATATTATTGTTTTCATGCAATGTAATTGTTTCAGATGTCACACCAAACTGTAACTGTAACTGTACTTATTTAATCATGCTAGCAATGGTGTACAGGGTTCACAACTTGATAGGCTGATTTGCAACGATGCAGCATTCCAAAAAAGACAAATGAGCATCACAGTGAAGATGAGTGTAAATTTACATTGGCACGTTTGATGCTGATATTAACAAGAGTATTGGCCCAGTTTTGGTGTGAAATGATTGAACATATTATTTTCTCAGCAGCATTCTATATGGCTTTTCCAGAATGCTACAAAGTAATTTACCATCCAATTCATTCAAAGCATAATAATCACATACACAAAGTTATTAAAATAATATAAAATATAACATAAAACATCTGGACTGCACTGAATCTCTGCATGTCTTGACAACAATTGTTTAATATTGAGCCCAATTTGAAACATATTTCTCCCTTAAATATTGTTTTAGGATGCTAGATGAATGAGAACTGACAGGTTTAAATGTTCAATTGAATCATATTCTCATTCAAATGGATTCTTTAAAATTACAATTATGGTTGTTCTGTTTAATTATGATTTTAATCTTCTGTTTGTTGTGCGTTCATTCTTCATTTCTAAACCACATATTAAAATTTACTTTCCCCATTTGAAAGTGTTTATTGAATACAGCATAAATTTTAAACATGGATTGATTTGTCACTGTTACAGCCATTCTAACCAGCAGTTGACTACTCATGAGATTAGTATGGGATGGCAGAACTGACAGTATGATATTCCTCGTTCTTTGACGTAATTGGTAGCAGAAATATTCAATTCTGTGCCCTTGTTATGAATGCTATTATCAGCCTGCCGAGTTTAAATCTGGAGGCTGTCCCACACATTGACCTTTCTCTTGGATATCTTCTACATACTGTGAGGTATGTTTGATGTCAATATAATGTTGCATTACAAAATCATTGTAGAATTGTTTGGTTCCGATAAATGTTCCTGTGTGTGGTTGTAACTTGTAGGAGTAGGTCTTCGACATTTTGGGGTCTGGCAATAATAAATACTGCCTATAATTACATTCCAAATGGTTGGTACATTTTAAATTTTATGCAATATGAGAAAGCAATGAATATTTGCATTCATTCTCATCATAACAAGTCTTAAGAATTCATAATATTGGTTTGTGACTTCCAGGGAACAACCAGACATTGTAGACTCTAATACAGCTTTTATTTCACTAACTGAACATTTACCTTAATTATCCTATAATTGTTACAATTGGCATTTGAAAAGGTGTCCAATTTTAGAGACCATGCATTCTATCATTTATTTGTGGTGCTTAGGTCAACAGAGAACTTTAAAAGTATCATTTAATTTCCATTAATAGTTTGCATTTCAAGTCTATAAGTTGTTACTCCTTAAGAGAGTCTTGAATACAATGTTTTGACATTTTGTTAAATGTGCAAATTACAGTTTTAGGGCCAATTCTTGTTTCTAACAATCCTTCTAAAGTGTCTTGTGTTTGTGGATGAATAAATTATAGAGGAGCAGCTGGCAGAACCAAATCGCAAACACAAAAAAGTTGTTTGTCAGTGCAGTAACTGCAGCCTCTGTTGTTCCATTGACATTTAAATTAAAAAAAGTGTGAGCATAAAAGCTGAAGTGAAAGAAAAACTGAACATTTTCTTTTGAATTGTGTCTCAAACAATGTAGATTTAAATTGGCTTTAATGTTAATTTAAAATAGATTGTCCTTTAGTCGGTATCCAAATATTTTTTTAAACTCATTCTTCGTATCAAGTTGGCTGAATTTATTTTGTTTAATCCTAAATGTTTTGTGGTAACAAGTGATAAAAAAACAAAAGGAGCCAAAAAGACAACCTGTCAAATGATGATATTTGATATCAGTAACAAAAACAGACAATGAGGGCTACACTGAAGAATTAGTTTTTCTAACTCGGCAGGGGTTTTGATTTAATGTTATCTAAATTGCGAAGTTATAAAGCATCAAACAGCTAAATAATCTGCACCATTTGAAACTCGCTGCTTGCATTTCTCAATTCACAAACTCCTTAAAATGCACCTTTCCAAATTAATCATGGTAAACATATGGAATGAGAAATTTTCCAGCTCCAATTTAAATTGCGCCTTTTCTATATCTTTGATATCTGAGACAAATGAACAGAATAAAAATGATCAAAATCAAGTTGGACGTAAAGTAACAAAGGAGTAACTGTTGGAATCAAGATATAAAATAAAATAATGATGAAAATGGAAAAAAGATCAACTCCACCAGCATAACATTTAGAGAAAGGTCTGATCTATATTTAAATTGTTACGGTCTTTTTTTTTGGATAGCTACTGAAATATATTACAGTGTACAATAAGGAATCCCTTACAGATAAATTGTGAATAATAAATGCAAAGTACTTCTGCAAATAATCAATTAAAATATAATGTATTTATGAGCAGGAATGTAAAACTAAATATAATTTATATCTGTTCAAACATAGGGAGTTTAATCCTCCATTATAGACACAAGGAACTGCTGATATTTATTTATAAAAGAGACACCAAGAAACAGGCACCATACATTTTGTTTGGGTAGCTTACTACCTGGCGGTATGAACATTGAATTCTCCAATTTTAGGTAACCAACCTACAATCACCTCCCATCCTCCTACCCCCCTTTTCCCCCTTTCGTTCCTGTACCCCACCTGGAAGTGCACCCATTTCACTCTTTCCCTGCATACTGGAGCACTTAGTGAAAACCCATGCAGTCACAGGGAGACCCTAACCCCAATACAAATTCCGTGCAG
This sequence comes from Leucoraja erinaceus, assembly GCF_028641065.1. Lineage (NCBI taxonomy): Eukaryota > Metazoa > Chordata > Chondrichthyes > Rajiformes > Rajidae > Leucoraja > Leucoraja erinaceus. Next base: position 27,331,478 of record NC_073386.1, read on the forward strand.
ACAGAACCCATAGTCAGGATCGAACCTGGGTCTCTGGCGTGTATGTCAGCAATAATGTTGCACTACTGTACTACACCAGAAGCTCTGAAAGCTCGTTTCTACTCATGGAATTTGTAGTCAGCTCTCCCCTCTGCAACTGGATCCTTGACTTCCTGACCAACAGACCACATCAGTGAGATAGGAAACAAATTTCAGCCTCTTCTATACTCCTTATACACTAATGACTATGCATCCAAATGCCAATCCAACTCAATTTACAAATTCTCCGATAATACCACCATAATGGGCCGGATATCAAATAATGGCGAGACGGAGTACAGAAAGGAGTTTGAGAACCACGGAAGCTGGATCCAAGACAACAACCTCTACCTCAATGTCAGCAAGACAAAGGAAATTGTGATCAACTTCAGGATGCGAAGTGGTACACACATCCTGATATGCATTGAGGGATTCAAAGTAGATATAGTTGAAAGCTTCAAGTCCTTAGGAATAAATATCACCAGAAATTTGTTCAGGACTAGTCCCATTGAACCGATGGCCAATAAAGCACACCAATGCCTCTACTTCCTTAAGAAATTTGGCATGTCCCCAAACAACTACAGATGCGCTGAAGAAAACATTTTATAGGGATGCATCACAGTATGGTTTGGGAACAGGCCCATCCAAGACCGTAAGAAATTGCAAAGTTGTGGATGTAGCCCAGACCATCACGCAAACCAACCTCCCTTCTATTGACTCCATCTACACTTCACACTGCCTCATCAATGTCACCACCATAATCACCCCCTCTTCTCCACTCTCGAATCAGGCAAGAGAAAATGTCAGGAACAGTTTCTTCCCAGCTGTTATCAGGCAATTGAACCATCCTATCACCAATTAAAGAGCAGTCCTAGTCCATATACCTCACTGGAGACCTTCTGAACTATCTTTAATTGATCTTTACTGGACTTTATCTTGCACTAAATGTTATTTCCTTTATCCTGTGTATACTGTGGACGGCTTGATTGTAATCATGTATAATATTTTTGTTGACTGGATAGCATGCAACATAAGGCTTTTTACTGTACCTTGGTGCAAGTGACAATTAAAAACTAAACTAAAGAATATTAGATATGGTGTTTCAAATAAAAAGCTAATGTACCTGAACGATAGGGAGCAGTGGGTGAGAAATGATAATTTATGTTTTTAACCTTTCATGAATACAACAGAATGTTGTCCATCGGTAAAAGAATACAATTCAAAAAGCTATTAATTCCCAATTAATGATGCGTAGTTAACTTTCAACCTGTCTACATTCATTTAAAAGTATGAGGCCAGAAATGTAATGTACATGATCAGAGAGGGAAGTTAATGAACCCTCCATGGAGACATGTAGGATGGAACTGTAAATGCTGGTTTAAACCAAACATTTTGAAGTGTTAAGACCAGAAACCATGGAGGATAGACACAAATAGCTGGACTAACTCAGTGGGTTAGAGAGCATCTCTGGAGAGAAGGAATGCGTGACGTTTTGGGTCAAGACCCTTCTTCAGGCTAGTTAAGGATAAGGGAAATTAGAGATTTAGACGACGATGTCGAGAGATAAAGAACAATGAATGAGAGCAGGAGGAATCACAGAGGGGGAGCAGCGAGACAGGATGTTGCAGAACTTTTGTTGGAAAGAAGAGGAGAACTTCTTCAAAGTAGACATACCTTGAGGAGATCTTCTGCCATTCTACTCTCATTGCACAACACCATATTTTTAAAATAAAATTCCATGATGTCCCTGGAAAATGTTAATGACATCATATATCATGGGAGTCACTTTTCAACAGAGACAGATAGCGATAATGAAATTCACCATTGCCTCAACTGCACCAGCAGAGCCTTTGGTCATTTATGGAGAACCATGTTTAAAGATCAAGATCTCAAGCTCAGCTCAAAACTTAGGTCAAAACAGCATAAGCAGCCCAGCTTTGAATTGAATTGAATTGAATTGAATTGAATTTCCTTTATTGTCATTCAGACCTTTCAGTCTGAACGAAATGTCGTGCCTGCAGTCATACATACAATAATACAATAATAGACAACAGAACAGACAGTAAACACAAATTAACATCCACCACAGTGAGTCCACCAAACACCTGCTCACTGTGATGGAGGCAAAAATCATCTTAGGGCTGCAGTCTCTTCCCTCCTCTTCTCCCTCTGCGCTGAGGCGATACGCCACCGGGCGATGGTAAATCAGTCCCGCGGCTCACCGAGCTCCGCGAACGGGCCGGTTCAAACACCGCGGCCCGGGATGGTCGAAGCTGCCGCCCTCCAGTCCAGCGGAGGCAGCTGTTCACGACGTCGTCCACTGGCCCGCGGCCGAACCCCGGACTCAGGCCGCCGCTGCCAGAACGCCGTCTCACCGGAGCACCGTTCCAGCCCCGAGCCAGGTCGCCCTCACGTGAGCGTCTCAGCCCCGCGCCAGGCCGCCCCCATGGGAGTGCCGTTTCCCTCAGGCTTGGCTGCCCTCACGGGAGCGCCTTTACCCTAGAGCTGTGCCGCCCCGACAGGAGCGCCGTTTCCCTCGAGCTGGGCCGCCCCGACGGGAACGCCATTTCCCTCGGGCTGGGCCGCCCTGACAGGAGCGCCATTTCCCTCGGGCTGGGCCGCCCCAATGGGAGCGCCGTTTCCCTCGGGCTGGGCCGCCCTCACGGGAGCGCCATTTCCCTCGGGCTGGGCCGCCCCGACAGGAGCGCCATTTCCCTCGGGCTGGGCCGCCCCGACGGGAGCGCCGTTACCCTTGGGCTGGGCCGCCCTCATTGGAGCGTCTCAGCCCCGCGCCAGGCCGCCCTCACGGGAGCGTAACAGCCCCTCACGGGAGCACCGTTCCAGCCCCGAGCCGGACCGCCCTCACGGGAGCGAGCCCAGGGCGAGTCTTGACAGGCTCTGCCTCCGGAGCCTCGAGGTCGCCAGCTCCGCCATTAGGCCTCAGTGCAGACGGAGGCATAGAAGGGGGATACGACAAAAAAGTCATTCCCCCGGAGAGACAGCAAGCACTGTTTCAACCCCCCACCCCTCCCCCCCCCCCCCCCCCCTTCCAGACCCACATAAACACAAGCTAAAAACCAAAAACTTAGCTACCCAAAACGAAAAAAAAAAAAAAAAAAAAAAAACAAACGGACTGCAAGCGAGCCGCAGCCGTTCAACAGCGCCGCGACTTCCGGACTTTAAAATCTGTATTCCTACACTGCACTAGAAGAACCCTCGGCCATTGATGGGGAAGAATGTTTGAAGATCACGATCTCAAATCCATCTCAGAACTTTGGTCAAATCAGCATTAGCAACCACAGCTTTAAAGTCCTTATTACACTCAGTCAGTTCTAATGGGCATGCTGCGTTCTCAAAGCCACCTTGAAAAAAATGAAACATCTCCATCAACTCATTGCTCAAAATGAAGAAGCACATATGGATGCAAGTGAAAACTTAAAGTACATTTGCCATGTGCATGCAAAACCCTCGTATAAAGGATGGAAAATGTGACTCATCTCTCAAAAAATCCACCCACCTGCCTCATCAAACACTTCCTGCCCCATCTGTGGCAGGGTCCTCTAGTCTCACATAGGCCCTATCAACTACCTCAGAACCCTGAGAACTAGACTGGAAGCAAACCTTGTGGGACTGCCTAAGTGCAATATCAAATGAAAATAGCAATGTAACATTAAAAACATATTTTAAATGCCTTTATTCAATGCAAGAAATATTAAAATGAATTGCATATACATAGATACAGGATTGACATGACTGACATTATAATAACATGACAGAAACATAGAAAAAGATATAGATGAAGCTGGGGCATTTCAAAATGTTTTCTGAAGATTGATTTATTAAACTGAGTGAGAGGACAGCATGATTCATAAGGAGTAACACAACAGCTTTAAAAATGTAAAAGAAAAGATGGCAGAACCAAATTAGTGTGAGATGCAAGTAATGTATGGCAACAAAAGCTTTACAGCCAAGCAATGAGGTGGCAGACGAATTCTAACTCGAATATAATGAAGGAACTGAATATCTTTTAAGATGGACCAAGGCAATGGAAGACAGGTTTTGCTACTTTATGGAGATGTAAAGTTCACAATATTCAGCCTCTGGACCAGTACCAGGGAGGCAATACAAAATCATCAAGAACAACGGAGACAATTTTTGCTATTTTTAGATACTCTGTGCTGCCTCCCACATTTCAGGCATGGTACTGCCCCAGGGCCTGGATCTTGTGGAATGAAATGCATCCCTCCCTTCCATGGCTTCAACTGAAGTCCTCGGGCACCTGAGGAGAATGATGCTCTCCCCCCTCATCTTCCCCCTCGTCTTCCTCATCATGCTGGAAGGCTTCAGGCCTGCAGCAAGCTCTCCTGCTGTTTCAATTGAACAGAATGCAAAAAAAGATAAGCAAAGTGTGAAACCCGGTCTTAAGTGGTACAAGCAGTAGAATCACATTTTGAACCTGACAGCATTGTCCACTAGACTCCGAGTGGTCCTGTGGGTTTTACATTATTAGTGCCCAGCGCCATTCCCCAGCATGGACAGTCAGAACCACTTCTGAATACAGGCTAAAAGAAAAGGAATAATACCACATATAAAAATGTGAGCAATAACAAAATTGCACATACACAACAAAATATATGGAAAATTATGTTATTTAAAATATTGTTCAGAGTTTAATTTGAGATGTTACACAACATATGGTGCTGTTGCTTACATAAACCAATCAATTACAGTTGGTACCATAAATGTAAAATTCTCCTCTAACAAAATCCTGTATTACTATATCTTTAGATGCTCTTTAATGGGATTTGATCTAAATCGACACTGGCAGGATCCCTCTGCTTGGGCTCACCCCACACTTTATGGAGTTAAGCAGCTGATTGTACAAATGTATGATAACCCGGTGAGTAATAATAATGAAAAGTTGGTGATAGTGTCATCTCGGCAGAATAGAAGATGTAATTTGTAGTTTGAATATAACATTCTGTAAATGGTTTTCAGATAACTGCTGCAGGCTTGCAAAAAGTCACATTCGTTTATTTAGAAAAACTTTTCTGATGTTTGTTCTTATGAAGAAAGAGTCTACAGTTTAATTTCCTTTTCCATTATCAAGCCCTGGAGAGTTGGAATGGGGCGTATATTGATTATTTGAATAATTGATCAATTTTGCAGATGAGTAAAATTGTGGCAGTGAATGAAGTTCTCCTATGTCCTGCAATTTAATGGAAATGGCTTTATATAAGTATGCATTTTCCAAAACCTAGCTGAATCCTGATCTTCTCCTTACCTGAAAGTGTATTCTTATTGCAGATTTTAATACAGGTCTCACTTTTCCATGTCCTCGAATTCAGTCTTTTAACCGCACTGAAGATGTTTAAGTTATAGGTAATGGTTAACAGTAATATAATATGATCAATATTTGATGAGATATAAACTCTCTCATAGTTGTTGCCACTGTCCCTGGTTCTTTACATTTCTAGTTTGTTTTGGCATCATATAGGAACTAAACTTAAATTTTATTCTCTTTTTAATTGAAATAATCATATTAAAATATTTTCATAATTATTTTCAATGCAATATGTTTAACATAATTATTTTCACAGAACTTTTTATATTGGATCTTACATTGTTATATAACATTAAGTAAAACCATGTGTAAAAAGGATCTGCAGATGCCGGTTTTGTAACGGGTATAGCTTGGACCCAATAGCAGCACAGACTCAGGCAGGTATAATTGGTAATGAACTTTATTACGATACTGTAACACAGAGTAGTAACACAGGAATGGGTACACCGTACTCACACAGAGGCTCAGGATTGAGCGAGGGTTCTGAAGAGGGGCAGACAGGAGACGTAGTCGGGATAGCGGAAGGTCCGGTAACCAGGAGATCCAACACACGATGCAAACAAACCAGCGAGGGACAGACGAAAGGAGAGTCGAAGCCAGGCAGGATGTCGAGGAGCCGTTGCAGGGATACACCAAACAGCCCAGGAGTGAGGCATTCAGAAACCAGGAGGTACGGGATGAAGGCCGTAGTCGGGGACAGAAGGCTGAGGTGATATCCGGGAAGACGACAGGACGGAATGGTCAGGGGCTGGGAGGTGAAGTGGACGAGAATGAGGAGAGGGCAGACTGTGACAGAACCCCCCCCTCAAGGGACGGCTCCTGACGTCCCAAAACAAAAAAAAACATAATAAAGAAAATAAACCCAATCCCACGCAGAGTTGGGTGGGAGGAGGGGGACCGGAGGAGGGCTAATATTCGTCCGAGACATCCATGTCCGCATACTCCTCCATGGCATCAGAGGAAAGCTCCGTCTCGTCGTCACTGGGCACCTCAGACGGAAGAGGGGACAGAGTCTCAGGGGCGGCGACCCCTCTAGGAGTGGCGGACTTGGACGGCTGGTCGGGATGACGCCGGTGAAACTCCCTGATGAGGGAGGTGTCCAGGATGTGTCGAGCAGGAACCCAGGACCTCTCCTCTGGACCGTAACCCTCCCAATCGACCAGGTATTGGAGACCCCACCCACGACGGCGGGAGCGCAGGAGGCGGTGCACCGTAAATGCGGGGCCTCCGTCGATGAGACGAGGAGGTGGAGGAGGAGGGACTGCGGGGACCAGGGAGCTCTCCCGGACTGGCTTTACTCTGGACACGTGGAACGTAGGATGGATCCGCATGGAACGAGGCAACTTGAGCCTCACAGCCGCTGGGTTGATGACCTTCTGGATCTCAAAGGGACCGATGAACTTGGGTGCCAACTTCTTGGACTCCACCCTCAAGGGAAGGTCCCGGGTCGACAGCCACACCTTCTGGCCCGCGAGGTAGGTGGGGGCCTGGGTGCGGTGACGGTTGGCAGCCGTGGCGTAACGGTCCACGGAGCAGAGAAGAGCCGCCCTGGCTTGGGTCCACGTCCTGCAGCAGCGACTAATGAAGGCCTGGACGGACGGGCAGGAAACCTCTTTCTCCAGCGCCGGGAACAGTGGAGGCTGGAACCCATAGGCACACTGGAAAGGGGAGAGCCCAGTGGCCGAGCTTGTCTGGGGATGAAATCCAGACGTCAGACTCACGGTGGCCCCCACAAGCGTGCAGAACTCCCTCCAGAACAGAGGCAAACTGGGGTCCCCGGTCGGAGACCACATCGACGGGGAGACCATGGAGCCTGAAGACGTGGAGTGACATAAGCTCGGCAGTTTCCTTGGCTGACGGAAGCTTGGGCAGGGGCACGAAGTGAGCCATCTTGCTAAATCTATCGACCACGGTCAGGATGGTGGTGTGACCACTGGATGGGGGCAGGCCGGTAACGAAGTCCAGGGAGATGTGGGACCATGGTCGATGGGGTACAGGCAGTGGAAGCAGATGACCCGCAGGAGCTTGGTGCGAGACCTTGTGCTGGTTGCAAACGGGACATGTGTTGACAAACTCCCGAGTGTCCTCCTCCAGCGATGCCCACCAGAACCTCCGTAGCACCATCTCCTTGGTCCGCTGAATGCTGGGATGACAGGTGAGTCGAGAGCTGTGGGCCCACTGAAGGACGTCGGACCGCAGGGCAGAAACCACAAACAGGCGATCAGGAGGGCATGCGCTGGGTCCCGGCTGGTTCTCCAAGGCCGCCTTGACCTTCTCCTCCACTTCCCAGGTGAGGGAGGCAACTCTGTGCGAGGACGGGAGGATGGTCTTGGGGCCAGAGGCAGGCTCCTCCATCGCCAAGAACTGCCGCGAGAGGGCATCGAGCTTCACGTTGCGGGACCCAGGTCGGTAGGAGAGGGAGAAGTTGAAGCGGGTGAGGAAGAGAGACCAACGGGCCTGACGAGAGTTGAGCCTCTTGGCTGATTGGAGGTATTCAAGGTTCTTGTGGTCAGTCCAAACTAAGAAAGGCTGCTCGGTTCCCTCCAACCAGTGACGCCATTCCTCCAACGCCAACTTAACCGCCAACAGTTCTCGGTTGCCAATGTCATAATTCCTCTCAGCAGGGGTCAGGCGTCGGGAGAAGAAGGCGCATTGATGGAGCTTCTGGTCCCCGGCAGCCCGCTGAGACAGAACAGCTCCCACCCCCACGTCGGAGGCGTCCACCTCCACCACGAACTGTCTCTCTGAGTCTGGAACTTGAAGGATAGGGGCCGATGTAAACCGTGTCTTGAGTGTCTGAAAAGCTTCGTCGGCCGCGGCAGACCACTGGAATGGAACCTTGGAGGAGGCGAGTGCCGTGAGGGGTGCGGCCACAGTACTGTAGCCACGGATGAACCATCGGTAAAAATTGGCGAACCCCAGGAACCTTTGGAGCTGCTTGCGGGAGTCAGGAACAGGCCAGATGGTGACAGCAGAGACCTTGGCGGGGTCCATCTTGATGTTCCCTTGGCCAACAATGTATCCTAGGAAGGAGACTGACGGGGAGTGAAACTCGCACTTCTCAGCTTTAAGGAGCCGATGTAGAACTGCCTGGACGTGGTGTATGTGTTCCTCCTTGGTCCGTGAAAAGATGATGATGTCATCAAGATAGACGAACACGTACTTGTTCAACATGTCTCTGAGAACATCATTGACCAAAGCCTGGAAGACGGCCGGGGCGTTGGTGAGGCCAAAGGGCATCACCCGGTATTCATAATGTCCCGTGGGAGTGTTGAAGGCGGTCTTCCACTCATCTCCCTCTTTGATGCAGACCAAGTGGTAGGCGTTGCGTAGATCCAACTTTGAAAAGATGGTGGCCCCCTCCAGGAGCTCGAAAGCAGAGGAGATGAGTGGGAGAGGATAGCGATTCTTCACCGTGATGCCGTTGAGCCCCCGGTAATCTATGCAGGAACGCAGAGATTTGTCCTTCTTCTCCACGAAGAAGAACCCAGCCCCAGCAGGAGACGAGGAGGGACAGATGAGACCAGCAGCCAAGGAGTCGTTTATGTATTTCTCCATGGCGCCTCTCTCAGGGGCGGACAGGGAGTAAAGGCGACCCCTAGGAGGAGCGGAACCAGGCAGGAGGTCTATGGCACAGTCGTAGGGCTGATGAGGAGGAAGGGATGTGGCCCTAGACTTGCTAAAAACCTCCCCAAAGTCATGGTACTCGGCTGGGACCCCCGTCAGATCTGGAGCAGAACTGGAGCAGGTGGCCAGTTGAGGAGCTGAGGCTTGCTTCAGGCAGACTTGGTGGCAGGAAGGGCTCCAACCCAAGATGATCCCTGTCCTCCAGTCGATTTTGGGGTTGTGTTGTCGAAGCCAGGGGTAACCCAGGATGAGGGGAAGACGGGGAGACTGCAGGATGTGTAACTGGATGGTCTCATGGTGATTACCAGACAGAAGCATGCGCACTGGGACCGTCTGGTGAGAAACAGTCCCCAGGAGATGGCCGTCGAGGGCGTTGGCGGGAACAGGTTTAGGCAGGGGAACACAACTGATACTTAGCTGACGGGCTAGATCCATGTCCATAAGATTAATGTCACAACCGGAGTCTATGAAGGTGGCGAGGGTGTGAGAACCATCAGACAACAGCAGACGGGCATGACAAAGAGGGCGTCGGGCAGAGGAAAGTTCAGAGGTTCAACTCACCAGTAATTCCTCCGCTACTGGCGAGTCTGGCCTTTTACTGGACACTTGGAGATGTAATGACCCGCCAGGCCACAGTAGAGACAGAGGTTCCCCCGACGCCGACGTTCCCGTTCCTCAGGGGTGAGACTGGTGCGACCCACCTGCATGGGTTCGGGTTGCCTCGACGGTTGCCCCGACGAGGGTAGTCCAGTCTCCGGAGGAAAACGAGCTTGGGTGGATAGCTGGTGGACCGCCTGTCCCTGTCGCCTCTCCCGACGTCTCGCCAGGATGCGTCGGTCCAGATGGGTCGTTAGCTCGATAAGCCCATCCAGAGAAGAAGGAAGGTCGTGGGACACCAACTCATCCTTGATATAGTCATTCAAGCCCAGCAAGAAAGTGTCACACTGGAACGGGGCGTTCCAATCATTCTGACGGGCCCTGGTGCGAAAGTCGATGGTGAAGTCAGCGACGCTCTGGTTCCCCTGGCTCAACCCCAGCAGACCTCCCGCAGCGTCCGGACCCATCGAAACCTCACCAAACACCTTGCGAAGCTCCGCGGCGAAGGCCTGGAAAGAGGAGCAAACCGGCGTGCGTCGCTTCCATTCAGCCGTTCCCCACAGCCGAGCTCTGCCGTCAGGTGATTAATGGTAAACGCCACTCTCGCCGCTTCCTGGGCGAAGGTGTAGGGCTGTAGGGCGAAGAGAATGGAACAGTTCGTGATGAATGGGTTGCAGCCCTCCGGGTCTCCAGCGTAGCGCTCCGGGGTTCCCACCCGGGGCTCAGGTGATGGTCCTGGCGGACCGGGAGCTGGTGCTGTCGGAGCCGGAGGCGAAGCATGGGGTGTAGCCTGGGCGAGGGTGGTCATCAGCTGTTGGACCTGGGTGGCTAGTGCAACCAATGCTTGCTCTTGGTTTGACACAGCCTGTCGAACCTCGGAGTTGGAGGCAGTGAGCATAGCTTCATGCTGCAGGAGCGTGTGCTCAATCCTCTCGAAGCGGTTTGACGGAGACGTTGTGTGCGCTGAGTCCATTGTTGGCCAGATTGTACTGTAACGGGCATAGCTTGGACCCAATAGCATCACAGAATCAGGCAGGTATAATTGATCATGAACTTTATTACGATACTGTAACACAGAGTAGTAACACAGGAATGGGTACACCGTACTCACACAGAGGCTCAGGATTAAGCAAGGGTTCCGAAGAGGGGCAGGCAGGAGACGTGGTCGGGGTAGCAGAAGGTCTGGTAACCAGGAGATCCAACACATGATGCAAACAAACCAGCAAGGGACAGACGAAAGGAGAGTCGAAGCCAGGCAGGAAGTCGAGGAACCGTTGCAGGGATACACCAAACAGCTGAGGAGAGAGGCAGACAGAAACCAGGAGGTACGGGACGAAGGCCGTGGTCGGGGACAGAAGGCTGAGGTGATATCCGGGAAGACGACAGTACGGAATGGTCAGGGGCAGGCAGGTTCGAATCCGTGTAGGCAGTCGGGAAATCACTGGAGAGTCTTGCATGGATGCTGAGAACAATCTGGCACTGTGTGAACGGTGAGGAGAGTCTATATACTGGGTTAATAGGTGATCAGAGGCAACTGAGTGAGGAGAGTTGGGCTGATGAGAGGGGCGTGGCAGGCAGGCAGGTGAGGAGAAGGAGGGACCGGTGGAAAAGCACTGGGAGGTGAAGTGGATGAGAATGAAGAGAGGGCAGACTGTGACAGGTTTACACCAAAAAATGACACAAAATGTTGGTGTAACTCAGCGTGACAGGCAGCATCTCTGGAGAGAAAGAATGGGTAATGATTCAAGTTGAGACCCTTCTTCAGACAATTCAGAAAATTATGAAGCAGCGTTTCGACCTGAAATGTCACCCATTCCTTCTCTCCAGAGCTGCTGCCTGTCCCACTGAGGTACTCCAGCATTTAGTGTCTATCAAGCAGAATAGATTAGCGGGTTTATGACCTTTAACTATCAGAGTTCACATTCACATGTCAATCTATGTTCTTAACTGAGTTCCAAAATACTTGATTGATGTTTAATGCACATTATTTGTATAATTGTTAATGCTATTTTTTGTTCATATGTAAATTCCATTGAAAAAGTGTGGTGATTCATTTCCTGAACCTGGTGCAGTCTGTGAGGTGAAGATACCTTCGCAACTTTAAAACGCAGGGAATTCCAGGATGTTGACACAATGATGCTGCCGAGACGGCAATACATTTCCATGTGAGACTCGCATGTAATTCCCAGAAGGATTTTCAGATGGGTTTATTCATAAGCATTTACTGGCAATGCCCTTCTAGGCAGTAGGGTTTGGGATTTACTATCAAAGTAGACTTGACTGCTTGAGTGTACTTTGTGGAAGGTGTAACTTGCAACCATGGTAGTGCGGAAAAGGTTAATGTTCTGATCAAATGACAAACAAAATTGGTTTCTTTGTTCGTGATGTTGTCGTGCTTCTGAAGTATTTAGTTTAGTTTATGTTTAGTTTAGAGACACAGCGCGGAAACAGGCCCTTCGGCCCACTGAGCCCGTACCGACCACGATCTCTGCACATTAAAATTATCCTACACACACTAAGGACAATTTATATTTATACCAAGTCCATTAACCTGCAAACCTATACACCTTTTTAGTGTGGGAGGAAACCGAAGATTTCAGAGAAAACCCACGCGGTCACGGGGGGAACGTACAAACTCTACCCGTTGTAGGGAACGTACTTGGGACTTTGACGCTGAAAGTGCTGTAAAGCAGCAACTCTACCGCTGCGCCACCTTGCTGCCCCCTGTGCCACCGTGCAGCCTCATGCACCACTGTGCTGCCCCTTGTGCCACAGTGCCCACCCGTATTGTTGTGAGAATGCTTGGCTCGTGAAAATGTAATGTAGAAGGTTTTTGGGAGGTAGGAAGTGAGTCACCAGTTGGCAAAATGATATAATCTGGCATGTTGTTGCATTTATGGTTTTAATGCTGTTGTTTAGCTTCAAATACTGGTTGGTGGCAACCCTCAGGGACTATGCTTAGGTTCTCTCGTTGAACGTGTCCATTTCCTACTTCTTAACTGGTGAAAATGTTACTTGTCAGTTGACAACCTAGGCTTCGACCTTGGCTAGATTTTGCTATAAATCAGTAGTAAATCACTATTTCACCATATATTGTACAGTTCTAATACATTCTAAATCCAATTTGGTGTTTACATGCTACTTCCAGTAATACCTTTTCTGATATCTTGTCAGGAAAGGAATGCAATGACACTTAAAATCAATCCATTCCATCTTACTGAGGCTTTCCTCAGATGTAAATGTATCTTCATGGCACATAGTATTTCATGCTCTATTGCACACTTGATCCCATGCATATTCTGCTCAATTTAAAGCTGATCATTTATTCTTTTCATAGAATTATAAGGCAATAGGATTTTTATTAATTTATTTGCAAAACATTGCATTGGAATATTGGACATGGTGGGTGATAGTGGTTAAGTTACAAGTTGAGCAACCCAAATGCCCAGACTCCAGTGATGTACGTTCAAACCCCATCATGACAACTGTTATTAATCCAGAATTTAAAAAAAAACTTAGTAATGATAATGACCAAATGACTAGATTGTCATAAATATTTAATTCACTAATATCTTTCAGATGAGGAAATCTGCCATCCTCATCCAGTCCGATTTACTTCTGACTCCAGGCCTACAACAAGGTTGTCTCTTAACCTCATTCTGAAATGTATAAAAAATTAAAAACTCAGGAGGCACTGGGAGCAGATTTCCCTTTGGGGGCATCCAATTCATGTCTTCTTGCTGATGTTATCAATATTTTTCCTTGTTTTACTGGCACTTAAAAACTATGGTCATAACTTTCATATCATTGGTATAATTAGAGTAAAGTTGTGATGAGCATCACATACAGTGCATTCAGAAAGTATTCAGACCCCTTCACTTTTTCGACATTTTGTTACATTTCAGCCTTATTCTAAAATGGATTAAATTCTTTTTTTTTAATCATCAATCTACACACAATACCTCAGAATATAAAAGTGAAATCACGTGTTTAGAAATTTTTGCAATTAAAAAGAAATAACATAGAAAATAGGTGCAGGTGTAGCCAATTCGACCCTTCGAGCCTGAACCGCCATTCAATATCATCATGGCTGATCATCCAACTCAGTATCCTGTACCTGCCTTCTATCCATACCCCCTGATCCCTTTAGCCACAAGGGCCACATCTAACTCCCTCTTAAATATAGCAAATGAACTGGCCTCAACCACCTTCTCTGGCAGAGAATTCCAGAGATTCACCACTCTCTGTGTGAAAAATGTTTTCCTCATCTCGGTCCTAAAAGATTTCCCTCTTATCCTTAAACTGTGACTACTTGTTCTGGACTTCCCCAACATCAGGGACAATCTTCCTGCATCTAGCCTGTCCAACCCCTTAAGAATTTTGTAAGTTTCTATAAGATCCCCCGTCAATCTTCTAAATTCTAGCGAGTACAAGCCGAGTCTATCCAGTCTTTCTTCAAGTCAAGAGTCAAGAGTCAATTTAATTGTCATTTGGACCCCTGGAGGTCCAAACGAAATGCCGTTTCTGCAGCCATACATTACACACAAATAGACCCCAGACACAACATAATTACATTTTACATAAACATCCATCACATTGCTGTGATGGAAGGCCAAAAAAACTTATCTCTCCACTGCACTCTCCCCCCCCCCCCCCCGATGTCAGAGTCAAAGTCAAAGCCCCCGCTGGCGATGGCGATTGTCCCGTGGCCATTAAAGCCACGCCGGGTGGTGCGAGGTCGCACACCGGGTCTAGGTGTTGGAGCCCCCGGTGTGCGCTCGCAGAGTCCCGCGGCCATTCCAGCCGCGCGGGGCAGTGATGTAGGCCCCGCTCCAGGAGCTCTTCAACCCCGCAACACGGGCGGGAGAATTCGCTGTTGCAGGAGCCCCGAAAAGCGGTCTCCCTCCAGGGATCCGCGGGCTCCCGGTGCCGCCGTCCGCAGACCCACAGTAGCAGCCTCCGACTCAGCAGCAGCAGCGGCATCGGCAGCAGCAGCAGCAGCAGCGGCAGCTGCAGCAGCAGCGCTCCTCCACCGCTCCACCCGCTCCGGTCTCGGCCAGCTCCGCGACGGCAACGGTGAGTCGGCACCAGAGTCCCCGGCTTCTTCCCGTTGGAGGCCGCTCCTCGTTGCGGCCTCAACGACACCTGAGACCCGACGAGAAAAGGTCGGGTCTCCAGTGCAGGGAGAGATTCAAAAGTTTCCCCCCCTCTCCCACCCCCCCCACACACACCCCAACATAAAATAACAAAAACTACATAAAAACACAGACAAAAAATAATAAAAACGCGGACAGGCTGCAGAGGCCGCTGCTGGCCAGAGCCGCGCCGCCTACCGGAAAAGTTCATATAAGTTTGGTTAAGAAGGTTCAACTGTTGGGTATAAATGCAGGAATAGCAAGATGGATTCAACAGTGGCTGAATGGGAGAAGCCAGAGGGTAATGGTGGATGGCTGTTTATCGGGTTGGAGGCAGGTGACTAGTGGGGTGCCTCAGGGATCTGTGTTGGGTCCTTTGTTGTTTGTCATGTACATCAATGATCTGGATGAAGGTGTGGTAAATTGGATTAGTAAGTATGCAGATGATACCAAGATAGGGGGTGTTGTGGATAATGAAGAGGATTTCCAAAGTCTACAAAGTGATTTAGGCCATTTGGAAAAATGGGCTGAAAGATGGCAGATGGAGTTTAATGCTGATAAATGTGAGGTGCTACACCTTGGCAGGACAAATCAAAATAGGACGTACATGGTAAATGGTAGGGAATTGAAGAATACAGTTGAACAGAGGGATCTGGGTATAACCATGCATAGTTCCTTGAAGGTGGAATCTCATATAGATAGGGTGGTAAAGAAAGCTTTTGGTATGCTAGCCTTTATAAATCAGAGCATTGAGTATAGAAGCTGGGATGTAATGTTAAAATTGTACAAGGCATTGGTGAGACCAAATCTGGAGTATGGTGTACAATTTTGGTCGCCCAATTATAGGAAGGATGTCAACAAAATAGAGAGAGTACAGAGGAGATTTACTAGAATGTTGCCTGGGTTTCAACAACTAAGTTACAGAGATAGGTTGAATAAGTTAGGTCTTTATTCTCTGGAGCGCAGAAGGTTAAGGGGGGACCTGATAGAGGTCTTTAAAATGATGAGAGGGATAGACAGAGTTGATGTGGACAAGCTTTTCCCTTTGAGAATAGGGAAGATTCAAACAAGAGGACATTATTTCAGAATTAAGGGACAGAAGTTTAGGGGTAATATGAGGGGGAACGTCTTTACGCAGAGAGTGGTGGCGGTGTGGAATGAGCTCCCAGTGGAAGTGGTGGAGGCAGGTTCATTGGTATCATTTAAAAATAAATTGGATAGGCATATGGATGAGAAGGGAATGGAGGGTTATGGTATGAGTGCAGGCAGGTGGGACTAAGGGGAAAAAAAAAAAAAAAAAAAATTTGTTCGGCATGGACTTGTAGGGCCGAGATGGCCTGTTTCCGTGTTGTAATTGTTATATGGTTATATGGTTATATAATAATAATAATAATAATAAATGTTATTTATGGGCGCCTTTCAATAGTCTCAAGGACACCTGAAAGGCCTGAAAGACCTGAAAGACATATGAAAGTCCTGACATCCCACAAATCAGTCTGGTGAACCTTCTCTGTACTCCCTCTATGACAAGAATGTCTTTCCTCAGATTCGGAGACCAAAATTGTACGTAATACTCCAGGTGTGCTCTCACCAAGACCCTGTACAACTGCAGTAGAACCTCCCTGCTCCTATACTCAAATCCTTTAGCTATGAATGCTAACATACCATTCACTTTCTTCACTGCCTGCTGCACCTGCATGCCTACTTTCAATGACTGGTGTACCATGACACCCAGGTCTCGTTGCATTTCCCCTTTTCCTAATCGGCCACCATTCAGATAATAGTCTACTTTCCTGTTTTTTTTTGCCACCAAAGTGGATAACCTCACATTTATCCACATTATACTGCATCTGCCATGCATTTGCCCACTCACCCAGCCTATCCAAGTCACCTTGCAGCCTCCTAGCATCCTCCTCACAGCTAACACTGCCCCCCAGCTTCATGTCATCCGCAAACTTGGAGATGTTGCATTCAATTCCCCTGTCAAAATCATTAATATACAGTATATTGTGAATAGCTGGGGTCCCACTGAGCCTTGTGGTACCCCACTAGTCACTGCCTGCCTTTCTGAAAAGAACCCGTTTACTCCTATTCTTTGCTTCCTGTCTGCCAGCCAGTTCTCTATCCACATCAATACTGAACCCCCAATACCGTGTGCTTTAAGTAAGTTTGTATACTAATCTCTTATGTGGGACCTTGTTGAAAGCCTTCTGAAAGTCCAGATATAACACATCCACTGGTTCTCCCTTATCCACTCTACTAGTTACATCCTCAAAAAATTCTATAAGATTCGTCAGACATGATTTACCTTTCATAAATCCATGCTGACTTTGTCCAATGATTTCACCACTTTCCAAATGTGCTGCTATCCCATCTTTAATAACGGTTTCTAGCAGTTTCCCCACTGCCGATGTTAGACTAACTGTCTGTAATTACCCCGTTTTCTCTCTCCCTCCCTTTTTAAAAAGTGGGGTTACATTAGCTACCCTTCAATCCTCAGGAACTACTCCAGAATCGAAAGAGTTTTGAAAAATTATCACTAATGCATCCACTATTTCTGGGGCTACTTCCTTAAGTACTCTGGGATGTAGCCTATCTGGCCTTGGGGATTTATCGGCCTTTAATCCATTCAATTTACAAAACACCACTTCCCGGCTAACCTAGATTTCACTCAGTTCCTCCATCTCATTTGATCCCCGGTCCCCTGCTATTTCCGGCAGATTATTTATGTCTTCCTTAGTGAAGACAGAACCAAAGTAATTATTCAATTGGTCTGTCATGTCCTTGTTCCCCATGATCAATTCACCTGTTTCTGACTGCAAGGGACCTACATTTGTTTTAACTAATCGTTTTCTCTTCACATATCTATAAAAACTTTTGCAGTCAGTTTTTATGTTCCCTGCCAGTTTTCTTTCATAATCTATTTTCCCTTTCCTAATTAAGCCCCTTTTCCTCCTCTGCTGGACTCTGAATTTATCCCAGTCCTGGTAGGCTGATTTTTCTGGTTAATTTGTATGCTTTATCTTTTGTTTTGATACTATCCCTGATTTCCCTTGTTATCCATGGATGCACTACCTTCCCTGGTTTATTCTTTTGCCAAACTGGGATGAACAATTGTTGTAGCTCATCCATGTAGTCTTTAAATGCCTTCCATTGCATATCCACCGTCAACCCTTTAAGAATCAATTGCCAGTCTATCTTGGCCAATTCACATCTCATACCCTCAAAGTTACCTTTCTTTAAGTTCAGGACCCTTGTTTGTGAATTAACAATGTCACTCTCCATCCTAATGAAGAACTCAACCATATTATGTTCACTCTTGCCCAAGGGGCCACGCACAACAAGACTGCTAACTAACCCTTCCTCATTACTTAATACCCAGTCTAGAATAGCCTGCTCTCTCGTTGGTTCCTCTACATGTTGGTTTAGAAAACTATCCCGCATACATTCCAAGAAATCCTCTTCATCAGCACCCCTGCCAATTTGATTCACCCAATCTGTATGTAGATTGAAGTCACCCATTATAACTGTTTTACCTTTGTTGCACGCTTTTCTAATTTCCTGTGTGATGCCATCCCCAACTCCACTACTACTGTTAGGTGGCCTGTACACAACTCCCACTAGCGTTTTCTGCCCCTTAGTGTTTTGCAGCTCTACCCATATCGATTCCACATCCTCCAAGCTAATGTTCTTCCTTTCTATTGCGTTAATCTCCTCTCTAACCAGCAACGCTACCCCACCTCCTTTTACTTTCTGTCTATCCCTCCTGAATATTGAATATCCCTGGATGTTCAGCTCCCAGCCTTGGTCACCCTGGAGCCATGTCTCCGTGATCCCAACTATATCATAGTTATTAATAGCTATCTGCACATTCAATTCATACACCTTATTACGAATGCTCCTTGCATTGAGACACAAAGCCTTCAGGCTTGTTTTTACAACACTCTTACCCCTTATACAATTATGGTGAAATGTGGCCCTTTTTGATTTTTGTCCTGGATTTGTCTGCTTGCCACTTTTACTTTTCACCTTGCTACCTATTGCTTCTACCCTCATTTTACACCCCTCTGTCTCTACGCTCACACATTTAAGAAACCCTTTCCCTTTAACTCCATCCTCGACTATCCCATTTGACACCCCACTCCCCTTATTCAGTTTAAAGCCACCCGTGTAGCAGTGGCAAACCTGCCTGCCAGAATGCTGGTTCCCCACCTGTTAAGATGCAATCAGTCCCTTTTGTACAGTTCCCCCTTACTCAAAACAAATCCCAGTGATCTAAGAATCTAAATCCCTGCCCCATGCACCAGTTTCTCAGCCACACATTCAGGTCCCGTATCTCCCTGTTCCTGCTCTCGCCAGCACGAGGAACTGGAAGCAAACCGGAGATAACAACCCTGGAGGTCCTGCTTTTCAGCATTTTTCCGAGCTCTCTGAAGTCACGCTGCAGAATATTCATCCCCTTCTTTCCGACATCGTTTGTGCCGACATGCACTACCACTTCCGGCTGTTCACCTTCGCCCTTGAGGATTTTCTACACTCTGTCCGTGACATCCTGGATCCTGGCACCAGGAAGGCAGCACACCATCCTCGAATCCCGTCTGTTGCCGCAGAAACCCCTGTCCGTACCTCTCACAATGGAGTCTCCCACTACAATGGCGTTGCCTGACGTTGGCCTCTTTGGTTTTGGCTCAACAGCCCTTTTTGCTTCGTAAGCCAGTCCGCCGCTCGGTGTAATAACGTCTTCTGACCCGACAGCTTCTAAGTGGGTGAACCTGTTCACAAGAGGTACAACACCCGGGGATGTTTGCATTCCATGCTTCCCTCCCTTTGTCACCGTTCTTCTCTCTTCCAGTACCTTAGGTATAACAATCTTACTGTAGGACTTGTCGAGGAACGACTCAGTTTCTCGGACAAACCTGAGGTCATCCACTTGCTTCTCCAGTTCCCCAACACGGTCCTTCAGGAGCTGTACCTGGATGCACTTCTCACATTTGTAGCAGCCAGAGGCACCAGCAGTGTCCTTGACCTCCCACTTACTGCAAGCATCGCACTGAATCAGCTTGCTTGACATCTCCTTCTATCGTCTCTCCCTCTTCAGCCTTTTGCGTAGCCTCCTCGCCGAAGACTCTCGAGCCAAAGACTCGCACCTTTCTCACAGGGTACTTCAGTCTTCAGGGGTCCAACTTTGGTCTTAACTATTTTTTTCTACTTCACATACCTACAGAAGCTTTTACTATCCTCCTTTATACTCTTGGCTAGCTTACCTTCATATCTCATCTTTTCTCCCCGTATTGCCTTTTTAGTTATCTTCTGTTGCTCTTTAAACATTACCCAATCCTCTTGCTTCCTGCACATCTTTGCTATGATGTACTTCTTCTATTTTATTTTTATACTGTCCCTGACTTCCCTTGTTAGCCACGGTCAACCCTTACTCCCCTTGGAATCTTTCTTCCTCTTTGGAATGAACTGATCCTGCACCTTCTGTATTATTCCCAGAAATACCTGCCATTGTTTTTCCACTGTCATCCCTGCTAGGATATATTTCCATCAACTTTGGCCAGCTCCTTCCTCATGGCTCCATAGTCCCCTTTATTCAACTGTAACACAGACACCTCCGATTATATAATTCTCCTTCTCAAACTGTAGATTAAAACTTACCATATTATGTTCACTACCTCCTAATGGCTCCTTTACCTTGAGTTCCCTTATCAAATCACTTATCTTATGGTATTGGCCAGGTGATGAGCAGTGCCTGGTTTCCTCCAGACGTGACGCTTGGCATTCAGGCCAAGAGTTCAATCTTGTTTTCATCAGACCAGAGAATCTTGTTCCTCATGCCTTTTGGCAAACTCCAAGCGGCCTGCCATCTGCCTTTTACTGAGGAGTGGCTTCCGTCTGGCCACTCTACCATAAAGGCCTGATTGGTGGAGTGCTGCAGATATAGTTGTCCTTCTGGAAGGTTCTCCCATCTCTACAGAGGAATGCTGGAGCTCTATCAGAATGACCATCAGGTTCTTGGTCACCTCCCTGACCAAGGCACTTCTCCCCCGATTGCTCAGTTTAGCCGGGCGGCCAGCTCGATGAAGAGCCCTGTTGGTTCCAAAGTTCTTCCATTTGAGAATGATGGAGGCCACTGTGCTCCTCGGGACCTGCAATGCTGCAGAAATTGTTTCATACCCTTCCACAGATCCGTGTCTCCACACAATCCTGTCTCGGAGGGGTACGGACAATTCCTTTGTCTTCATGGCTTGGTTTTTGTTCTGACATGCACTGTCAACTGTGGGACTTTCTATAGACAGGTGTGTGCATTTCCAAATCATGGCCAATCAATTTAGTTTACCACTGGTGCACTCCAATCAAGTTGTAGAAACATCTCAAGGATAATCAATGGAAACAGGATGAACCTAAGCTCAATTTTGAGTGTCATAGCAAAGGGTCTGAATACTTATGTAAATGTGATATTTCAGTTATTTATTTTTAATTACTTTGCACAAAATTCTAAACACCTGTTTTCGCTTCTTCATTCTGGGATATTGTGTGTGGATTGATGATTAAAAAAAATTAATTTAATCCATTTTAAAATAAGGCTGTAACGTAACAAAATGTGGAAAATGTGAAGGAGTCTGAATACTTTCTGAATGCACTGTACGTAAATGTGTACAATGCGGGTGTTTCGTGCCCAGAAATGCCTGGTCCAATTTCAAGATTTTACAATGTGTCAATTTTGATAGCATATAGCCACCATCATATGAAAAATGCTTAAAATGGTATTGGTTGTTTTTTGGACATACTAAACCAGATCATTTCCCATGCAAAATATTTTATTTTATTTGTATTATTTAACTAGACTAAGTGGGACCCGTTTGGTCCCAGCATTCCACCTCTCCACCAATTCCAATACTGCTCGCCAGTGAGGGGGCTGTCTGTTGCGCTAGTATGGGTGTTGCGGGCCGAAGGTACTGGTTTCCAGAGGGCTAGTATAGACATTGTGGGCCGTATGGATGCTTGGACTGGCATCCAACTGTTGCAACGATTTTAAAAGCCAACTTGTTAAAAAGGCGAGGCAAACAATTGGGCTGCAGACACCCGACAACCAAAATTCATTTTGTGAACATAAAATTGTTAATAAGGCGAGGCAAACAATTGGGATGCAGCCACCCGACAACCAATATTCATTTTGTGAACATAAACTTTAAAAAAAGGGCTGCAGCCACTTTACAACCGCATCGAGGGGACTCACCGTGGAGTAGACGTGCGTTCAGTGTTATTCGTAGCTCAGAGAGCTGTGACCCTCTAGTTTCCTCGGTCTGGCAGAGACTGAGTGAGGCATGACACTTCCGGGTTTTATTGTCCCTCGCCCTGCCGCCAGCCCCCCGCTGGCGGCAGGGGGAGGGACTATGAAACCCGGAAGAATGGGAGAGAGAATGGGGAATTTTGTAAAAACAATATCTCTCATTTTTCATCGACGGAAAAAATCCTCCACACTCATACGACGGAGGGGGCTCTGAGCGAGGTGGCCAAAAATGACGGCCGTAGGTGGCGGCGTTCTCTCGGAAATCGCAGCACAGTCGGCCAAAAGCGGTTAAGATCAGAGATTTAGTAATATAGATAGATGCTGCGATATACAATACAATACAATATTTATTCAATGTCAGTTGAACCTCAGTGAGGCTCAAACGAAACTCTGTTTCTACAGCCATACAAACAAAACAATTCCTACAAAACACACATACAATTCAATTCACACAAATATCCATCACAGTGAATATACTCCTCACTGTAATGGAAGGCAAGTCTTTTCTGCCTCCTGTACACCATTTTCCCCAATGTTGAAACCCCAGGCGGGCGATGGTAAGTCCCACGGCCTTTAAGGCCGCGCAGGGCGATGCTCCAGGTCTAAATGTCACAAAGATGGAGCCCTCGGCGGGATTTGGAATGTCCCACGGCAATTAAAGCCGCGCGGGGCGATGTACGGCCCGGCTCCTGGTCGTTCCAACCCTGCGACACGGGCGGGAGAAGTTGCGTTGCGGGAGCTCCGAAAAGCGGTCTCCCACCCGGACCCGCGAGCTCCCGATTTCACAGTCCACAGGCCTGCAGCTGGAGCCTCCGAGCTCCGGAGTCAGGCCACAGCAGCGAGCCACCACCGCTCCCCACGCCCTGAGGCCGGCCAACCCCACGATGCTAAGTCCGCAGCTCCGCAGGCTCCACGACTGGAGCTCCCAGGTCATTCCGGTTGGAGGCCGTTCCACGGTGCTAGGCCCCAACGACAATGCAGACCCGACAGGGAAAAGGTCGGGTCTCCCGTGCAGGGAAGAGATTTTAAAAGTTTCCCCCTCCTCCCCCCGCCCCCCACATATACACAGTTAAAAACAGTATGAAAAAAACACGACAACTACATTTAACTAGACCAAAAAAAGACAGACATGCTGTAGGGGCCGCTGCAACGTGAGTCGCCCCGCCAACCGGAAACCGGATATGTTCATAAGTTCCGAAATTATAGGAGCTGAATTAGGCCATTCAGTCCCTCAAGTCTACTCCGCCTTTCAATCATGGCTGATCTATCTTTCTTCTCAAACCTATCCTCCTGCCTTTTCCATTCTTACCATAGAGGGAGTACAGAGAAGGTTCACCAGACTGATTCCTGGGATGTCAGGAATTTCATATGAAGAAAGACTGGATAGACTCGACTTGTACTCGCTAGAATTTAGAAGATTGAGGGGGGATCTTATAGAAACTTACAAAATTCTTAAGGGGTTGGACAGGCTAGATGCAGGAAGATTGTTCACGATGTTGGGGAAGTCCGGAACAAGGGGTCATAGTTTAAGGATAAGGGGGAAATCTTTTAGGACCGAGATGAGAAAAACATTTTTCACACAGAGAGTGGTGAATCTGTGGAATTCTCTGCCACAGAAGGTATTTGAGGCCAGTTCATTGTCTATATTTAAGAGGGAGTTAGATGTGGCCCTTGTGGCTAAAGGGATCAGGAGGTATGGCGAGAAGGCAGGTACAGGATACTGAGTTGGATGATCAGCCACGATCATATTGAATGGCGGTGCAGGCTCGAAGGGCCGAATGGCCTACTCTTGCACCTATTTTCTATGTTTCTATGTTTCCCCATGACCCCTGACACTCTTACTAATCAGGAATCTGTCAACATCTACCTTAAAAATGTTCATTGTCTTGGCATCTACAGCCATATGTGACCATAATTACCATCTAACTACTTGGCATCTAAACATTGTTCAGCCAAGTCGACATTTATAAAGATATGATGCCCTTGAAATTACAGTTGTACTAATTAAAGAAAACCAGCAGTCCTCGGACTTTTTGGCAATAGAGCTTGGGAAATTGCTTGCAGCAAGATCCTCTCCTCATCCTCAAAGATTGTTCCATAAATTCAGGTCTATAATGCACAACACCACAACCTTTGTTTTTAACTACCAGCAAAACAAGGAGCGCATATGAGAGCAAGGCATCAAAGAGATCATAAAATTAATAAGCATTATCTTATCCCCAACACAATTGCCCCTGAAATAGCCTCTGCAATATTTATTAACATTTGAAAGAAATTCAGTTTGATCAATTCTTACCAACTAATATAAATCATCAAAATATATACTTTTCTGTAGCTGACAAATCCATTTGGGATAATTTGTTGAAATGAAGGGATAACTGAGATTTTGAGTTCATTTTGAACTTATAAATGTTAAAAATGAATTTCAACAGAAACAAATGTATTTATTCTCTATAAAAAGCTGAATACAATTCCTTAGAGCCATTTTGTCTTTAATGTATCTGCTGCAGTTTGACATATGCAAGTCTACAGCTACAGCTTCAGATATTTTAAGAGATGGTGTTGCATATGAAATATAAATAAGCTGTAATGTGTGCAAGTTTAATTTATCCATGAACACGTTTTGAATTATTTGAACTTATGAGCCTACCTATTTTATGTCTCTGTCAATGTTGTGCTGTATTATTCTGGAGGCAGAAATTGCATTTTATATTTTAGATTTGTCCTTTTTGCATCACCTGAGGAAATTTGCAGATTATAGGAGTTTTACCTCTAATAAGACTGAATCTCCTTCAAGCTGCTGATAGACTGGCCCTAACAGCAGCCGCTTTGCTTCTTTACAGGCGTCATCCATCAGCTTGACATGGCAGCCGATGGGCCAGTCATCTTGTCTATATTTCATACACAAACATCAGAGCTCTTGACAGCACTTTGCACACTAGGAAATTGCTTCTGCTACGGACTGAATTTAAAACAGAGTTGCTTGTTCTCCACCATGTGTTTATGACCCTCAGGACTAGAAGTGCTGTCATGAATAGATAATTTTGGAATGTTCGTGTATAGTATCTGCAACCAGTTTTTGAGCTTCAATTTTCAATCTATTTCGTTAAGATGTTTTGTCTTCATGCTCACAACTAAAGCAGTTTTATTTTGATAAAGAGATCTTGGACTAAAATTCTGGATTTTGTCTGTATAAAATGACAGATATTACAGAGAATTTCATCAGTTATTACTTAACGGTTCATAAAAAATATATTAAAGAGGGTGTTATGTAAATCCTGCATTGCAGAACTGAGTAGAGTATGCAAAAAGCTCAGTACAGCTGTTGTTTCAAAGAATACCTCAATCCGTCTGCACTGCTTTCTAAGCCAACTGTTAAAAGAATATTGGAAAAGACTATGAGGAAATCCTATTTAAGAGCAAAAAAAAGACACTTCAAAAAAGAGAATTTTTGGTGTATTTTGCATAAAATTACTTTGCTTTCATAATAAATGTTACTATTTGGCTCATTGAATAAAAGTGGGTACATTATTCCCAGCAACATACCGCTTTGCAAGTAATTACTATTTCAACAAATTATGTCTGCAGCTGATGCACAAGTACCACATCTAGGTATTAAACATTAAGATGACTCCTATAAACTATCTATTGTAGATTCTATAATTCATCACAAGCCATAAAAGTCCAATATGAATCTAGCACACGATACCACTGAGTGCTAATATGATTATCACTGGGTGGCGCTTCGATGGCAGCCTCGCCTAGTCTGTCTGTCCTTTTCATCTTTTTTTTGTTATTTTTAGTGTGTTTAAAAAGTTTGTGTTAATGTTCTCCGGTTTGTTTTATGTGGGGGGTGGGCGGGGTGAAAACTTTTTTTCGATCTCTTACCTTGCCGGAGATGCGATTGTTTTCCGGGTCGTATCTCCGTTCGCTCTGCAGCCCAATATCGTGGAGCTGGAGGCCTTGCTCGGGACTGACTTTGAGCCCACGGGGCACGAACTTACCATTGGAGCAGATTCCTTGCCTGAGATCAACTCTCCAACCATGGCCTGCAGACTTTAACATCATGGAGCTCGCAGTCTCGGGAGAGACCGAGTCGGGAAGCTCCAAATTCGCTCAACCTTCGACAAGCCCCGACCCGAGATAGATCACCCAGCGCGGGGGAACTGAGATTCCCCCCCCCCCCCCCCCCCCCCCCGGATGCAGGAGCTTGATCGCCCCAACAAGGAGGCCCACCGCCATTTACGGGAGTAAGATCATCCCGTCAACAGAAGGTTAGAGGCCCCAGACCGCTGGAGAACAAAGAAGGGAAGGGATTGAACTTTTTTTCACCTTCCATCACAGTGAGGAATGTGGAGGAGTCACTGTGGTGGATGTTTATGGTAAAATGAATTTTGTGTGTTCTGGTGCTTTTTATTAGTATGATTGTATGGTAAATCAAATTCCTTGTATGTTGCAAAACATACTTGGCTAATAAAGTAAGACTAAGACTATGACATCAACAACAGCACTCCCTTTAAATGTATACACCATACCATTCTCAAATTTTACTGTCAACCTGTTAACACTGTTTGTTTTGATTCCTATTTGGATTAATCTCCTGAAACCTTGACCTTTATTTATGCAGAGTGGCAAAGTTAAAGTATTTTTATGAACTTATTTATTCATTTTCAAGTTGCATATATGCATTGACATTTATCCTCTCCAACAGAAAGCAAGCATGGAATTTTACATTGACATCCATGCTCATTCAACTATGATGAATGGATTTATGTATGGAAACATCTTTGAGGATGAGGAGAGGTTCCAGAGGCAAGCAATCTTTCCCAAGCTTCTTTGTCAAAATGCAGAGGACTTTTCATTTGTAAGAGGGTTTTCTTTAATTCGTAGAATTGTTATTCAAAGTAGATAAGATTTTTATAGATTTGTTTTCACTTCATCAGCCAAAACATTTTTAATATCTACACATTATAAATGTTTCCATATTTTGGATAATATTTTATTCAACTAATTACTGTGTTACACGATACATGATTGCTAAAGTAATTCTCTCTTAATTAATTTATAACTTTAGGAAAGAATATGTTTGGAAACCTTTTGCATTGAATGATCATTGCATTTTGTAAGGTTTGATCAAGATGCTATTTTTCAGAAAAGTTTCAACGATAACAGAAAATATACTACTAATGTGGTTTATACTGGCCTGAAGTAATCCTAATGAGTCAAATTCAATGCCTCCAGTGTATCTTGTATATTAGCATTACACAACAGTTTTTTGTTTCCAAACAATTTACAATAATGACAATTTCTGAGTCACTTAGCACCATTCTGGAAGTTTGACTGTGAACTTGGAAGTGGAGAGGATGTTTCCACTAATGGGAGTCTAGAACTAGAGGTCATAGCCATCTTCCAGTCCCGCCTCAAGACCCATCTCTTCACCTCTGCCTATCCTTAGCCCCACGTCCCCCACCCTTTTCATCTGTGCTTGAATTGCCTCATATTGTGTTTTGAATTGAATTCTGTCTTTAATTTGTGTACTAGTCATGTCTCTACTATTTATTTCATTCCGCTTACATGTTTTTCCTCTACTTGCTAAATTTTTGTAAGGTGTCCTTGAGACTCTTGAAAGGCGCCCATAAATAAAATTTATTATTATTATTATTATTATAGCCTCAGAATTAAAGGACGTTAATTTAGGAAGGAGATGAGGAGGAATTTCTTTAGTCAGTGGGTGGTGAATCTGTGGAATTCTGCCACAGAAGGCTGTGGAGGCCGTCAGTGAATATTTTTAAGACAGTGATAGATAGATTCTTGATTGGTACAGGTGTCAGAGGATATGGGAGGAAAGGCAGGAGAATGGGGTAGGAGGGACAGATAGATAAACCATGATTGAACAGTGGAGTAGACTTGATTTGCCGATTGGCCTATTTATGATCTTATGAACTTATGAACCTTCCAGCCATAAGATATAGCGTTCTCATATGAGTATCATATCAGTAGCTCCTGAGATAATATAACTCCCTCTATTGCTCTTTTTCATACACTGCAGGAGAAATTAGACTAAGCCAGTTGACCCAATAATAGTTTCTCATAGGAGATCATAGACTACGTTTTTCTTAGAGAAACAATTGTTGGGTCAACTAGGTTTATCCAGCAACCCCTTGTCTGAAGGATTATCAATGGAGTTCCATTCTTACATTTTATTGTTATAGACCCACCTGTGCTGCACCATCCTCAACAACTGATTTTGCTACAACCCCCTCTGAACCGTTGTTCTGAGGGCCAGTCTCCAAACCCCAAAATCCAAGCTCCCAGGCCTCCTCTATCCATTATTCGCATGATCCGTCACAACCCGCACCAGAAACCTCAATTCCTGACTATCACATTCTATATCTATTTACCTAATTACCCCCTGAACTAAATCCCAATCTCTCTGGTTGTTACCCCTACAGCACAGGGCTCTGATTCCTATCCCATGCAATCTGCCATCCCTATTCCCAACCTCAAACACACTATAAACCTCTTGCTTCCTTTCCTCTGATCATAGTGCAGGCCTAATCACTCTATTCTCTTCAAGCTGCACCCTCCAAAATAATATATTAGGGTTAATTATACAGGATCATAGTGTAATAAGTTGTTTGCAAAATTTCTGCCTGCACCCATCATACAGTGCCCTCCATAATATTTGAGACAAAGACCCATCATTTATTTATTTGCCTCTGTACTCCATAATTTGTGATTTGTAATAGAAAAAAAATCACATGTGGTTAAAGTGTACATTGTCAAATTTTAATAAAGGCCATTTTTATACATTTTGGTTTCACCATGTATAAATTACAGCTGTGTTTATACATAGTCCCCCCATTTCAGGGCACTATAATGTTGGGTACCCAGCAATGTCATGTAAATGAAAGTAGTCATGTTTAGTATTTTGTTGCATATCCTTTGTATGCAATGACTGCTTGAAGTCTGATTCATGGACATCACCAGTTGCTGGGCGTCTTCTCTGATGATGCTCTGCCAGGCCTGTATAGCAGCCATCTTTAGCTTATGCTTGTTTTGGGGCCTAGTCTTCTTCAGTTTTCTCTTCAGCATATAAAAGGCATGCCCATTTGGGTTCACATCGGGTGATTGACAGCCACACAAGAATAGACCATTTTTTAGCTGAAAAACCCCTTTGTTGCTTTAGCAGTATGTTTGGGATCATTGGCTTGCTGTAGAACGAAATGAGTTTTGAGGCATTTGTTTGAACTTGAGTAGATAGGATGTGTCTATACACTTCAGAATTCATTATGCTACTACCATCAGCTGTTGTATCATCAATGAAGATAAGTGAGCCAGTACCTTCAGCAGCCATACATGCCCAGGCCATAACACCCCCACCACCGTGTTTCACAGATGAGGTGGTATGCTTTGGATCTTGGGCAGTTCCTTCTCTCCTCCATACTTTACTCTTGCCATCACTCTGATATAAGTTAATCTTTGTCTCATCTGTTCACAAGACCTTGCTGCCAGAACTGTGGTTCCTCTTTTAAGTACTTATTGGCAAACTGTGACCTGGCCATCCTATTTTTGCGGCTAACCAGTGGTTTGCATCTTGCAGTGTAGCCTCTGTATTTCTGTTCATGAAGTCTTCTGCGGACAATGGTCATTGACAAATCCACACCTGGCTGCTGAAGAGTGTTTCTGATCTGTCGGACAGGTATTTGGGGATTTTGTATTGTATTGTATTGTATATCTTTATTGTCATTTCCTGAGTATTCACATACCCAGAGGAAACAAAAAAACATTGCTCAACCAGTGTCCATTCAGTGTGCATTAAAAATAAATAGAAATAAAAATACATATATCATGAACAAATTTAACACTCTACTAAACATTCAACAGGCGTTCCGATCGGCAGCGGCACGACAGTGGCTCTGCTGCAGTGTGTCCAGGTTGGTGGTTGGTGCGCGATACTTTGGCAGGGGGCAAAGTCCGTTTAGCAGTCTTATAGCCTGTGTGAAGAAGCTGAGGAGCATCCTGCTGGTTTTGCAGCTAATGCTCCTGTACCTCTTCCCAGATGGCAGGATGGAGAATATGTGATGCGATGGGTGGTAGGGGTCTTTGATGATGGAGATGGCTCTGCTGATACATCTCTTCCTGTATATATCCAGCAGGAAAGGGAGTGGAGCACCAATAATCCTGCTGGCGGTCTTCACAATCCTGTCTAGTTGGTGCCGTTCGTACGCCTTGCAGCTCCCGAACCAGGAAGTGATGCCGTAGGTCAATGTGCTCTCGATTGTCCCCCTATAAAAAGTCCGTAGGTGTGTAGTGGGGAGACCTGCTTTACGTAGTCTTCGGAGAGGGTGTAGTCGCTGCTGGGCTCTCTTGACAGTGCTGTGGTGTTGGCCGTGGACGTCAGGTCATCAGACAGGTGTAGTCCTAGGAACTTTATAGAGTGAATTCTTCTGTCATCAGCTGTGGGGGTCTCCCTTGGCCTGCCAGTCCCTTTGTGATTAGTAAGTTCACCAGTGCTCTCCTCCTTCTTAATGATGTTCCAAACAGTTGATTTAGTTAAGCCTAAGATTTGGTTGATGTCTCCAACAGTTGCATTCTTGTTTCTCAGTCTCATGATGACTTCTTTGACTTTCATTGGCACAACTTTGTTCTTCATGTTGATAAACCACAATAAAAGTTTCCAAAGGTGATGGAAAGCCTGGAGGTAAGACCAGGTGCTGAGAGCTCTCTTATACCTGCATTAAGGAGGCAATTAAACACTCCTGAGCAATTACAAACACCCGTGAAACCATGTGTCCCAAACATTTTGCGCCCTGAAATGGAGGTACTATGTATAAACACTGCTGTAATTTCTACATGGTGAAACCAAAATGTATCAAAATGATCTTCATTAAAATCTGACAATGTGCACTTTAGCCACATGTGATTTTTTTTCTATTACAAATCTCAAATTGAGAAGTACAGAGGCAAATAAATAAATGATGGGTCTTTGTCCCAAACATTATGGAGGACACTCTACTTCTACTGCTCAGGTTGTAGGAATTTCGAGGCCTCTGTTTATAGAGTAACAATTTAATAAACCTGTCTCGATAAACATGTTAATACACCTATTAAATATAGTATTTCAGTGTCTCCTCCTGCATTATCATTAAATGGATGACAGAATTGTCTATTCTGCTGTCTCATTCTTGTTGATCTATAAAATATTAGCCAAGTATATTTATGTCAAAGGATCCAAAATCTGCTGAGCTAGTTTAGTGAATTTTTCTCTTTCCGATACCCTTGGGTTTTTTTTTTTAAATTTTATGTGAAACATAATATCAGACATAAAATGTTTTCAATTTTAGTTCATCTGGGTAACTCCATATTCGAGCTGGCCATGAATAGAAATAAGATGTTCTTTGCCCACTCCTTTGCTTGCTGAAATCTTTATGACTTTTATATATCAATTTATAAATGGGTAATTCATAAAAATAAGAAATTACATAAATTAATATAAATTTCACTTTTCTAACATTGGGACATAAAGAATGCCACAACCTGAAATATATAATAATCATGCAGTATGTAATAGGTTCTTCTGTTTGGAATTTCACCAGAAAGGCAATTTTTTATAGCTGCCAACTCGCGCAATTAAAAATTTTGGAGCTCCTCTTGAACCTTAACAAGTTGCACATGTGCCACATCCAGAATATGGGACCAGTACACAGAAGCATTTAAAATGTGATGGACAGACCAGTGCATCTCTTGTTTGACCAGACTCACAAGCTCATCATTGCAAAAACATTTTTAAAATAAATTGTAAAAGAAAATCATAGATTGTAGATGCTGGGAATCTGGAATCAAAACAGAAAATGCTGTGGGACACTCATAAAACGAAGATGCTGGAATCTGGAGCAAAAAGCAAACTGTCGGAAGAAAAATGAGAGGACTGAGGATGGACCAGAAGAATAGAGAGACAGGGATGCTTACCCAAAATTAGAGAATTCAGTGTTCAAACCATTGGGTGGCGGTGTATCTGCATAGATAGAATATGAAGTGTTAACATTGCAGATGAATGGATCTCTGTCCAATTCTAAAAGGAGGTTAATGAGCCATTAGGAGGTAGTGACCATAATATGGTCAGGTTTAATCTACAATTGGAGAGGGAGAAGTGTAGATCGGAGGTGTCAGTGTTACAGTTGAATAGAGGGGACTATGGGGCCCTGAGAGAGGAGCTGGCCAAAGTTGACTGGAAAGATACCCTGGCAGGGATGACAGTGGAACAACAATGGTAGGTATTTAGAAACATAGAAACATAGACAATAGGTGCAGGAGGAGGCCATTCGCCCCTTCGAGCCAGCACCGCAATGCATTGTCTATGTTCTATCATCCCCAATCAATAACCCGTGCCTGTCTTCTCCCCATATCCCTTGATTCCACTAACCCCAAGAGCTCTATCTAAATCTCTCTTAAATCCATCCAGTGATTTGGCCTCCACTGCCCTCTGTGGCAGGGAATTCCACAAATTCACAACTCTTTGGGTGAAAAAGTTTTTTCTCACCTCACTCTTAAATGGCCTCCCCTTTATTCTAAGATTGTGGCCCCTGGTTCTGGACTCACCCAACATTGGGAACATTTTTCCTGCATCTGGCTTGTCCAGTCCTTTTATAATTTAATATGTTTCTATAAGATTCCCCTCATCCTACTAAACTCCAGTGAATACAAGCCTAGTCTTTTCAATCTTTCCTCATATGACAGTTCCACCATCCTAGGGATCAATCTCATGAACCTAGGCTGCACTGCCTCAATCACAAGGATGTCCTTCCTCAAATTAGGAGACCACAACTGTACACAATACTCCAGATGTGGTCTTACCAGAGCCTTATACAACTGCAGAAGAACCTCTTTGATCCTATACTGAAATCCTCTTGTTATGAAGGACAACATTCCATTAGCTTTCTTCACTGCCTGCTGGACCTGCATGCCAACTTTCAGTGACAAGGACGCCCAGGTCTCGCTGCACCTCCCCCTTACCTAACCTAACCCCATTGAGATAATAATCTGCCCCCTTGTTTTTGCCGCCAAAGTGGATAACCTCACATTTATTTATATTATACTGCATATACTTAAGAATAAAGGGTAAGGCATTTAGAACGGAGACGAGGAAACACTTTTTCGCACAGAGAGTTGTGAGTCTGTGGAATTCTCTGCCTCAGAGGGCGGTGGAGGCCGGTTCTCTGGATACTTTGAAGAGAGAGCTTGATAGGGCTCTTAACGATAGCGGAGTCAGGGGATATGGGAAGAAGGCAGGAACGGGGTACTGATTGGGGATGATCAGCGATGATCACATTGAATGGCGGTGCTGGCTCGAAGGGCCTAATGGCCTACTCCTGCACCTATTGTCTATTGTCTCTATTTTTTGCATAGATGCTGAAAATCTGAAATAAAAGCTAAAAGTTATTTTTCTAATTGTATAGGCTGCATCGTTGTCATTTGTAACATATTATACAAAGGAGCTTAGTGTGCTCAAAACTGCCCCCATTAACTCACTTGGACTCAACATTTCATAGATATTTCCTGTGACCTACATATTACTGCCTCATCTTCTAATTTTTCACACAAAGGGTGGTGGGTGTATGGAATAAGCTGCCAGATAAGGTAGTTGAGGCCGGGACTTTCCCAACATTTAAAAAACAGGCACATGGATAGGACAGGTTTGGAGGGATATGGACCAAATGCAGGCAGGTGAGACCAGTGTAGGTGGGACATGGTGTGGGCAAGTTGGGCCGAAGGGCCTGTTTCCACACTGTATCGCTCTCTGACTCTATGACTCTATAACCTACCAAAAACCAACTTATTTTTTTCTCTTTTCCGAATGAACTGAAGCATTAACTGTTTCGCTTTCCACAGATGCTGCTTTACCTTGTTGAGAAACACATTTTCTGTTTTTATAGAGTAAATCGTGATTCATAGCAAACTAATCATTACAGACAAAAAAAAAGGACATAAAATGCTTTAGTAACTCAATGGGTCAGGCAGCATCTCTGGAGAATATGGATAAATGATGTTCTTGGTTAGGACCCTTTTTCGAACTGATTGTAGGTGGGTGGAGTGTGTGTGTGTGGGGGGGGGTTGTTGAAAGCATGGAGAGAGAAGAGGCAGGGCAAAGCTTGGCAGGTGGATGGATAGTTGGAACAAAGACCAGAGATTAAAGCAGAAAGTGTGAGACAGACTGATTGAACAGCAGTCTCAATGTCACCATCAGGTCCATTCTGCTAGATATAGTTGTCTACAAGAGATAGCCAGGCTGCAAACAGCAGGAAATAACACCCACCCTTGTTTTGGCCTGATGCCCTCAAAAAGCTAATATCGCCAGTGATTTGAAATACCTGGAAATAAATTAAAATTTGTAAATGTATTTTAGTTACTTAAATGCTATTATTAATTGATTAGAATATAAATATATATTAAAATAAAGAAAAATAAACAAAAGTGCTTATCTATACTTACTATTTAAATGTGCCAGCCATTTTTGATGTAATGTTGAGAGGCTGGTTACAAAATATTAGGTAGTGGTAGACATTTCAGGATGATTGTGGATCTGTCAGGTTATTGGGGAGAATTGTGATTGATTGGTGGGATGAAGGGCAGGCTCATGATTAATCAGAGAGGATATGAAGATTTGCACGGGTGAGCCGTTGCTTATGTATTTTAAAGGGGACCGGCCAAAGGCAGGCTACCAATGTCAGACTCAATTATATGAGATTTACTCAGCCTGGACCTCTTTAACTGCATTAAAGCAGGTCTCCCATGCAGACTATTTTACCTAGCAGAAGGGACCGGACGGTGACACTAAGATTGCATATGTGATGTGAACTTCCAGTATTACTTCAAGTTAAATACCATTGTGCATGTCCAGGTGTCACCTTGAGCTAGCATGTCAGGAATAGCCACAGAAAAGCATTACAGACTTCTTGCATTTTCCTCAGTTTTCTTTATCAACAATATTATTGCACAAAAAGCACATTACAATATGCACATAATTGTTTCTCTCCATAATAAACTTTGCAAGCCAGTCTATTTTCCATGAAATGTTTTGACAGATCCTTTGGAGATGTACCAAGACTTTCACAGGGGGTATTTATGGATATTGCTGTATTACCAGATGAATGTTTAATATGTAAATTGCAACTTGAAAATTCCCTGGGCATTAAGATTTGACTGCTAGATTGGATATATCATTGAAATGCAGCTACAGTATTTTACCTTAAGGGGAGAAAAACTATGCTAGTGGTTTATACTTGCAGCCCACTAAATCCTGTTAATACTGCACCATCTTGGCGATGGTGTCAATATATTAGAAAGTACAGCAGTGGAAAATAAGAAAAGTCGGCTATTGAGAAAATTAAAAAATTTATATGCAATTAAATATTCTAAAATTTGAACCAATTCATTTTCTATTATCCACTCTGAAAAGTCTAAAATGATTTCCCCTTATTTTAAACTAACCCTGATGACAATTAAATGAGTTTGGGTCAAAGGTTCAAAGTATATCCCACCTGATTTTGCCCTTCATTGATTTTAGTAGAGTCAATGGTTGGATAAACTCATGCTGGCTATGTAAATTAACTCAAAGATCAATTGCCATTAATCTTTGGTCTCTGTTCTATCCCTTGCTGACTTTGCAGGCACAAAGTCACTTCTGTGAGAGAGATAAGAGCTGTGTTTGACATAATAGTATTGTGACCTCCTGCGGCAAAGATTATTGAATCTTTTAGGTAGATTGAATAATAACAGTAGCTTCCATTAAAATTGCATAATACTTTGCAGGCATGTTACCAGTCAAAATATATCAAACCACATAATGAGATGCAGGGACAGAACTTTGTCAAAGTGCAAGGTTTTTTAGAGGAAAAATAAAAAAGAGGTAAAAAGGCCGGGTGTTTAGGGACGGAATTCCATAACATCGCAGATTTAAGGGGCCACTGACATTACCCCAGTACTATCCGTGCCAATCAGAAGTAGATCAAGAATGTGAAGTAGATTATAAAGACATTTTGATCATGTAATATACAAATATGTTGACCACTTGATTTGAACATTTTAATAAGAACATGCTGATCTGACTGTAAACTCAACTCTGCATTATCATCAACCTGTGGTAACTGTTCAGCCCATTGTTTATCAAGTACCTATTTACCATAACCTTAAAAATATTTTAATACTCTACTTCTACCACCTTTTGATCAAGATGCTACAAATTACATGCTGTACCTGTCTACTAGCCTTTTGCAAATCAAGCACTAGTGCTCTCAGATCCCCCTCTGCATCTCAGAACTGCAATATCTCATAATCAGGATAATATGCTTCTTTGATACTTTTCCAGCCAAAACAATGTCATATTTCCCACATTATACTTGAAATCTATCTGCCAGATTATTCCACATTCCCTTAACCTATCTATTATCATTCATGTCCTTGTTATGACCTCTATACAATTGCCTCGCTATCTTTGTGGCATCAGGAAATTTAGCAACTATCCATCCAAGTCATTTATATAAAAGATTGATGCCCCAGCACTGAATATTTTGGCATAGTACCCAGTATATTTGGCCAACCAAAACAAATCTTTGCATGTATTTCTGCATCTTCTCTCAACTAATCTTCTATTCACAGAAAAATGACACTTCCTACAATGCAAGCTTACATTTTCTGCAATAATCTCTGATATGGCACCTTGTCAAATTATTCCTTTCTATTCACAGCACCTGCTACTATTTCGAAGAACACTAATAAATTTGTCATATGTGATTTCCCTTGAAGCAAGCAATATTGAATTTGACTGATAACCCTGATTACCGTTCCCCCATGCCCTGCTATAATATCTTTAATAATAACTTACCATTTTTCCTTTTAGGTTTTTAGAACCTAATTGGCTTGTAGTTTCCTGCTTTCCCTGACCACCCCTTCTCGAATTAAAGAAATACATTTCATATTCCTCATGGAGAATATAATTTTTCAGATTTAAACAGTGGCACAATGCCAATTTTTGATCTCTGCATTCTCTTACTTCACTGCATAAACTTGTACCAAACCTCACTTATGAGGAAGTAAGGAAGGCTGTGAGAAAATGTACCAACACTCATCCCACCATCTTCTCTCCCTCACACACATACATTCTCTCTCTCCATATTTAAAAGCTGTAAACTGGGAAACATGAACAATTGAAATTAAAGTTGAATTCATGAATTTGGTCTGATGGCAATCATACATTTTAAATCTTTCTGGTTAAAAGTTGTTGAGTAGGTACCTGTGTGTCTCAGCTCCCTGCCTATCTCTATTGGTCTCCA
The DNA here is from genome assembly GCF_028641065.1 of Leucoraja erinaceus. Taxonomy (NCBI): domain Eukaryota; kingdom Metazoa; phylum Chordata; class Chondrichthyes; order Rajiformes; family Rajidae; genus Leucoraja; species Leucoraja erinaceus. Next base: position 27,368,825 of record NC_073386.1, read on the forward strand.
TTAAAAATGCTCCTTGTGTCATTCCATGAAAGTGTGGCCATTTTATTGTGTGAAATAGCAGTAAATAAACATGTTAAAATTGCCTTTTGCTGATAATGCTTTTCCCTGTGAATGCAATATTATTTATCTATGGTAATTAATTTGAGGACTTTCTTTTAAAAGGAATGACATATGTAATTGTCTGGTCTTAGCAACACATTAAAAACAAAAAAGGCCATTATGGAGATTGAATGAATTAATGCTACATTCACTAGCATTTGTATTTCACAAGAGTTGAATTGTCCCAGCTTAGATATTTATTGCAATTCCTTTATAATATGATTTCATTTGAATATCCTTAAAGAAACCATGAGAATTATTCTCTGTATACATTTCTGTCATCTGCAATAATCTGCTTTAATTTCTATCACGTAAATATTTCTTTCATGAAGATCAGGGCTGGATTTTATCACAATCATTGATATACCGTATGTTGAAAGGTAGTTTTCATCTTAAAATAAATTGAGAAAGTTATTCTCTGACACAAAAAGCATATCAAACTTTGCTATAATAATAAACACCATAACATAACATTATGAAATTCATAATACCCATTTATTTTTAATTAATTTGGACGACAAATGCAGTTTACTTTATATTTTATTATTCCCTTGGGTGAAGTTGGCTGTTTGAAATCTCCTGCCTAAAACAGCAAATCTAACAGATGCGAACAGACGTCAGTGCCTGAAAGGATTTTTTTTTTTTTAAAGAATGCCTTATGGTATAATTTGAACAAAACTGGACTTCTGGAGATATAATTTTTGTAAATTTTTAAAAAAAATCATCTTTTATTGAGTCTAGTATATGAATAACCTTTAAATACATTATTTTCAATTTTTTGAAGGGAAGCAAATAGATTTAAAATGCTTCTACCAAAAATGTATTGGCTATAAAAGTATAATTTACATAAATTCAAAACATAATCCGAATCATCTATCTATCTATATCTATCTATAACTTTCTATTTGCACAAAAATGGTTCGCGATATGATTTTTCGCCAGTTCACTCACCGTTCTGCTGTGCTGCGATTGTGCCTAGTTTTGTTCCGATCGGTTGAATGTCGTAAAAATGAGCAAGGTTTTAAAAATCTTAAAAACCGCGTGTGCGCAGATTAATCTCTTCTCCTGCCAGGCGGTGCCGCGCAGATTAGTCTCTTTCCCTGTCACTCCCCGGGACGGTTCGCCCCTTCCTGCGCCATGGCTCCTTTACTGACGCTGAGGGGGTTCGGCGGAGGTTTCCAACTAGATTTACGGAGGGACCCAAAACAGCCCAGCCCCGCCCCCGCCCCCCCCGCCCCCCCCCCCCCCCCCGCCTCAAGCAGCAATCCTGCCTCAAGCAGCAATCCTGCCCCAAGCAGCAGCCCCGCCCCAAGCAGCAGCAGGCCCGCCCCAAGCAGAAGCCCCACCCCAAGCAGCAGCCCCACCCCAAGCAGCAGCCCCGTCCCAAACAGCAGCCCAGTGTCGAAGACCCGACCCAGCCCAGCCCAGCCCCAGAGTCAGAGACCCAGCCCAGCCCGGAGTCGGAGATGTCACCGATGTTGCCAAACGGAAAGCGGAGACTCTGGTCCAAGCGGAAGAGAACGACCAATGACCAGTGCCCGCTATGAGTCCCCATCGCACCGCCAATTCCAGCCACTACCTGTCAGGTCCCCCTCCCTGGCTCCACCCCCCCCCCCCTCCCCACCTTCCCCGTGATGCCCCCATGGCTTTTCCTCCGTCTTTTCTCTCTGAGCTCACTCTACCCCCCGCCCACACACACCCCTTTTGCCCACAACTCCCCCACGCGCACACACCCATCCCCCCAAGAATCCCCCCTGCCCACATCCCCCGCCAATACACACAACCTTCGCCCACACACACCCACCCCTCTGCCCCACACACACACCACCGCCCACACACCCCGCCGCCCACACACCCCCCGCCGCCGCCCACACAACCCTCCCGCCCACACACACACCCCCATGGCCCCCACACACCCTCCCGCCCCCCCACAACCACACTCCACACACACCCCCTCCCCTCAATCCCCCTTCCCCACAACCCCCCCCCCCCCCCACTAACCCTCCCTCCCCCACAACCCCCTCCCCCACAACCCCTCCCCAATCTGGAGGAGGGGAAATTAGCTGCACCTGCGCAGTCCCCGTTCAAATATTGCGTTGAGGAATGGGTTGCGTTGGGGGACCAGGCCTCCCGTGTGACTGGGTCCCAACAGGTCCCACTTAGTCTAGTACTTTCTAAAAAGCTAGGAATTAAACAAACTAAATGTTGTAAAAACTAGACTCCATGAAGGAGTTATTTAAATTAATTAAAGCTAGTCAAAAAAATGTTGAAACATTAAAACTCGAAGCAATATAGGCCTTTCAGTCCTTGAGGTTTGCTCCTCCATTCAATATGATCCTAGGTTATCTTCTATCTACATATCATATTTATGTGTCCAGAAATCTGTCAACCTTCTTAGTTTAGTTTAGTTTAGAGATACAGTGCAGAAACAGGCCCTTCGGCCCACCGAGTCAACTTTGACCAGCGATCCTCGCACACTAACAGTATCCTACACATACTAGGAACAATTTACATATTTATACCAAGCCAATTAACCTACAAACCTGTATGCCTTTGGCGTGTGGGAGGAAACCAAAGTTATCAGAGAAAACCCACGCAGGTCATGGGGAGAACATACAAACACCGTAGAGACAAGAAGCCCAGGTCAGGATCAAGCCAGGGTTTCTGGCATTGTAAGGCAGTAGCTCCACCGCCAAGCAACTGTGCCGTCCAACTTATTATGGCTGATACTGGTAGATAAATGTGAGGTTATCAGATTCAGATTCAATTTTAATTGTCATTGTCAGTGTACAGTACAGAGACAGTCCACTTTGGCGGCAAGAACAAGTAGGCAGATTATTATCTCAATGGTGTCAGATTAGGAAAAAGGGAAGAGCAACGCGACCTGGTGTACAAGAAAGCTAATGGTATGTTGGCCTTCATAACAAGAGGATTTGAGTATAGGAGTAAAGAAGTCCTTCTGCAGTTGTACATGGCCCTGGTGAGACCACATCTGGAGTATTGTGTGCAGTTTTGATCCCGTAATTTGAGAAAGGACATCCTTGCTATTGAGTCAGTAAAGCGTAGATTCACGAGATTAATCCCCGGGATGGCAAGATTGTCATATGAGGAAAAATTGGAAAGACTTGTACTCACTGGAATTTAGAAGGTTGAGAGGGGATCTTATAGAAACATATAAAATTATAAAAGGACTGGACAAGCTAGATGCAGGAAAAATGTTCCCAATGTTGGGGGAGTCCAGAACCGGGGCCACAGTCTAAGAATAAAGGGGAGGCCATTTAAAACTGAGATGAGAAAAAACGTTTTCACCCAGAGAGTTGTGAACTCTCTGCCACAGAAGGCAGTGGAGGCCAATTCACTGGATGAATTTAAAAGAGAGTTAGGGACTTTAGGGAGTAGCGGAATCAAGGGATATGGGGAGAAGGCAGGCATGGGTTACTGATTGTGGATGATCAGCCGCAATGGCAGTGCTGGCTCGAAGAGCCAAATGGCCTCCTCCTGCACCTATTTTCCATGTTTCTTGGATAAGTAGATGGTTTCAAAAGAATCACATAATAATCAAAAATAATTAATTGACCTTTATACTCCTGAGGAGTTTACATTTTTGCACAAACTATTTTAAACACAATTTAAAATGCATATAATATTTTCCAGTTTCATATTTCAAAGAAGATACTAGAATCTGGAGGAAAAAAACAAATTGCTGTAGGAACTCATCAGGTCAGGCAGCATTTGTGGTTGCAAAGAAATGCTCGACCTTTGGGTCAAAATTGATTAAGATTGTTGCATCGTCTTAATGCTATGCCTGAACCCAAATGTTTTGCATCATCTTAATGCTATGCCTGAACCCAAAAAATTGACAATACCCTTGCCTCCACAAATGCTGCTTTAGGAACTTCCTCCCGCAGTTTTGTCTTTTGCTCATATATTAATTATTTTGCTGTCAAACGTCTGCTGTTGCGATCTGTTCATTAGAGGTGTGACTTAATTTACATTGAGCTCATGAAAGTGTGAAAAATCAGACCATTGTTGTGCTGTGCAATGCGACAGTGATGACATTATCTTCAGTGATTTGGTCTAAAATTCTTCATGTTAATTTTTTTTTAGTCTAGTACTTGCTTTAATCGGGATGCTCTGAAGGCAGGCACAGGACGCCGTTTCCTTGGTGGTCTTCTGGATGACACCTCCTATTGCTACACGCTGGAAGTTTCATTTTATAGTTATGTTGTAGGAGGAACTACCAGCACAGTTCCTTACACTGAAGAAGCCTGTATCCTTTTAATGAAAGGACAGAGTAAAACGTTATGCTGGATACCATTTTGAAAAATTATTGCTCCTGCTCTTTTAGAACCTCGGGATGCAGTTTATGAGATTCATCTCTTAATCTTAATTTTTTTCCAGCACTTTCCCTTTCATGATATTAGGTTTTTTTTTCCTTCTGGTAATAAATCCTTTGTTTCTTGCTATTTCTATAACACTCATTGTACATTTCACAGTGAAAACAGATTAACACCATGGCCATTTTTTATTCCCATCTATAATTTCTTCTTTGTTTACCTCTAAGGTGCATATATTTATTTAAAAGGACACAACGTGCTGGAGTAACTCAGCGGGTCAGGCAGCATCTTTGGAGAATGTGGATAGCTGATGTTTTGGGAAGTCGTTTTGAAGTTTTCTTTATTTATTTTTGCTACTCTTTTCTGTAAACAATTTTTTAATACATGTCTTGCTGCTTTACTCATACACTATTTTTCTCCTTATCAATGGAAGGAACCATTGGCATTCAGCTGATTGTATGTAAATGTGTTCCAGAATTGCGCAACTGTCATTCTGCCTCACTTTCTCCAGCGATGGAGAGAAATTGTGTTAGGATTCCCTCAGCATTATTTAGGGATAATCACATCTGAGATCCTACACTTGATGCAGGATTGGAAACTTCATTTATTTATTAACTCACTGCAACTGAATTGGCTGCTGATGCATTGTTTGTATTACACTCCTTGGCCTCAAAATTCATTCTTCCAACGCTGTTTATTTCAGTGTTGTACAATTGAAACTGCACTTTTAGGTGTTTGCATTATTCTTTTATCCCTAATCTGTATTTTTGAGCAGCAGCATGGTGCACAAGGCCAATTTTCCTCCTTGGCTTCAATTCCTTTTTGTGATTTATCTAGTATAGCATAGTATTTTTACATCGATTGCAGAATCACCAGGAGCCTAGTGGAGAGTGCCACTAGAATCATCTGTGATATTTCCAGCATCCCCAACAATATAGCCTGGCCTACAGTGCTTTCTGGAAATGATTAGAAACATTGTCATCATCTGTTGCATCCTTCACAACCTTGTCACTGGGAAAGCTCGATATTTGCAAAGGAAGAAATTTGGGGAGTAAGTGAAGGAACAATTAGAGCAAAAGTAAAACTGGGGAGAGTAAGGTATTGGAAGGAAGGAATGAAGGCAGGCCCTACACAGATACAATGTAATAGTGAAGCTTACTACCCGGATAGTCTCTTGAGGCTATCGTATCATGGGCTCTGCACATTGACCAAGGGGAATAACTGGAGGTGGTGAATTGTCTTCCTATTACATGGTTTTGGTACTAAAGTGGTGAAGATGCCACGTCAATAGATTACTGTGTAACTTAACTTTACTTTTCAGCTGGAGTGGATCTTGCCTAATATGCCTACTGCAAGCCTTCAACAATATCTAAGGTCAATAAAGCAACCAATTTCACTGAGCTGACCATAAAGATGAACAGAGTAAACTTGTCGGTAGACAAAAATGCTGGAGAAACTCAGCGGGTGTGGCAGCATCTATGGAGCGAAGGAAATAGGCAACGTTATAACTATTTCCTATTGCCTATTTTCCAACGTTTCGGGCCGAAATTCTTCTTCAGACTGATGCCGGGGGGGGGGGGGGGGGGGGGGGGGGGGGGGGGGGGGGGGGGGGGGGGGGGGGGGGGGGGGGGGGGGGGGGGGGGGGGGGGGGGGGGGGGGGGGGGGGGGGGGGGGGGGGGGGGGGGGGGGGGGGGGGGGGGGGAAGAGGCGGGGACAAAGTAGGCTTGTGGGAGAGCTGGGAAAGGGGAGGGGAAGGAGGGAGAAAGCAAGGACTATCTGAAATTAGAGAAGTCACTGTTCATACCGCTGGGGTGTAAACCACCCAAGTGAAATATGAGGTGCCGGGCCTTACTCTGGCAATGGTGAGGTCCAGGACAGAAACGTCAGACTGGGAATGACAGGGGGAGTTGAAGTGCTGAGCCACTGGGAGATCTTGTTGGTTAGTGCGAACTGAGCAGAGGTGTTGGGCGAAGCGATCGTCAAGCCTGCACTTGGTCTCGCCGATGTAGAGAAGTTAACACATGGAACAGCGGATGCAGTAGATGAGGTTGGAGGAGGTGCAGGTGAACCTCTACCTCATCTGGAAAGACTGCTTGGGTCCTAGGATGGAGTCGAGGGGGGAGGTAAAGCGACAAGTGTAACATTTTCTGCAGTTGCAAGGGAAAGTATCCAGGGAGGGGGTAGTTTGGGTGGGAAGGGACGAATTGATCAGGGAATTATGGAGGGAATGGTCTCTGCGGAAAGCAGAAAGGGGAGGAGATGGGAAGATGTGGCCAGTGGTGGGATCCCGTTGGAGGTGGCGAAAATGTCGGAGGATTATATGTTGTATGCGACAGCTGATGGGGTGGAAGATGTGGCCAAGGGGGACTCTGTCTTTGTTATGACTAGGGGGATGCAGAGTAAGAGCAGAGCTGCGGGACTCAATCAGGCACCCAATCAGGACCAAATATTCGATGGATTTGATATCTGCAGTCCATATCATGACAGATTGAAATAATGAGGAATCTGCTTAGAGTAGACAGGAAGGACCTGTTTTTCTTTGCAAAGGACAATAGCCAAGGAACATAAATGTGGTAGTCTGTTAGGAAAAATATAGCTATAAATACCAGTTTACTAAAATGCTATTCGTAATGAGCAACACATTTTTTTTTAATAAAGTATTTGCCATCTGTTTTAAACATACAGTAAAAATAGTTCAAATAAGTCCCAACATGAGAAATAATTTTCTTTAAATATTCCTAAACAAGTGTCACTGAGGTGACCTATTCCTTCAGGGAAATTGGGAATAAATGACTGTTATGACGTTGGTTCCAATAATTTATAAATAGCCATTTAACCTGTGCCAGAGAATTAGATTTAAAAAATGCAGTTTCCTTAAAACTTATCCACAATGCTAATCTAGGACAAATTTAATTCCTCCCAATTTACTAAATTGAAATAAAATATTTTTATAAACTGAATTGTGCAGTGGAAATGAACACAGAAAATTGTAGGACAGTACAAAAGCAATTTGCTGTAGTAAATGTTTACTGTACAATTCCATTTTCTATTAAAAGATGTAAGGTGCTGGAGTAATGCAGCGCGTTAGGCAGCATCTCTGGAGAATATGGATAGGTGACGTTTTGGGTCGGGACCCTTCTTCAGAATGATTATACGGGATTGTTGTTGAGAGCTGTGCGTTCAGAACGGGTGAGATTGGAGTAAGTAAGAAGAGTGGAGAAGTCAAGACAATTGATGTCGCACCAACAGTTGGAAATAGAACAGATCCAGAGAGGGTTGAATGTTGAACTTTTTATTTCCAATTGCCATACGACCATCTTGAGTTTACCACTCTCCCTACATACTCCAATGTCACCCCTTCTGAAAACACAGACCTCCACTAGCTCAGAAACAATCCCAACACTGGTATTAAACCCAGTGAGAAGGGAGGTGCAAATGTAGTCTGGCAGGTTGATCATTTCTGCGCTGAGGCTAGGCACCAGGTCTTGGACTCCCCCAGGAGACCTTCCAGGTGAAACAATAGGTACACATGCACCTCCTCTGTCCCCATCATCCGGTGTTCCCAATGTGGCCTCCTGCTTATCGGTGAGACTAACTGGAAGAATACCTCCTCATATTCCCCCTGGATAGCTTACAACCTAATCATATGAACATTGAATTCCCCAATTTTGGGCAAACTACAACCTCCCCTCTCCCTTTATTCTCCCACCCTCTTTCCACCTACATTCCCCGTCTCCCCTCCACCTCCCATTCCACCTACATTCCTTCCTCTAGCTGCACAATTAACTACATTTCAATCCTTTTTTGTCTCACACCATTGAATCTCTGGCCTTTTACTAAACATTGGCCTATCCAACTCCCTTCACCTGTATCCAGCTATCACCTGTCAACTTTGTCCTGCCCCTCCTCTCTTCTAGCTTTCTTCCCACCTCTAAATAATTCTGAAGAAGGGTCCTGTCCGAAAACATGTTTTCCAGACCCGCTGAGTTATTGCAGCAGTTTGTGTCTTCATTTGTAAACCAGCATCTGCAGTTCCTTATTTCCTCATGTTCTACTTCTTTGCACCAGTTTTTTTTCCTTTGCCCTGTGCTGCTCTGAAATTCACAACTTTTTGCTGTCTTTGTGAATATTCCTTAGAACTCTTATCTGGTTCGTTAAAAAAACAATACTTGCAAAGATAGCTTTTTGTATATTGTTAAATTCAATTTTGTGTGGTTGCTCTGAACAAAGTATTCACATTTTGATTTGTCCATATTACAGCAAAGTTATCACAATTCACGCAATAGCAATGCGTGGATGGAATAATGCCAGGGTTGAGCAGCTGTAAGAACAAAAAGAGTATTAAGAATGAAGAATGTTTCAATTCCATGACAATATTTTTGAGCAAAGATTCCTGGCAGTTTCATGAAACACATTATGACACAAGCGATCTGCAATTATGCACTCCTAATGAAGCAAAACCAAGGACAGTTGCCAAGAGATGATGAGCTTTAACAGTCAATTTTGTCACAATACTTGTATCATGTGCCTCACATGGTAAGATAAGGATTTGTTTATTGATGATTAATTGTAATTCACGCTTTTCCTAAAACAGGATAAATCCCTTTTGAATTTGAATAATTGAAAGTGTGTAATCCCAGTCATCCAATAGTTTAGCTTCCATTTGCAAAATAATTTAATTATCTCTCCTACCTCATGTGTTTATGATGAACACAGCACAATTCACACAATGACGGTGAGTGGACGGAATAATGCTGGAGTTGAGCAGCTGGTGTAAGAACAAAAATAGTATTAAGAATGAGGAATGTTACAACTCCACGATAAAACTTATAACACTTTCCACCACTGCATTTTTACCTCCCCAAAAATGAATAATCTGAACAAGAACTTACAAAGTAATAATAAATGTGATAACTTTGCTGTAGTATGCACAAATCAAAATGTGAGTATTGTATTTTGTTCAAATCAACTAGGCAAAATTGAATATAACAATATTCAAAAGGCTATCTTTGCGAGTATTGTTGAAAATGTGCCTATACACAATATTGTATGTAAATACTATTATATTTATCACAATTGTACAAGAGGACAAGGAAAGACTATCCTACTATTAGAATTAATATGATATGCGCAGATGGAAGTCATATTGCCCTAGACTGCTTCTCAACTAGTCAGCTGCTACCTGGTAAATTAAGGTCCAGTGAAAAAAAGATATGGGCTCTATAGGAAATTTAATCTGTTGTGCTCCACTAGACCCCCACAGCTTTTTTAAGAGAGTCCCCAGCTTTATTGTAGCTGATGGTATTGATAAATATCATTGTTTCTAAGCTTTTGTTGGTAAAGATACCATTTGAAAATGTAGTTCATAAGTAATCAAGTAATCTGTCAGTGAATATCTGCTGCTTGCTTTTTTTAAACAATGAAGGAAATGACAAACATCAAGCTATTGTATTAAATATACAGATATAAAATATGCTTCCACCATTAATGTTCAATCAAATCGGTTAGACAGATCATACCATAATGGAGGTTACTTTGGGATGTAAGATATGATTTTGTGATTAGGACTGGTTCAAGTAACTGTTTAGCCATCCTGTAGGATGCTTCTTCCATTTCAGAATGTCCCCATATGTTTGTGCCATGAACTTGCCAGGAATAACTTCACAGGGAAGGTCTCTCTCTTGTCATTGAGACATTAGATTTTTAGGTTTAATTTTTATAAAACACTAGACCAAGTTGGGCCCCGTCCCCCAATGCAATAATCCACCACTCACCCATTCCCCCAACGCAATCCGTTTCCACCACTCACCCGTTCCCTCAACGCAATCTTCCACCACTCACACATAGCCCCCACAGGAGGCCTGGTCCCCCAAAGCAACCCATCAGTGCTCCCTGGAGCCTTTCTCACATGGGGGGGGGCAATCGGCGCTTCCCGGAGCCAATGAATGGACTCGACTTTTGAGTCGGTGTCGGCGCTCTGTGGAGCCAATAAATCCTTCCCACGTGATTCTGCTAATGGTGATACTGCTGCTCAATGATTGGGCCACCAATGCCAGAGAGGGGCATCACCAAAATTCTGTTTCTCAATACTGTGTGGGGAATGGACTGTGGGGTGTGGGGTGTGGCAAGTGGACTGTGGGGAGTGGGGCGTGGGCTGTGGGGAGTCGGCTTTGGGGAGTGGGCTGTGGGGAGTGGGCTGTGGGGAGTGGGCTGTGGGGCATGGGCTGTGGGCTGTGGGGAGTCAGGAGTGGGCTGGGATGGGCTGTGAGATGAGTGGCTGTGGAAAGCGAAGGATGCTGTACAAATTAGGAAAAAAGCAGCATACCGGAGGGACTGGCAGCTGAGATCCCATTGTGATGTCATTTTCTGCTGGCGGAATGTTCACGGCATCGTGTGTAAATGAGATCCCATTGGGATTGGAGGACTGTGAGATGCCATTGTGACATCATCACTGGAAGATGCTAGAAAAGTCTCACTCTCACAGTCAGTTATAATTCTCAAAGTTGGCTTTTTTCTTTCAAAAACCTTTAAAGTATCAAGATAACTTGGGTAATATGACATCAAACTGGGACTAAGTTGGTTTCGCATTAGCAGTCACAGGTAGGCCTGGTCCCCCAAACCAATTGTGGATCGCATCTTACAACCACTCTTCCCCAACGCAAAGCCTTTGTTCCACCACTCACCTGTTCCCCCTCCCCAATCCAACCCGTTCCCCTAAAGCAATATTCTACCGCTCACCATAGCCCCTAACTGTGCAGGCGCAGCTCATTTCCACTCCCCTCCTCCCCTCATCCCCCCTTCCTCTTCATGTGTGGGAGGGGAAGCGACAATAGCCGGGTTGGCAGTGGGAGGGGGGAGGGGGAGAGTGAGTGTGGGAGGATCCAGCAGGAGAGCATGGCTTGGATTGCCTGGGGGGAGGGGGGTGGGGGCTGATTGAGGGTAATTTTTGAAGGGGCGGTGTGTGGCGGGGGTTTGGGGTGGGAGGGGAGGTGTGTTATTTGGTTCAGATGGTGTGTTAGGGGCAGGGAGAGGTGTGTGTGCATGGGGGGGTGTGGTGGCTGTGGGGGGGGGGGGGGGGGGGGGGGTTGTGTTTCTACTGGGTGCTCGCACTATTGCTCACCCTTCTCACCGCATTATTGCCTAGAGGGTAACGTGCTCTGCTCACCCCCCGCACTCTGCTCATCCCCCGCACCTTCATACTTTCTAGAATTTAGGGCCAAAATTCGCAGGAGGATTTTCGGCCTCACTTTGCTGGCTCCTCCCCGGTCCGGCTCTGGCTTTCACTCAATGGCTCCGGCCACTCGAGGGGTAGTTTAGTTGAGGCCACTCTGCGGCAAAGTGTTGGGAGTAGTGTTAGTTAGGCTCATCGTGCTGGTTGCCGCAGAAGCACATTAAAGGTGGTGAGCACGCTGCTCTCTCTGCCGACGCTGCTCCCTCTCCGCACGTTTCTGAAACATCACTTCCGGGGGGAAAAGTCTCACTCCGCACGCTGAATGTTGCCGGGTGAACAGACTATCAATAAACGAGCTTGCATCTGCTGCGACCAGTCACACGTATTCTGGTCCCCCTCCCCACACGCAATTTCCACCACACCTTTCCCCGCTCCACTTTCCCCCCAATATATTCGACCGCTCACCCCCCATAACTCAGGCCCCACACCACTCCCCTCCCCCCCCTTCGCTTCATGGGGTGGAAGGGGAGGGGAGGAAAGCCGGCGTGTGTGGCTTTGGGTTGTGCAGGTTGGGGAGGGAGGAGGAGGGCGAGAGGGAAAGGGGTGTGGTATGTTGAATGGGGGGCAGGAGAAGGACCTGGGGGGGGGGGGGTGGGGGGTCGGGGGGGGGGGGGGGGGGGTGAGTGTTTAGAGGGGAGGGGAGAGGGGGAGGGGGGAGGGGGGGGGGGGGGGGGGGGGGGGGGGGGGGTGGGGGGGGGGGGGGGGAGGGAGGGGGGAGGGGGGGGGGGGTTGGGGGAGAGGATTGGGGGGGGATCACCCACGGGGGGGGGAGGGGATGGTGGGGGAGGTTGACGGGAGGGGGGGGGGGGGGGGAACCCCCTCACCTCATCCACCCGCACCCTCCCATCAGCCGCCCCTTTCCCATCCTCCCCCGGTCCCATCAATGCATCCCCTCCCCATCTTCCTCCTCCCCCCCACGCTCCTCCACACGCTGCTCACTCACCCTCCGCTCCCCATCACTCATCCCCTCCCCCCTCCCACACTCACCCTCCCCTCCCCCATCACCCTCCCATCTCACTCCCCATCACCCTCCCTCCCCCCATCCCCCACACCCCCGCCCAATCCCCTCCCCAGCACATCCCCCCCCATCCCCTCCCCCCCATCAACCCCCTCCCCATCGCCCCCTCCCCCACACGTCCCCCCCCCACATCCCCCTCACACACCCCCCCTCCCCCACACACCCCTCCTCCCCCCCCCACCACCCCCCTCCCCAACACCCCCTCCCCCTACCCCACCCTCCCTCCCTCACACCCCCACACACTCCCCTACGGAGGGGTTCGGTTGTCGGAATGTTCACGGCAGCATGTGTAAATGAGATCTCATTGTAATTGGAGGACTGAGGTGCCATTGTGACATCATCACTGAGGCTGCCAGAAATGTTGTGTCAGTTATTATTCTCAAAGTTGGCTTTTTTAAAATATCAATGACGTGATATATAACATCAAATCTGAAGGAAACTTGATCAGATCGACGATGGGAAAAAGCTGAGTAAGGTTCTGCAAACATTTTAGCGTTACCATGTACCGTTTTGGCGAAATTACAATAACACACACACACACACACACACACACACACACACACACACACACACACACACACACACACACACACACACACACACACACACACCACACACACACACACACACACACACACACACACACACACACACACACACACACACACAAAGCTTTTCACTGTTCATCAGTACACGTGACAATAAACTAAACTGAACTGAACGTTCGACCTCTCAAAGTGCAATACTTCACACTGGCTCGGATTTAACTCCATCTGCCATTTTTATGCCCATTTCTGTAGCAGATCTCTATCCCACTATATACTTTTACTGCCTTCCTCACGGTCTGCGATTTTAGCAATCTTGGTGTCATCTGTAAACTTACTAACTAACCCTTTTATGCATCCAAGTAATTTATATATATCACAAACAACAGAGGTTCCAGTACAGATCCCTGTGGAAATCCACAGGTCCAAGACCTCCACTCTAATATTGTCCTCCTGCCACAACCCTCTGCCTTATATCTGTAAGACAATTCTGAATCCATACAACCAAGTCACTGTTAATCCCATGCATCTTAATTTTCTAGATCAGTCTACCATGGGGGAATTTATTAAATGTCTTACTAAAATCCATGTCGACACCATCCAACATCCTTCCTTCATCGATCATCCTCAATACAACTGCTGAAGGTAGTTCAACCACATTGCTATTTATCCTGGTGTTGCATTGTTTTCCAGATCAGGTACGTTAGACATATTTCCTTCTTGAACTCATGTTAGTAAATCAAGAAGATTTTTACAACAATCTGGTTGTTTCAAGATCACCATTAATGTTACTCCATGTTATTTTGTTAACAAAAATTTAATTATATTGCTTCCATGGTGGAATTAAAACTCATGCCTCTCGATCATAAATCCTGCCATTGTCCATGGCTCTAGTTTGGAACATCACTTAGAAGCATTAAGGATAAGAAGGGAATGTATCGGCTTAGCTTGTCTGGTCTAAAGAAATCATTTTTAGGATAGCTGGATTGTTGGCATTTAGCAATAGTTGATGCACTCAGCCTTTTCATGATATCACACAGCATAAACTAAATGGCTGAAGACTGGCTTTTGTGAAAGTGGAGATCTCAGGATGAGATCCAGCTGATTACTAAGTGGATCAGTAACACCATCAGGGATATTGAGGCTAGAGTATCTGCGATCATGAGAGAATCAGTATAATATATGAGGGTAAAATCAACTTGCCTCATCCACATCATCCAATATTTCCAAGAGTAACTAAACATGTCACTTTTGGTAAGTAAGTAAGTAAGTTTTATTTATATAGCACGTTTTAAGTCAATTCGCATTGACACCAAAGTGCTTTACATAAAACAGATAATAAGTTTCCATACAAACCATAGAAAAAGGTAAAAAAAATAAAGAATGGACACAACACATTATAGAGTTCAACACAAACGTCCCTCTACAGCAGAATCAGAAATTTCCACTATGGGGAAAGGCACCAGAAAGTTAAGTCCTCTTCCTCTGTGAAACTCTGTGGTAGAAATGCCTTGTGCCGACAAGGCTCCATCTTCACTGAGGATTCATTTTATTGTATTGTATCGTATTACCATCATGGATTCACAATATGTCTGGCAGCAGAATAGTTCCCTTCCACAATGTAATGCTATGGCCTATTATATTCCACAATTTCCATCTAGCCATGAGATTAACTATTGTTCAATGATGGGCATAGAAGGGCATGCCAGGAAGAGTACAAGGCGTACCTAAATATCAGTGGGAACCTTGTGGAAACAGTATAACATGCATGCTAAATAAAGGATGCAATAGACCCACAAGTAGTTCCACAATTCGGTCCGGATGCAAAGTTTCCACTCAAATGTTAGTAGTTATTTTCCCCCAACAGATGCTGCTCGACCTGCTGAGTTCCTCTAGCAGATTGTTTGTAGTCTCACAATTAAAGGATCAAATTAATGCTCCACAATGCCACAGATAGACAAGGTTTCTAAAATTACTTTCAGTTAGGGCTTAAAATGTATATAGTTTATTTCTGGTGTGGTATTCTTTAGAATAAATTATGTTTCTTGATATCAGTCAAGGACGGACCTGAAGTTGAAGCTAAATATGGTGCATCTGACCTCTCACCTTAATTTGTTTTGGATCCACTATTAGATTTTGTGATGAGTCAGTAGCCTGTGAATTAGTATTTTACTTGTCTCACACTACTGACCCATATATTTCACAAAACAATGGGTTTGATCATCTCAGTGCTGTTCTTGCTGGCTTACAGGGATTGAAGTGTGAGGCGTTAATAATAATAATAATAATCTTTATTTATATAGCACTTTTCAACAAAACCAGTATTTGAACCAAAGTGCTTTACAGAGATTGATTAAATTAATTGAACAGATCAAATGTCAATAAATCCATACAAAACAAAAAAGAGAAAAAAGAAAAAAGACACAGAACAGTACACTATAGAAATCAACATGAAACGTCCCCCCACAGCAGAATTCACTGTGAGGGAAGGCACTAAAAATATCCAGTTCTCCCCCTCATAGTCCACCCGAGGTCGTGGTCTATATGTGGCCTCCTCAGCCAACTCGATGTTCTCAGGCCCTCTGCCGCGAAGCTGGATCATCGGCGTCGGGTGAACATTCTTCAGCGGCCTGGACTGAAGCGGCCGCTTCCTCCCTGAAGACTGCAATGTCCAAAGTTCTCAGGCCGCGCTGGCCGGACCTCTGACACTGGCGAACTCGGACACCAGGCCCCGCGGTGTTGAAATCCAGTGCCGCCCGCCCGCGGCTGGACGCTCTGCAGCCGCAGCTCAGCGATGTTGCAGTCGGCGTTCCCAGTGCCCCGGAGCTTACCCGAAGGCGACCCGGTAAGGCATCGCCCGCTCCGTGTTGGTGTTGATGTCCCAGCATCTGCACCGCCGGCGAAGCTGTAGTCCCGGCAGGAAATCGTTGCTCCAGCGCTGCTCCAGCTCGATGGTAGGCCGCACAGAGAGGACGAAGAAGCAGTTCGGAAGAAAACCGCATCTCCGACCAGGTAGGACTGGGATTAAAACAGTTTCCCCCTTCCACCACATAAAAGAAGACTTCCAATTAAAATTTCCCACGGACAGGACTAAAAATAAAAATAAAAAAGGGAGAAAGGACGGACTGCAGGAGGAGCAGCCATACACAACGGCGCATCACCCCCGCAGTCCGCTATCTTAACAAAAAGAGTAAAACAGCATTGGTCCATGGCCAATGGCCCACAGGGTCTACTGTAGGACTGCCTTGAGTCCGTGGACTGGGACATGTTCAAGCCCACTTTCTTAAGCTTCTGAGAAGATTTAGCATGACCATGAGGATTCTCTTGAACCTCTACAGTGTGCTATAGAAAGTATATTGAAGGGATGCAGCTCAACCTGGTATGGCAACTGCTCTGTTCTTGATCGCCAGCATCTGCAGGGAGTTGTGAACACAACCTAGTTCTTCACAAGCTCATCACTTAATTTCATCCAGTCCATCTTCATAGTGCTTTGCATTAGGAAGGCTGGAAGCATTGTCAAGGATGCCTACACCCAGTCCATTTACTCTTTTCTATCTTCGAGGAGAAGATATAGGATGTTAAAAGCCCAGATGGCCAAACTCCAAACTTAAGAACAGTTTCTTACCCACTGCTATCCAATCATTCCATTCATACCCCTTCCTGGAAGTGCTGCCACTACCAGAATAATTCTTATTCTGAACTCCACTTCATTTGGTTATTCCATTATTACACTTTAGTATTTATTTTGCACTACAGGTACTTCAGATTGCACTACAACCTTTGCACCATTCTGCAGTTTTGCATTCTTCGATATAATTATTGTCTCTATCATTGACGTATAATGTGTCCTCTATGAGCTTCATGCTAGCAAGGAATTTTGTTGCACCGTGGTTAACATGACAATAAACTAATTGATTTTTTAATTAATTAAAACAAACAAATTCAAACCTTTTTTAGCAATATCACAGCTAATTTGCAAGGAAGCTTTATATTGCATGCCTATGAACATGAAAATATTATTCTTAAATCAGATGAATATTTATTTAGCTTTGATTTTAGTATACTTGTTTAATATTAGAAATAGTACAAAGAACTGCTTTTTAAAATATTTAAACCTCACTTCTATTTCATAAGAAATAAAGATGTCATATTGAACCACCTTTGATGTATTAGTTAATTTATTTATATCTTATCCAACCCTATTTTATTGATTATGCATGCTATTTTAAATTATGCATGATGTATAAATTAGTTTGATCGTATTTGTTCACAATTAGTCTCAAAGAAAATACTAAGATGAGATGTGAGAGCTTTGTATTTGTTAGTCAGCACCAAATCACATTCTTCTAAGCTGGGCGATCACTGGTATCATTCTTATCATAAGAGTGCTTATTGTTTAGCATTGAGATCTAGCTTCATATAAGTAAAAGTTATGGGTCATTATAAAAAGCACACAGTAGCATATTAAAACTAAGTAGTAAAAAGTCTGATAACCTTCATGGCAAGGCTTTAAATTATGTTTGAACTGTTAATGTAAGGCAAATCTCTAAAGATGGATGTTGAGTGTGGAATTGCATTAGAATGGAACTAACACTTTAATAGCTATTATTTTCCAGCCTGAGGGATCCAAGGTTGAAAGGAGACCACCTTCATAAGTTTCTTTTTTTTAAATTAGATGGATTTTATTGAAGGTCACCAAGTAATTCCTGAGGCTATTGCTACATTTAAAATTAATGCACGATATGAGCTTTAATTTAAGCCTAAAATGTCAAAGCTTATGCAGTCAGTGTGGAAATCCTTGTAAGAAAAAATGGGAACAAGTTGGGAGACTGTTGTATGGTGTTGTGTCAGTATCAGAACATCGGAAATAGGTGCAGGAGTAGGCCATTCGGCCCTTTGAGCCAGCACCACCATTCAATATGATCATGACTAATCATCCAAAATCAGTACCCAGATTTTTACTGCCTTCTGTGACAGAGAATTCCACAGATTCACAACTCTCTGGGAGAAAAATTATCTGAGGGCATAGGTTTCAGATATGAGATAAGAGTTTTACAGCATGGTACAACTATGTCCCACCATGTCCTTGCCGGCCACCAGCCACCTATCTATTTTAATCCCATTTCTCAGAACTTGGCTGTAGATTTCTATGCTATGCTGCTACGTTGTTTTGGATGCTCATCTAAATACTTCTTGAATGTTATGAAAATACCTGTAGTCTTCCACCACTCTTCCACCACTCCCCAGGCAACGCATTCCAGATTGTAATCACTTCTAGGTAAAATAAAAATTCTTCCTCAAATGCCTTCTAATGTCTTGTCTGAAACTTATGCCTTCAGATAAAAAACATTTTTGCAGGGGGAAATATTATTCACCATCTACGCTGTCTATGTCCTTCATAATTTTATATAATTCAGTCAGGGCCCTGAAACTTCTGCATTGCAGAGAAAATAAACCCAGATTATACAGTCACTAACTGTAGCTGAAATATGTCTTCTCAGGCTCCATCCGGTTGAATTTCTACTGCACCTTTTCCAGTGCAATCATTTCCTTTCCATTCTGTGGTGATCAGAAGCACACACAATACTCCAGCTGTGGCCTAACTAATGTTAAAGATAATTGTACCATAATCTCCCTGTTCATATATTCCATGCCTCTGTTAATGAAGATTACTATTCCAATGCTTTATTAACCATCTTATCTACCTGTACTGCTGTCTTTAGAGATCCTTGGACATGTATATAAAGCACTTATTTATTAATTCCTAGGATCATGCAATTCCTTATATATTTTATAGATTAATTAGACCTTCCGAAATACATCACCTCTCATTTTTTTTAGCATTAAATTCCATCTTCCATTTCTCTGTTCATTTTACAAACTTCTCAATATTATTTAAACAATTCATCCAAATTATTAAAACAGCACCCCCCCCTTAACAAAGCCATGCCGACTATCTCTGAGCAATCTCCACCAGCTTGTAAGTACCTGTCTTATCCCTACTGCTTTTCTTGAATGAAGGTACTATACTTACTGTCCTCTGATATTCTGGCCCCTCTTCTGTAGTCAGAAAAGATTTGAAAACATGTATCAGAATCCAAGCCAGCTCCTTCTTCTGCTCTCTCCCCACAACAGAGGGAGGGAATAATAGAGCTAGTGTTCCAGCACGTTCTTTCTAATAAGAGTTAAAAATGGAAAGAGGAAAAATTACCACTCGGATTTGAAGAGCTTATAGGAGTATATTTCGGGCTTTAGTTTTTAATTGATCTATGATTAAATGATGGTGATTTCATATCATGCAGTAAAACCATGCCTGAAAAATAATTGAGGAAGTAAGCAACTGTGTAGAGTACATTATTGATATCTAGAAGACTTTATCTAAAGTTTTGAAATTGCAGAACAATTTGTTGAGCGCACTTGAGTGGTATAGACACCTGATACCATGAAATTTATAATGTGTTTGAATTCAATGCTTTGAGGATATGGAGTAGGTGTACCACTTGGATGCAAAATTAGCACAATATTTGCAGATTTTTTTAATTGCGTAATTTTTTTTATGTAGTTCACAAGAAATCCAAATATACAAATGACAATATTTATTGGCAACAAGTTATTGACTTACCTGACCTTATCAAATAATTTCCTGTGTGGTGAGCTACCTTTTAAGGCTGTTCTGATAATGTAATAACTTCACTATATCTCCTAAGAAGGGTGGTTATGGGTTGCCAGATGTAGTCCACGTCTTTCTGGCTCCTACCTAAGGCAACAACATCGCTATCATTGATTTTCTTTCTAAAGATGCTGCATGACCTGCTGATTGTTTCCAGCAATTTCTTTTTTCATTTTAGATTTCCAGCATCAACAGTGCCTTCTCAAAATATTCAGTCCTTCAAGTCCACCCTGGGTGTAGCAAGTTGCAGTGGGGTAATTGCAGATTCATATTAATGGCCAATATTTCCACTCTCTGGCTCCAAGTAGAAATCGATGAATAAAAGGGTAATTGGTACTCCTCTCTTAGGTTACTTTATTTATTCCATGCACAATAATTATAATTTCAAATCCATTGTGTCCCTAAGAGTATTAGATTGGTCTGTTGAATAAAAGCTCAAACTGTAATAGACATGATAGGTGCTCTCCTTTACGCATCATCAGGCTAGCAATACTTTATAAAAGAAATGCATGCCTAGAATGTAATATGAAATTGTCACATTCGTATTTCTCCTTGGTGAAATTTATGTTGATCATTTAGCTTCACAAAGTCTAAATGATTCTAAGCTAAGCTTGCAAGAAATCAAAATAGGAAGGGTTTTTTTTTCCAAGTAAACACCAAGCTAGGAATTCTGTCCAAAATGTAATGAGGTTGTTCATCAACAGTTTCAATTTTGCGGTTGATCAGTGGCCAGTAAATGACTGTGCTGTGCATTGGGTTTAACATTAATCGGGTTTTCCTGTGGGGTAAGTATCCTGGCACTAAATATTTCTTTAAATTATTGTTGGCAGCCCTAAATATAATCAAATTATTCAGCAAATTCAATCATTTAAATGGTCGTGAACATTTTACAATAATAGGCAGAAAGCAATGTTTTACAGTACAGACACTCCCTGACTTACGTAAACAACATGTTCGGGTGGCATAGTGGTAGAGTTGCTGCCTTACAGTGCCAGAGGCCCAGGTTCGATCCTGACTATGGGTGCTGTCTGTACGGAGTTTGTACGTTCTCCCTGTGACCGTGTGGGCTTTGTCTGGTTGCTTTTCCTCCCATATTCCAAAGACATGCAGGTTTGTCGGTTAATTGGCGTTTGTAAATTGTCCCTAGTGTGTAGGATAGAACTAGTGTGAATGGGTGATCATTGGTCAGTGCGGACTCGATGTATCTTGCATGCTGTATCTCTAAAAAACTAAAACTAATTCTGTACTCAGTCCCAAGTGCAATCAAGCCAGTTTGCAATTTCTATAATACTGTATGATCAGACAAGCTTATACCGGAAATTAAGCCGGCAATGGCAGCATGCTTACCCAGAAGGCTGTATGCTGCAGAAAGTGCCCTGGATGCAGCCTGACACCACTGAGACCGTTAATACTTTCAGCGAGTTATTTCGGTCAGGGGATGGGGATGGGGATGGTAATTCCAACCTATATAAAATCTGACTTTTGTAAGGGTTCATGGAACATAACCTTTACATAAATCGGGGAGTGGCTGAATTGCAAAATATTTTTGAATGTTGCCAGGTTCAATAAGTTTCTGAATGTAGGTATGTTGTCTGAATAGACAACGTGCCTACATAGCTCCAACGGGATCCCACTGCTGGCCACATCTTCCCATCTCCTCCCCTTTCTGCTTTCCACAGAGACCGTTCCCTCCATAACACCCTGGTCAATTTGTCCCTTCCCACCCAAACCACACCCTCCCCGGGTACTTTCCCTTGCAACCACAGGAAATGCAACACTTGTCCCATTACCTCCGCTCTCGACTCCATCCAGGGACCCAATCAGTCTTTCCAGTTGAGGCGGAGGTTCACCTGCACCTCCTCCAATCTCATCTACTGCATCCGCTGTTCCAGGTAACAACTTCTCTACATTGGCGAGACCAAGAGCAAGCTAGGTGATTGCTTCGTTGAACACCTCCGCTCAGTCCATCTTAACCAACCTGATTGCACGGTTGCTCAGCACTTCAACTCCCCCTCCCATTCCCAATCTGACCTTTCTGTCCTGGGCCTCCTCCATTGCCAGAGTGAGGCCCAGCGCAAATTGGAGGAACAGCACCTCATGTTTCGCTTGGGTCGTTTTCACCCCAGCAGTATGAACATTGACTTCTCTAATTTTAGATACCCTTGCTTTCTCCTTCCTTCCCCTCCCCCTTCCCCTCCCCCTTCCCAGTTCTCCCACAAGTCCTACTGTCTTTGCCTACTTCCTTTCTTTTTCCCGCTCCCCCACCCCCCGAAATCAGTCTGAAGAAGGGTCTAGACCCGAAACGTCGCCAATTCCTTCGCTCCATAGATGCTGCCTCGCCCGCTGAGTTTCTCCAGCATTTTTTGTCTACCTTCGATTTTTCCAGCATCGCATTTCTTAAACATGTTGTCTGAGTAGTTCACCCCATTAAAACATTACTGGTTTATCTTTTCTGCTGACTGATTTACAATAACACAACAAAGGATTTGAAAACTCAATGTGAATGAATCAATTATGCTGGGTAGCTATGCTTAACAACAATTGTACATTAGTTGCAGAACTAAAATAGCTTTTGCATTGTTTTACAGCCATGCAGCTTGTGAAGGTAGTAGAGGAAACTATTGGACAAAAGTCCAGACCTTGAATAAAGTGGACACAAAGTGCTAGAGTAACTCGAGGGTCAAGCAGCAACCATGGGGAACATAGATAGGTGACATTTCGGGTCAGGATCTTCCTCATAGTCCATGTCCTCCAAGGTTCTCCATGTTCTAACAGATCTATTGAGTTACTACAGCACTGTGATTTTTCTTGTAAACCAGCATCAACAATTTGTACGTTCTACAGAGTTTGTACATTCTCCCTGTGACCACCTGGGTTTTCTTCAAGATCTTCGGCTTCCTCTCACACTCCAAAGACGTAGATGTATATAGTAAATTGGCTTGGTAAATGTAAAAATTGTCCTTGTGTAGGATAGTGTTAATATGCTGGGATCACTGGTTGGCGTGGACCCGTTGTGCCGAAGGGCCTGTTTCCGCGCTGTATCTCTAAACTAAACTAAACTAAACAATTATTTGTGTTTCTCTGGAGTAATCTGGAAAGACTTGCCATGTTTTGTTTATGTACATGTCCATGGTGAAGGTCTTGTTTTCAGGCAATAACCAGATAAATCTGCATAATCTATATTAGAGCAACTGATATCCATGGGGAAATGTGAAGCTAACATTAATACCAATTATAGTAGGTTATAGGCTGGAAGGTCACAAAATTCAAACACCTTTGGAAACCTGCTTATTGCATCTTTTTTTTTTAAGAGTTGCATTATTCATTGGTTCATGTTTCTATTATAAGCTGTTTTAACGGAATCTAACAGAATTGAACGGTATTCATTAGGTAATACTTAAATGTATCAGTAACTGCAGGCCTCCTGTTTTAGAAAATGTTTTAAAAGCACAGTAATGTGGTCAGTGTTATGGAGGGTAGAAATTAAATATAGCAGTATTTCTGCTGCTCCCAGAAGGCCTTTCAGACAGATATGAGTCCAGCCTGAGGTTTTGGACATTGTGCTGCAAGTTCACTGAGAGAGAGAGTATTTTATTGTCATATGTCCTAAAGCGGAATAATGACATTCTTACTTGCAGCAGCACAACATAGCACAACCTTACTAGTGAGCATTTCAGATCATATTTGTTGAATAATATTTTGCTGTCTCGATATTACAGTGAAATTCCTTTTTTGAATACAGTTCGATAAAAATCTTACTATACATCGGTTTGGACCTTGCTCCAGGCATTGGACCTACAAACAATATTTATCTGTACTTGCATCCTGCACTTTCACGCATTAGCATTGGTGCAGACATCAATTATCCATCTCATGGTTTTCAGTCTAAATATGTATAGAACACATCAACCTAATTGCTTTCTTGCAAAGAAAAATTGGGCATAATCACAGGCTGGGTAGCTAGATAGCAGGATGAGGCACAACTACATCCCCATGACAAGTATATCTTTAAATGTTTTTAATTATTATTAGTGCCTTAATGTGCTTTTATTTAATTGTACATTTGTCACTGCTTAAATCTACTTGAATGTTTTATGAATGTCTCTGACTATTATCTTTATATGATGACGTCACAATGGGTCTGCTCCGTGCGCCTATGTTCCACCCGCTGCAAGTGACGTTGCCCCCCCCCGTTATTCAAAGGACTCGGCTCGCTCGGTCGGCTCGCTCGGAACCCTTCTTCCATGCGCTGCGACTGATCTCAACATACTTTTAAATTGTCTGCATGTAATCCACAGCAAATCACAAGGAAAATGACTCCTGGGGATAATTTCAGGGCTGAAATGTCACCCCATGGTTTATGATGTTATTTGATCTTCAATAAGATTACTGCCTTGTAATCACTCCTGGGCATTCATTATTCTCTATACACAAGCAAGACTGAGTGATTGCTCTCACAGAACAACTGCAACTGTGATAATGATTGCTGTTGCGAATATTCTTTATTAGCTTTATTGTTGTTTGGGAACTGGTAAACTATAAATAAAACTAAGATGTTTATTTTGAATTCTTGAATGAATGATTAATGGATAGCAGTACTAAGATTTGCCAAATATTTGAACAAAGCTTAAAAAGTCCTCTTATGATGATTATATATTTACCAGGAGTTTTTTATATTTCTACCTTTAAATTGGATCTGCTGGATGTTTGATGACGTCTGTTTTGCTGTGTAGGTCACTTGTATCACAGTTGTCATTAATGATGCTCAATAATTGAATATTGGGAGGTATGATACAACAAGGGTAAGTTTACTATTTTGGGGCAATCAGCCACCTTGCCCTGCATATTTTCTTCTCCTGCATTTAGGTTATGTTCATATTTGAGTCTGAAACTTTTGCTTAGGTTGGTACAAAACTATATCAATGAATAATACTGTGCTTTTCTATCTCTTGACAGTTAAAATATTTAATCTGTGTTTCGAACTGAACGTAGGGAGCAATGAAGCTAATAATGCTTGGTGAAATGAAATTACTTTCTCAAAGTGCCAGTGCATCTAATGCAAAATGCTGAAGTTATGCTGATTTTGCACGAGTTAAATTGCAATTTGTTCACTAATCCAAAGTAGAAATAGATATAGAAAAGTAGAAATAACTGTATAATTACAGTATACAGAATGCATGGTGTGATTGCATTGTTACAGCCCTTGGTCCACCAGTAAAAATGTTGCCTATCTGCAAAGGGAAAATTGTGGAAAGAAATATATACACAATATTGTAGCCACAGTTTTCTGACTCTTGTACATGGCTGCTTGTGGTGTGGCTAGGGGTCATTGAAATGGGTGTACATTACAATTTGTGCCAAAGTAGTTGCCATCAAATGATTGCGATTTTGGATCAAGGTTTTATTTTGGCAGGGAACCTAAAAGTAAGTTAACTTTTTACCATGCTGGTTATTTCTCTATCTTCTAATTAACAAGACAAAATTAATAAAATGTTTTAAGCCAAGCATCCTTTATTGACAGCTAACAACACCCAACTAACAGGAGTGGTTAATATAGCAATGCATTAGAAATCATGGCACATGGTACACAAAGCTCTTAAATATATTTCCCCCATTTTGAGTAGCAAATAAAAAGGTGACCACTGATATTATCCACATACATTTAATTATTTTATCAATTAACTATTCCAATATAGTAAAACACTATACAAATAATTGATTATCCAAACATAAAACTAATCTTTCTTAACCCTTTCAACTACAACACCACAAAATAAACAGAATTCAGTAATTCATCAGTCCATGCCTTTGTTCCCATATTCCCAATAAATAATGTCTCAATAAACTACATTTACAATATTTCTCACATCTTCTACGTATTGCTCAATATTTTAGAATCTACAGTCTCTGGTGTCTCCATTCATGCCATCTATCACATGTATTTCTCACCATCAATTGTAACTCTCAGAACTTAATAGGGACCCAATACCCAATTAATTACTAAATGAATTGCAATTATACATGGTTCCCAAATTATTCCCAAGCCTTGCATAAATAGTAGAAATTCAACAGGAGCAGTTCCTACTTATATTTTTGTTAATGTGCACATTTCTTTGTCACTATTCTCCCAAATGATGGTACAGTGTATGCCAGCACATCATTCATCATAATCACCTTGTTAGAGCAGTAGGTGTTGTTATTGATGAGACCATATTTGTGAGCTGTAATCTTTTTAATACATCTGGAGTCTACCTTTTCTTTTGAATGGGCCCATTGCACCCCACAGCATGAATGGTTCCAGGAGCTTCTCACTGCATCATATGATCATAATTGTAATCTTCATCATCTTTGAAACATGAAGTCATCAAATCTGAGTGCCAATATTCATGTTGCTTGTGATATCTTCAACTGATAGGGAGGCGACAGATGGTTACTCCTGAAACAGGTGCTCGTAAATAACATGCAACATACCAGACTCTGCCTCTTTGCTCTCGGATTCTGTAACATAGACGGTACCCCAAGAAAACTTGTCTATGCTTCTTCCCCCTCACACCCAAGTAAATGAGGACTACCTGCCTTATTAGAGATCTTTGAGGAATTTCCATACAGGTGCAATACACCCTTTGTGGTGACAATCAAACTATGTGCTCTCTAAGGCTCAATAGCTTTGATAACCATGGCAAGTACTCTGGCATATTCCATCCAATTAAACGTACATCCTTCCTGCCTTAAACACTTTGATGGTCTCTTTTCTTTTCAAATGTACTCAGATCATTTACATGACAAAGCCTTGAAGATGGAAGTGTGTGACAGCCATAGTTTAGTAAAGCTATGGACAAGGTCCGGCAAAGTAGGCTGGTTTGGAAGGTTAAAGTACAAAGGATCCAAGGTGTGTTAATATGCTTTATCCAAAATTGGTCGTAATAGGAGTCAGAGTCAGATGATTATGGTGAATCAGTGTTTTTCATACTGTAAATCTGTAACGTGGTGTATTGCAGGAATTGCTGCTGAAATCTTTGTTGGTTGTAATCTATATATAAATGACTTGGATAATTATGAAGATGGTATGATTACAAGTGGAATTATAGATGATGAGATCTCCAATTGATTCAGGAGATCTCCAATTGTAGCAGAACATCCTCCACCTTTTTTTCCTCCTCTCTTCCTTGTGCCCCACCTGGATGCACCCCAAGTTGACCCCATCGCCTTCCACCTATATTCCTTCTTCCAGCTTCATATTTTGTGCATCTTCTCTCCTTATTTCCCTATCTCACATTTTTTGTCTGGCTTTTATCTAACCATCTTGCCAACTAAAACCACCTTACCTACATCCACTTATCACTTGCCAGATTTTTTCCTAACCCCACCTCTCTTCCAGCTTTCTAAGCCCCCCTTCACGTTACAATAATTAAAGAAGGATTCCGGAACATTGCCTTTCCATGTTCTCCAGAGATGCGGCCTGAACTGCTGAGTTACTCCAGCACTTTATACCTATTTTTGTAAACCAGCATCTGCAGTTTCCTGTGTCTAAAGAACATTCTACTCTTGGGTTTCGTATTAACTACCCATGTTATTATATATAAATAGAAGTAGAAATTGTTCCTTTAGACATGATGCCCGTTCTACCTGCACTTCCTTTCTCCCCACAAGACAGTGAAAACCTAATGCTTCTGACAAAGGAGTTTCTTGGTCCATTAATAGCCTGAACCTGCAATTTGCAGTTTGAGAGGAATAGCAAAGACAAATTTGGCAGAAAACAACATTTTGCTGGAGAAACCCTTCCTCCAGCTGTACATGCAGCTTTTGGATTTCTAAGGTGAACAAATCTGTGTGATGAGAATGATGGGGAGATGGTGCTTCATTTTCAAATTCCTTGAATAGATTACAATTATGATCATATTTCAACATATCTGACAGTGACTGTACCAATTACTCATTGTATTGATTGCTCTTTGGTTGTCAAATCAGTCTGACTGAAATAATGATAAAAAAATTAAGGATCAATTTGCAATTAGATTACTCTGTAAGTGGTCATTAAAACTAATGATTATAATTGTGCTGCTGGGACTTCCCATCAAGAGTTTGATCAGGACTGTTGCTGTTTATAAAATAGGATTTTGTGATTATAGTGAAGGCTTGATTTAAAACCTGATTTCATTAATTGAGTAAAGCTGACTGCACCCTTTAGGAATGAAAATCAAAAACTGCAGAGTTGGAAATCTGAAATAAAAACAGAAAATGCTGGAACCAATCAACAGGACAGATAGGATTTATGGAAAGAGAATCAGAACTAGCATTTCAAGTTGAAGACTGAAATGTTATCTCCTTTTCACTTGTCACAGATGCTGCCTGGCCTGCTGAATGTTTCCAGCATTTTCTTTGTTTTATTATGGTAACTTCAGCATGTGTACTTGCACCATAAAATGCAAAAAACCCAGAAGTTACTGACATTTATAAGCATGCTTCTCTACAGGGTGCACTAATATAAAATGTATAATTGTAGTCAAAAAACAATCAGCAATCTGACATAAATTTCATCATTTCTCACACTATTCCCTGTGAAACCATTGGATATGTTAAGTCTTTGTGACAGTGCCCCCTCCCTTGAATGCTGCTCTGATTCCGAACACCAACTGGGACTGAGACAGAGAAGGGGCTAAGACTGAGTTGCAAGCTTGAGACGCAAGTGCCTCTTCCTTCCCACGGACAATGAGAGACTGTCTCCACACAGAGGCAAAGACTGATTCGCCGTAATAATTCAGTCCTCTAGCGCTGCCTCTTCAAGCCCCAATGCTGAGCCACCAAGATAAGCTTGAGGCAAGGGTGAACTGTAGGGAGAAGCCTGAGATCACCATAACTCTTTTTTTGAGACTTGGACTGAGCTACCGGGTCAAGCCAAGATAGCCAGATATATGCTGACAACGAGGAACATGCAGTTCTGGACCTTCCTGCCACTGTAACTAAAACATCATGCACAATCAACCTACTGTGAGTGTCGGTGTGGTCACTGTCGAAGCCGGCGTCATCTCCAACGCCACACCTTGATCAGTCAGAAGAAACTGAGCATGTCTAATTCTAATAGTTGTTTAAATATTGCTCATATAGCCATATTTGCAGCCAAAATACCTTTCTGATCTTGAAAAACTGAACTTCCAAGTGCAGTCAGAATAATGTCTTAAAACTGCAAGGCCAAGAGTCAGATTTGTGCACTAATGCTATTATACACAACAATTCCACAAAAGATGCCAAGATCAGAATTGCATCAAAATATAGGAAACACATGCACGAAAGGTGTTAAAATGTTGAAAGATCGGCATTGTGGGTTATCCCTTCATTGCTATGAGACAAAATTCAGGCCATACTTTGTTTTGTATGTTCTCTGTATGATGCTTCTAATACAAGTCCTACTAAATACCTGTGTTTTGGTGGCAATTAAATTTGTTTTAATTCTGTGACTATATATGCCACTTTTTTTTGAAATACATACATAGATCTTATAATGGTAAAATAATAAAATGTCATGTTAATTGATCATGATACGACAAGTTTTTAAATTTAGGAAGAAAGGACAGTTGCTTGTTACTAGGTGGATTTGTGGTTAAAATGATATTCAGTAAATTCTTCTGGAGAAATTTGACAGTACAATTTGAAGTTTTAACAACCCTTCATGCAGAAATCAAGCGCGGCAGTAAAATACTCTGAGACATTTATCATGCCTTAATTTTCTTGATTATAGTAATAAAATTTGAAGGTGCCAATGAAATCTGCGTGAAGATGGCAGGGTTCTTTTTCATTGTAAGCAGCTCAAATCTTAGTTGCAACACTTAGAGTTGGATATCATTTTAATAGCTTTCCTCGCCAGACACCTAACCTTCCCTCTCCAATCTCTTGCTACTGTATAAGACCTTTGACTTCCTGCTACTCAAATCCTACTCAGATTTAGCGTCCAGCTAATTTTAATAGCAACATCTTTACACCAACTTCGTCAAGCAGATTTGATTGAGAAATTGGCAAGCTGTGTGTCCATGAGGTTTGTATTTAAATCACCCGAGGGGCCTAATTTACCAATATGTCAGCTGTTAGCTGGACATGGAATTAAAATTCCTTTTTTGCTTTCTGTTCTAGCTGTGTTAACTTTCATTACAAGATCTGAAAATTGAAAATGCTGAAAGCATTCTTTTATATTTTAATGCAGCGTAGTTCATCAGTAATGGTATAAGAACACTCTGTTATACTCTTGTGGAGCTCCAACAGAGTCTGTAAACCTTCAGCTTTCAATCTATTAAATGTAGCTTTTCATTTAAAATATTAATTAATTAATACTAGCCAAGTGAAATTTGTTTGTTTAACAAGAAATGTCAGCAGTTTCACTTTTATAAATCATTATTGACGTCTACATATTTTAGTGAAAATAAAGGAATTTGTTATTTTAGGATTTTTTTTTAAGCTGGCTAACAAATTGAGCTTCATTAGGCTTTACTAGTTTCCTTTTAATAATAGTCACACGACCTAATGGGTTTTGAGTGTCAGCCAATCGTGACAAATAGCTCACAACCTGTTCAGTGGAACAATGTGAATGGAATTTTGATAACTGCTGTTCTGCAGTTACAGAATCTTAATTCACTGCAGCATTTAGAGGATTCGTAAAACGATCCCTTGATGTTTTTGAACCAGCAGGCCAGTTCAACACTCATTCAAGAAAACACTCAAAGCTAAGTAAAGATTCAGGGCTAATTAACATGATGGGTCAGCAATTCTGCTGATAATCCCCTAAAATTCAAATATCACATAATGTCATTTCACATGGGCATGGATTAATTCTTTATAAAGATCCGCAATGCAGTAGTTCTTCTCTTCATTCACAGCTGATTCTTTTTACATGACACTTAATGCTTGAGTGAACATTTTTAGAACAATTCTTAAATCAGATAAAAGTAAATAGTGTAACTGATCCATGGCTTAAAAAAATGTTTTACAAAGCTCTATATAATTGTTACCTTTTTAAACTCAGTTAAATATTCAATAATGGTAGACCCAAGAAACTCTTTAAATAAAATATCGTTTCCAGCTTCTTATGGTTGAACTACAACCAGGTCCAGTAATGCAATTCACAAGGCACCTTACTTTACACAGATGTGGAGGTTTAAGAATCATTATAATTATGATTGTGTCTAATGAACATACATTTGGTGTTCTGTTATATATAAAGAAACTTAAGAAAACAAGTGCACAAAAGACCTGTTAAATATACATTTCTGCCTTTTTCTCCATAAACATCATAGGTCCTATTATAAAATGTCCAATAGAAAGTTTGTTTTATATAGAGCCAAATAATGAATGAATGTAGCACTGTTAATGACATTAGATTAGATTAGATTCGTTTATTGTCATTCAGACCATTCGGTCTGAACGAAATTCTGTTTCCCTGCAGTCATACATATAATGAAAAAAAATGACAAAACACATAGCACTGTTCCACCACAGTGACACCAAACACCTCATGGTGGTGGAAGCTCCTCTTCCCTCTATGTTCTCCCTCTGCGCCGAGGCGACGGTTCGAACTCCGCGGGATGACATCCTCACATGGTCTGCCCCAATGTGACTCTGTTGCCACTAATGCCCTCTAAAATGGCCTTGGGGTAATTGGGATGAGACTATAAAAGTAGACCTTGCAAGCAAAGTCCCTATCCTGTGAACAAGTAAAAACATAAGAGGAAGCAAGCACTTAAAGTATTTACCTGCCCCTCGGTGGTTCACTGGCAAATTTACTGGAATGCACCAACTCCTTTGCCAAATGAGTTTCTTGGCTCAAGATCTTGACTATCATGAAAGCTCTTTAATGCTTCACAGAGCCAAAGAGGTGTAAGAATAGCAAATATATTGAAGCATTGGTTTAAAAGATTGAACAGCGACAGAAACATTGTCTTGAATATCAATTGAAAATGCTAAGTCTTATAACAAATGTAAAGCACTTTGGCCAACGAGAGTTGTTTTTTAAATGTGCTATATAAATAAATGTGAATTGACTTGACTAAGTTGTAGCAGTTTAACTTCACAGTTAACTTGTGCATATGCCATAGAGAAAAATATCATAGGATAGTCTGCAGAGGGGTCTCGACTCGAAATGACACCCATTCATTCTCTCCAGAGATGCTGCTTGTCAAGAAGGGTTTTAGCCCAAAACGTTGCCTATTTCCTTTGCTCCATAGTGCTGTCCTCACCCGCTGGGTTTCTCCAGCATTTTTGTCTACCTTCAATTTTCCAGCATCTGCAGTTCCTTCTTAAACATAGCTTAACATCAAAGTAGGTGAGTGTGGGGGCATGACATTTGTTGTTTAAGAGTGTCGAACGCCCTCTGCTGCGGTTCATGCCAGGACCAAACAACGTCTTTGTGGGTTAGCTGCCGCAGTGGGGCCGATAGTTCACTGTAATTTGGAATTAATTTCCCTAAGTAGTTTACCATGCCAAGGAATCTCTGCCGGCTGGGCACGTCTGTAGATGCTGGTAACTCATTAATTGCAATCGTCTTTGATGGATCAGGTTTGAGGTCGTCACTGGTGAACACATGACCCACGCAGTTCACCTCGCTCACTCTGAATTTGCACTTTAGGGGGTTGAACTTGAGGTTGATCTCTTTAGTGCGGTCCAGAACTTTCTTTAAGTTTGCGTCGTGTTCTTGGACTGTTTGTCCAGCAACAAGAATGTCATCAACAATGATGGAGCATGGGTAACCTGCAAATAGTTGTTCCATAGTGCGCTGAAATATTTCACTTGCTGAATTTATGCCGAATGGCATACGCAGGAATTTGTAACGTCCAAAGGGTGTGCTGAAAGTGGTTAGCTTGGAAGAGTTGTGATCCAAGGGAATCTGCCAGAATGAACTCTTGGCATCTAGAAGTGAGAATGCAGTTGCCTTGCCCAGTTGCGCTGCAACATATTCCACTGTGCGCATGGGATAGTGTGGTTGTTTGATGGCAGTTTTTAAAACTTTAGGATTGATGCAAATCCATATTTCTTCCTTATTCTTTTTTGTTTCTACTACCATGGTTGAGACCCAATCCGATGGGTCAACGACAGGGGCAATCACATCCAGAGTCACCATCCTGTCGAGTTCATTTTGTACGTGATCCCGTAAAGCATGGGGAATCCGGTGTGCAGGATGGACAACTGGTAGGACCTCAGGGTCGGTCATGATTGTGCACTTGATGGGAAGCTTGCCCAGCTTGTCATCAAAAAGATTTCTGTATTGTGCCAGGATCTGTTGAGTAAAGCCACATGTTGCCGAAAGTTGATGAACTGCCATACCGAAGGTGACAAGACCAGGTCGTTACAGACATCAATGCCTAGCAGAGAAGTCACTTTTTCTCGGACAATAAAGAAGCTCAGATTGTGGACGCATGACTCAGATGGCACTGTAACCCAATTCTTCCAACAGGAAGCACCGCACCTCCTCCAAATGGAAGTAAAGTGGTGGCGGTCGGATTGATGATCTCGTTTTTTCAAATTCTGTTGAGCTCAGATAAGGACAGAACATTGCAACGAGCTCCAGTGTTGAGTTTAGCAATAACACTTGTCCCGTTAATGAGGAGAGTGACCATGGGATCTCGGTGTTTATGAGACAAGTCTGACAAGGAATGTATGTTTATACTCTGTCTCTCAATAGCAGGCAGCATGTCCTTGTTAGTCAGAGAGGTTGATGCGGGAGTTACGTGGGAAGTTTCTGGCTGTAAACTGTCTTGCTGTAGCAGGTGCATTGATGCTTTGTCTGTACTCTGTTCCCACGCGAGGGCAGCAGAGGATGAAATGGTTTTTGCGTTTACAGTAGTGGCAAAGTTTTCCAAAAGTCGGGCATTGTTCACGAATGCCTACATGCGAACTTCCACAGTTCACACAATTACTAATGAATCCGACTCCGGATCTACTGGACACTTGTGAAGGCTGGCGCTGGGCCTGATAAAACGTGCCGGCAACATTTACATCATAGGCAGAGTGGGGACCTAGCCCCAGAGATTTAGTGCTGGAGTCTGTCATCTCCGCAACACAACAGCGATTTTCAGCCCTTTCCCGAGTGAGATCTGCATCACGTATAAGTTCATCACGCACCTTGTCATTGAGAATACCATAAACCAGCCTGTCACGTATAAGATTATCACATAGATTTTCAAACTCGCATCGGCTGGTGATGTGCTTTAAAGAACTGATATAGGCTTCAACAGGCTCACCTTGCCTTTGGCTCCGCGAAAATAATTTGTGGCGCTCCATTACGAGATTAGTGCGTAGCTCACACAGCTGACTGAACTTGTTCAGCAGGCAGGCGGGGTCATCTATAGATTCTGCCAGGACTATTTGAACACCTGCAGCGTCTACATGAGCGAGGCGCAGTGGAATCTGCGAGCAGGTCGAATGGTTTCTGTACCAGCCACATTGAGGAGAATGGAGGCACGAATGTTCAGAGCTGCAGCATGATGCACTGCATGGATAGACACGGTGAAGTCCTCTTCAAAGATGCACCAACGCTCGGCCAGGTCACCACGCTAAAGGTTCAGGCTTACGAAGTGTGCCAGCCATAGTAACATAACAAACAGAACACGAAAAAAACAACAAGAATAAACTGGAACCAACTAGGCGATTAAGGGATCCGAGATCTCTGACACCATGTTGAAATGATCAGACTCACACATAGAGGTTAGAACTCATAGTCTTTATTGCAGTACAAACGGAGGGAACACAACGTACTTTCATCCCCATGGTCCGCATCAAATCTAAGAGTGAGAGAGTGACACACAGGCTTATAAGGGCGGCCCAGGGTAGGGATGAAGGTCTGGACGGGACTACATAAGGGATGTGTAGCATGCATAATCTGTGTGGTTTTATATATATATATATATATATAGTAAAGACCTACTAATCTACAGTAGTAGACGTCAGTCAATAGTCTATTTCCTGTGATGGAGACTGAGATCAAGAAAGGGGAGGGAGGTATCGGAGATGGTCCAAGTAAATTTGAGTGCAGGATAAAAATTGGTGGTGAAGTTGATATATTCCATGAGTTCTGCATGGGTGCAGGAGATAGCACTGATGCAGTCATCAATGTAGGTGAGTTCAGGGATACGGCCAGTGAATGCCTGGAACAGGGATTGTTTAGTGTACACTACAAAGAGGCAGGTATAGATGGGGCCCATGCAGGTACCCATAGCTATGCCTTGGAGGAAGTGGGAGGAGTTAAAGGAGAAGTTGTTGAGGGTGAAGACCAGCTCTGCTAGGCAGAGTAGAGTGTTCGTAGAGGGAAATTGGATGGTTCTGTGGTCGAGGAAGACAGAGGGCTTTAAGACCTTCCTGGTGGGGGATGGTGGTGTAAAATGACTGAACGTCCATTGTAAAGATGAGGGAGTGGGAGCTCGGAAAGTGGAAGTCATTAAAGAGATGAAATGCATATGAGGTATCTTGGACATAGGTCAGGAAACATTGGACCAGGGGGATAGGATGGAGTTGAGGTATGTGGAAATCATTTCCGTGGTACAGGAGCAGACAGAAACAAATGCCAGGGCAGTTGTGTTTGTGGATTTTGGGGAGAAGGTAAAAATGGGCTGTGCGAGGATGGGAAACGATACGTTTGGAGGCTGTGGAGGGGAGACCGCCAGAAGTGATGAAATCAGTAATGATTTTTGAGATTAAGGCCTGGTGCTCATCTGTGGGATCATGGTCTAATAATAAGAGGAGGAGGTGTCCAAAAGTTGTTGCTAAACAACAACAAAAATGAAAAAAAGAGTTTGGTTCTGGCCCACAATGGAACTTTGCACCAAGACAGTCAATAGAATTGAAATCTGTGTACTTCAAACTTAAATAGTATTATAAACATCATTATTATGCACAGGAGTGTCATAGGTTATTGTATTGCTTTTTTGTGATGCAGAGGTCACAGACATTGCATTATCCAGCAGTTTATTTTTTGTTTCGTTTAGATTTAGATTATTATTGTAATGTATATCAAGATACAGTAAAAACCACTGATTCCTCTAGCACTTTGTACTCCAGAGATGCTGTCAGACCCACTGAGTTACGCCAGCACTTTGTGTCTATTTTTGGAAACCAGCATCTGTAGATCATTGTTTGTTGTTCTGCATACCAATGATCCTAGACCAAGAACAAGTATCTTTGGTCAGCAAAAAAGCCGTAGTAGTTCTTGGGTAATCATTTTGCGCCATCTTGGGAATCGGCTTCGTGATTACCGTCATGCTCTAGTATCTTTGCCTGCAAGTACAGAGTACGCAGCGCCACGTTAGTCATGCCAGCGCTGCACATTAATGTTATTATATTATATTAAGGCACATTAATGGGGGGCCCCATTATAATCATTTTTGTTTATACACGTCTGCAGCCATGATTAAGTGATTTGAGTCAGCTTGCACCATAGCAACAGCGTTCCTAGCTCCGTGTACTTACCGCATTATCTCCGAGGAAGACATTTCTCCTAAGTTTGGACCATGCAATTCATTGTGCAAACTTTTTTGAATGGGATTGCAGTGAAAAATGCACGCATTTTGGGAGAGAAAATGTGGGAAGTTTCCCCGATCTGTCTTTGGGTGCTTGCATTCACTCGTTAACTTTTATTCACATATTAAAAAGTAATTAAGAGGCAGGTAATTTGTTTAGATATTGCACACATTAAGTAACAAAATGGCCATTTGTGAAAATGAACACTGAATAAGTTCTTATCTACTCATTTAAGATTGAGAACATATAATGTAGATATATTTAATTTTGGGAATCAAACAATAAATGGAAAAATGCAATTTAAAATTTAAAACTTCCTCAAGCATAATTTAGACAACATTTAATGGGACTTCAAAAAAATCAAGATCATGATATATGTTAAATTCAAAACTATGGTAGCAATGTACATTATTCATGTCTAAAACTAGCACTTCTGTATCAATATAGGTATGTATACACTACATTTTATTACACTAATATAGAATGAAAAAATCTTTGCATGTGTTCATGGATATTTCATTCACAATATTAGGATTTCATAGAGGGAGATAGAGAGTGAAAGAAAAGGGTTGCTCAAGAAATAATTAGAGGAAATCACAAGAAAGAAACCAGAGAAATATATAATTTCTCTGGTTTCTTTATATATATACTAGACCAAGTGCAGACCCGTTGGGTCTGCTCCCCCAATGGTGTGATTCCCCCAACCCAATATTCCACCATGCACCCGTCTCCTCCAATGGAATTGAAGCCGTTGCCAAATGTAAGTTTCCAGCACTCCCCTGACTCCCTCAATTGCACCTCCCCTGCCTGCTGCAGCAGTGAAAAGTTCAGTGTTCCTGTCTTGCAACTTTGTAAGAGGGACAGAGGGATAGGGGAAGAATGGGGGTGGGGTAGAAGAGTGAAGGGGGTGGGGGAGAGAGGGATGGGTGGGAGAGGGAGAGGGGAGAGGGTGAGGAGAGGAAACATGAAACATAAGATTCTATAAGATCACCCCTCAATCTTCTAAATTCAGCTAATACAAGCCGAGTTTAGTCTTTCTTCATATGAAAGTCCTGCCATCCCAGGAATCAGTCTGGTGAACCGTCTCTGTACTCCCTCTATGGCAATAATGTCTTTGGGCATTGTGACATCACACAATGACACGGTCACCAGGGGCTGGGGCTGGTGTAAAGGCATATGTAAATGGATCCATCCCGATTGGACATCTGCACATTGGGCATTGTGACATCACACAACGTGAACGAATCAAAAGGCTGGATGGGCTCCGTACTGCAGGCGGACGGACAGCGGACGGATTTGAGTTTTATATAATAGATAGATATATATGTGTGTGTGTGTGTGTGTGTGTGTGTGTGTGTGTGTGTGTGTGTGTGTGTGTGTGTGTGTGTGTGTGTGTGTGTGTGTGTGTGTGTGTGTGTGTGTGTGTGTGTGTGTGTGTGTGTGTGTGTGTGTGTGTATATATATATATATATATATATAAATATATATACTATGTTCATAGGGGAGGGCTGGTCCCCCAACGCAATATTCCACCTCTCCACCAATTCCAATATTGGTGGCCAGTGGGGGGAGGGGCTTTCTGGAATGCTAGTATGGGTGTTGTGGGCTGAAGGGACTGGTTTCCAAAGGGCTTGTATGGACATTGTGGGGCGAATGGATTCTTGTGCTAGCAGCTTAGTCAGGCCTGGTGGGTTGGCAGCTCAGTCACTCAGGCCTGGTGGGCTGGCAGCTCAGTTACTCAGGCCTGGTGGGCTGTCAGCTCAATCACTCAGGGCTGGTGGGCTGGCAGCTCAGTCACTCAGGCCTGGTGGGCTGTCAGCTCAATCACTCAGGGCTGGTGGGCTGGCAGCTCACTCACTCAGGGCTGGTGAGCTGGCAGATCATTCACTCAGGGCTGCTGGACTGGCAGTTCACTCACTCACGGCTGGTGGGCTGGCAGTTGACTGACTCACGGCTGTTGGGCTGGCAGTTGTCTCACGGCTGGTGGGCTGGCAGTTGATTGACTCACTGCTGGTGTATTCCTTGAAATTCCATTTCAAGCAGAATGCAGGCCACCAAATTCAAATGCAATGTTATACCATTTCAAGCAGAGTGCAGGCCACCAAATTCAAATGCAATGTCATACCATTTGGGCTTTATACTCCTGTCCCCCCCCGGAAGGGACGTTACCTTCATCATGGTGATTGACAGGCGAGAGAACCAATCAGCTTATCTCAAGATTTTTAAAACATTCCTAACGTTTTTATTTTTCATCGATTGGAAAAATCCTCGGGGCTGTCTCAGCGGTGGAAGACCGTGAGTAAGATGGCCACAAATCATAGCGATATATGGTACCGTTTTTTCTAAAATCAATATACAGCGCAAACAGGAAGTGGTCAAGATGAGACTATTAGACTATGTGTGTTTTTACAATACTGGGTAGAAAAAGTGTGTATATATATAATGTATATATATATATGTGCATATATATATATGTTTATATATGTGCGTGTATATATATGTGTGTGTGTGCGTGTATATATATATGTATATATTTATAAATATTTATAAATATAATTACCTTTATTGTTATGCACATCATGAGAAATATGATAAAGATAGTTAGAGTGTCGCTTTAAATCAAAGTTGTTTCTGATCCGAGGGAACTTTGAGATCTATTATCTCTATCTTGCCCCTCACACACAGACATAAACACACATTCATATATGTATATAATAAGTTATATTTGATTATAGTGTGTGTTAGATCAATACATGGGAAACTGCAGAAAAGAGGAGGATGGGGAGGAAGGATGGGAGGGAAATGGGCAGAAACAGATAGATTAAGCAGGGAGGAAAACATCTAAAAATAAAATGGCAGAGGTTCTGCTCCGTTGCATACTACACGTCAGTCCATTGGATTTTGCAGGAGTGGTCTAACTTAGCCTTCTACGATCTTTGCTGCATACTACCCAGTCAAATCATACACAAGTAAAAGAGTAAAATGATTGTAAGTAGATCCTTTGCTGGGCCAACACGCAGAGAATCGCCACATTCTGGATCATCTTGCAATTTTCAAGTCTCTAGAGTTGGAAAAGTCTGATCTTGGCCTGAGTAGAAAATGCAATTTCTTATTTTCTCAATTTAAGGCCTGTGTCCTCACCGCACTGGATCAATGAAGTAGAGGTCACTGTGCCGTTAGCTCCTTTTCCCGTCGCTCCATGCAGCTGCCGCATGCTGCGTCAGATCTGTTCGCTCATCTGGCTGCTGTAGGCATCCAGCAACTGCCTCCAACAACACGTTCCACAACCGCTGCAAATGTGCCACTTGTCACCTCCTACAGCTGCCCCTCTGCTTCCGTGTGCTTAGGTCACGATGTCCCACTTCCCTGGCTGACCAGACAGGGTGGAAATAGGGATCTTGATTAACCCATTTTCACATGTAATGTGGGGCTTAAAGAATCCTATTTATGGATTCAATTCCCCAAAACATCGTAAACGTGTTCTGTACCAATACTGGCTTAGATTATAGAGCTGTAACCTCAAACAGGTATCAAGCTCTTTGAATAGAAACCTCACACTTATTTAAATATCTATCCCTGGAAAAACCTTTGCCTTGAGTGATCAGTTGTCAGTGATCTAAATTATTATCAAGAAATACTGATCATGATATTAAATCTAAGTAAACCAAGTATGGGGGGAAGATTGTCTTCAACTGGCAGGTGTCCTTGTAAATACAATTGTTTATTAAACACTTTTTATTATTTGATATTTAATGTAAGTAATGATGGAAATCTTAAAAGGTATGGATTTTTTTAATTTCTATAGTGTTAAGTATCTTTATTAGTTAGTGTTCTGGCACTCGACAAAGTATATAATTCAGCCTTATAAATTAGTGTAGATGTTTGCTATATTTAGCGACATACTGTGACTAATCAATGTAGTAGTGGTTTGTAAATGTTTGAATGCAGCTACCAGAAGAAATATACAATGCATTATCTTCCTTAAATTACCAAGCAACTGGATATATAAAGTATCGAGTTAATGTCATTTGTGTAGTGAAAGGCATAATTTGAAAATACCAGCCAACAAGCACTTTTACCACTTGCTACATAAAATACTGGTTATTACTTTGACATAGGCCCAACTTTATCTTTTTCCATGACCTTGAAGATTACCAAACAACAGTAATGTTCTCCTAAAGGTTTCCTCCACAGAAACTGCAATCAATTGCATGTCCTAATTCTCTAAGATAAGTTCAAGTACAGCCCCATCCATAGTAGGGAAAAAACCCTATTCAATGCACTTTATCAATTTATCTCCTTGCATAGGCAATCACCGTCAACATTCTGAAAATTAAAATCCCCTACTACTATAGCCCTGTTGTTTTTATGTCCTTCTGCCATCTGTCTACATTTCAGTTCTTCTACTTCGTGCTAACTATTGGGAGCCGCATAGTGTAACATCGAGTGATCACCTTTTCCTTATGGAGATGCAAGGAACTGCAGATGCTGGAATCGTGGGTAAAACACGAAGTGCTGGAGTAACTCAGCAGGTCAGGCAGCATTTGCGCAAGAAATTAATAGGAGGAGCAAGATGGCGCCTGCCTGAGGAAGAGGAACAACTCCAGGACTGTTTGGAGTCTGTAGACTGGGCAATGTTCAAGGACTCGGCAACGGACTTGAACAAATATGCCACAGTCGTTACAGACTTCGTAAAGAAATGTGTGGAGAACTGCATCCCTACAAAAACCTTCCGAGTATTTCCCAATCAGAAACCTTGGATGAACTTTGAGATCCGCACACTTCTGCGCATCTGCGCCTTCCTCCCTCGAAACATGGACCCGTTGCAGTTCGCATACCGTCCGAACAGATCCACGGACGATGCGGTCTCCCAGGTTTTGCACACCACTCTCTCTCATCTTGACAGCCAGAAGGGGGGCTACGTGAGGATGTTGTTCATAGACTTCAGTTCAGCCTTCAACACGATAGTCCCCACCAGACTGGTCGGGAAGCTACTGTGTGCCTCAATAATTAAGTTTGCTGATGAACTGTGGTGGTGGGCCTGATCTCAGACAATGATGAGAAGGCCTACCGGGAGGAGGTGGCTGATCTAGCACTCTGGTGCCAGGACAACAGCCTCCTCTTGAACATCAAAAAAACTAAAGAGCTGATCGTGGACTTTAGGAGGGCAAATCATCCGAGGACGTACACTCCATTGAGGATAAATGGGGATACTGTGGATAGGGTGAGCTGTTTTAAATATCTGGGAGTCCACATCTCTGAGGATATGACATGGACATCACACGCCGCAGCACTCGTGAGTAAGGCAAGGCAGCGCCTTTACCACCTCAGGCAATTGAGGAAAGCATCTTGTCCGGAATTATTACCATCTGGTTTGGGAATTGCTCTCCCCAGGACAAGAAGGCTCTGCAGAGAGTAGTGCGTTCGGCCGAACGCACTATGGGAACTTCACTCGCCCCCCTGCAGGAACTATACAACAGGAGGTGCAACTCCAGAGCAAATAAAATCATGGGAGACCCCTTCTACCCATGCAACGGACTGTTCCAGCTGCTATGGTCAGGCAAACGCCTCCATTGCCATGCAGTGAGAACAGAGAGGTTGAGAAGGACTTTCTTCCCAGAGGCCATTCGGACTGTAAACTCCCATCTCACCAGGGACTAACTTTACTGAACGTTTTTCCTTCCAATATTTAATATGTAAAAGAATATGTGTGTGTTTATGAATGTGTTTATAGTTTGTTTGGTTGTTTGTTTGTTTGTCTTTTTGCACAAAGTCCGCGAGCATTGCCACTTTCATTTCACTGCACATCTCGTAGGTGTATGTGACGAATAAACTTGATGACTTGATTTCTGAAGTCCAGA
Source organism: Leucoraja erinaceus (assembly GCF_028641065.1). Taxonomy (NCBI): domain Eukaryota; kingdom Metazoa; phylum Chordata; class Chondrichthyes; order Rajiformes; family Rajidae; genus Leucoraja; species Leucoraja erinaceus. The sequence goes on from NC_073386.1 coordinate 27,411,080, forward strand.
CACAGGGCATTCACTTCCAATGATACAGTGGCCTACATGAAGTCCAGATACGACCTTGGTAAGGCCATCAAAAAGGCTAAAAGGGACTTCTGCTCCAAACTGGAGGATGAGACAGATGTTCGGCAGCTGTGGCGGGGCCTGAATGCAATCACCTCCTACAAGGCGAAACCAGGAGGCAGCTCGAATGTCGGCGAAACATCACTCCCTGACGAGCTCAATGCGTTTTAAGCACGCTTTGATAGGGAGAATACTGATGTGCCTTCCCGATCCCCCATTCGCTGTGATGGCATTTGCCACAACAGATCAATGGTGGATGCGATCTCGCTGGCCCTCCACTCCACTCTGGACCACTTGGACAGGGTCAGGCTGTTATTCATCGATTACAACTCGGCATTTAACACAATCACCCCCTTCAAGCTGGTTACCAAACTCGCAGAACTGGGTCTCTGCGCATCCCTCTGCAATTGGATCCTCGACTCCCCCATTCACAGACCACAGTCTGTTCGTATTGGTGGAAATGTATCAGCCTCGATAACAATCAGCACGGGAGCGCCTCAAGGCTGCGTGCTCAGCCCCCTGCTGTACTCACTCTATACCCATGACTGCGTAGCCAATCACAGTGCAAACTCCATCATCAAGTTCGCTGACGACACCACTGTTGTGGGGCGTATAACTGATGGGGATGAGTCAGAGTATAGAAGAGAGATCGAGCAACTGTCCATATGGTGCCAGCGCAATAACCTGGCCCTCAACACCAGCAAAACCAAGGAACTGATTGTGGACTTTGGAAGGCGTAGGATGGGGACCCACAGCCCCATTTGTATCAATGGGTCTATGGTTGAAAGGGTCAAGAGCTTCAAATTCCTGGGCGTGCACATCTCTGAAGATCTTTCCTGGTCCGAGAACACAAATGCAATTATCAAGAAAGCTCATCAGCGCCTCTACTTCCTGAGAAGATTACGGAGAGTCGGTTTGTCAAGGAAGACTCTCTCTAACCTACAGGTGCACACTAGAGAGCATGCTGACCAGTTGCATCGTGGCTTGGTTCGGCAATTTGAGCGCCCTGGAGAGGAAAAGACTTCAAAAAGTAGTAAACACTGCCCAGTCCATCATCGGCTCTGACCTTCCTTCCATCGAGGGGATTTATCGCAGTCGCTGCCTCAAAAAGGCTGGCAGTATCATCAAAGACCCACACCATCCTGGCCACACACTCATCTCCCTGCTACCTTCAGGTAGAAGGTACAGGAGCCTGAAGACTGCAACAACCAGGTTCAGGAATAGCTACTTCCCCACAGCCATCAGGCTGTTAAACCTGGCTCAGACAAAACTCTGATTATTAATAACCCATTTTCTGTTATTTGCACTTTATCAGTTTATTTATTCATGTGTGTATATATTTATATCATGGTATATGGACACACTTATCTGTTTTGTAGTAAATGCCTACTATGTTCTGTGTGCTGAAGCAAAGCAAGAATTTTATTGTCCTTTACAGGGGGACATGACAATAAACTCACTTGAACTAATAGGCCATATTTTGGGTCAGAATTCTTCAGACTAAAGAAGGGTCCTGACACAAAACATAATTTATTCATTTATTTCACAAATGCTGCCTGACCCACTGAGTTTCTATAGCACTTTGTGTTTTATCCTTTTTCTTATTCCTAACTTCTACCCAAAAGGCCTCACCAGCCAATCCCTGCAGGATATCTTCCCTGATCATTAGTGCAACACCCCCCAGATTCTATTTAATGGGAAACTTACTCTCATTAATTACCTTGTTGAAACGGCTATGAATCTTTTAGGTTTCAAAGTTCACATTCGTTGAAATTCCAACAGTTTTGGATGAACCTGATTAATCTTTAAGGTGGGGCGAGAAGAAGGAAGAAAGTCCCAAGCTTTTTGGTACTTTAAAAAAAAAATTGCTATTTCTCTGCAGCTGTAATGCTATAACACTGTCGCACCAGATTTTACACTGGTATTTTTCTCTTTGCACTACCTGTTGTACTTGCGTATCACACACATACACATAAATAGTATGATTTGATGGGATAGGATGCAAGCAACATTTTTCACTGGATCTTGGATCACCAATACCAATAACAAAACAAAGGCCAACTCTTTCAACCCAAAAATCACCCAAATTGTATTCAATACTTTAGGTGTGGCCTCACTAAAACCATGTCAGTTGTAGAATGATTTTATTTGTTTAATGCTCTGGCCCCTTTGTAATAAACACAAATATCTTTTTAGAGATTCACAGAAACAGTCTAAAGGGTCTCGGCCCAAAACGTCACCCATTCCTTCTCTCCAGAGATGCTGTCTGCCCCGCTGAGTTACTCCAGCTTTTAGTGTCTATCTTCGGTTTAAACCAGCATCTGCAGTTCCTTCCTGCACAGAAACAGGTCCTTTGGCCAACCGAGTCCACACTGACCAGCAATTACCCCGTTCACTAACCTACACACACAAGGGACAATTTTATAACTAACCAAAGCCAATAACCTGCAAACCTGTACGTTTTTAGAAGGTGGGAGGAAATCGAAGCACCTGGAAAAAAGCCACATGGTCACAGGGCTACAAACTCCATATAGAACTGCACCCATGGTCATGATCAAACTCGGGTCGGTGGCACTGTAAGGAAGTAACTCTACCGCTGCGCCACTGTGCCGCCCGTCTTCCTTTGTCTTTTTCAAGTATAAGGATATCCAGATCCACCTGAATGCACAGCATTCTCCAATCCCTCTCCATGTAAACAATATTTTTAACATTGCCAAATGTTTACACATTGATCTAAACCCCACTGCAGTCTTTGTGCTGTCCTTACAATAACAGGTGCATCATGAATGAACAGCACAGAAAATTGGAAGGTATATTGCTATGGTAGCAAATTATCAACATATTAAAGGAGTGTTATTTCTTATTTATTGATTCCAGGTTTGTGCTGGAAATTATATAGGCCATTACAAATGCAGTCCTTGGCACCTAGGTATATGGCTGAAACTCTGCTTAGCTCTATCCACAGAGTCCTAAGAGTCCTAAGCTGAATGAAAGCAGATCCTTCAGCCCATCATGTACAAGCACTTGGTCCGTTGCCTTCTATGACTTTCAATACAAGTGCTCATCCAGACATTTTAAAATGTTGTAAGAGTACATTCCTCCACCATTTTCTCTGGGAGTATGTTTCAGGTTGTAACCATCCTCTGGGTGAAAACGTTCCCTCAGATCTTCTCCAACCTCACACGCTTCAACTTAAACCTGATTTTGTGTATTTTCTATAAATGGGAAAAGTTCCTTACTATACACCCTATCTGCATCCTCTCAGAATTTTGTTAACTTATTTTCTAGAGAAAATAAGCCCAGCTCATTGTCACATAACTAAATAATTCCATTCCAGGAAAAATCCTGGTAAATATTGTCTGTATCATCTTCTGTGCAATCGGATTCTTCTGAAAGTGTGGTGACCTGAACTGAATTCAATACTCCAGCTGTGGCTTAGCCAAAGTTTTATATAGTTGTACCATGACCTCCATTCTATGCTCCAGCTAATGAAAGCCAGCATCCCTTATCTTCTTCATCAGCTTATCTATCTATGCTGCAACCTTTAGATATCTAGTGATTTGTACACCAAGATCCCTGTCATACACTTATTAAACCTCCCAAAATGCATCATCGTGCACTTATCAAGATTAAATTTCAGTTGCAATTACTCCTCATAACTTGCCAACTGATCATAGTTGTTCTGTACTTTAAGATTACCCCCTTGATTGGCCGAGGTGGAACTTAGAATGTGCATTGCCTGCCCAAGAAAACTGCACTGCTAAAATTGCTGTCAGAATAGTCAATAAGCAATGAGTCAATAAGTGCTTTGCTTAGATTTTAAATCACTTTCTGCTGAGTGGAGGTTGTTAAAATTCTTGCTTCTCAAGGTTTCCTTCCAATCTTTTGCTCTGTAGTTCTTGTTTAAAATGTGAAAACAGTTGAATGTCTGTACTTATATTGATCTTCAATTGGAAAGAATCCAGTGCACAGTAATTATCGATAATGTATATAGATGCACTAGCTTCCATGCACCAAACAGAAAAATGTAGGGAGCTAAATAGCATTGTGATGCAGAGAAAAAGTAATTTCCCTCTCGAATGATAATGGTATTTGTGTCAGACAGATTGGCCGTAAATACTGCTATCCAAGGGCACAGGCTAAGTCTCAGGCAAGGGATTGATTGAAGAATGACCATGATTGAAGAAGAACATTTACAGGCCAAGGTTACTGGTGTCATTAAGCGGTTTCAGGATGATGATGCTACCCTTCATCTCGATCCAGCACAGTGCAGGCCAATAGAGCTGAAAAGTGATATTCTGGTCCCTGCGGTGTCTTTCACAGGGTGAGGGTCATAATCATTTGTCTGAAGTGAAATGTAGGTGGAGAAGGCATGCTTTTGTTAGAAATATTGAATTATCTTGCCTACTGTTCTGTCTGACATAGCAAAAACGTTACCAAAATTGCTCAAACTGCAACTGTCAATGAATACACCAATGATTTGCCGTTTTTTTATTAAAGCCTCTAACTGATTAATAATTAATTTAAATGTATTGCTATTGAAGTGCATATTTGGTTTCCTAAATGATGGGGGTGAGATCTTAATAGACAGAAATAAAAATCTATGACATGGAACTATATTTCATAAGTAAACAGCCTTTAATTTGAAATAAATTGCAGATGAATGGGAGATTAGACTAATCTAAGTAGACGAGTATAGATATACTTCATACCAGATTCCAACAGTTTCATGTGGGTATGAAATAGTTTTAATATTGTACTGTGAAAATGAGTTGGGCTTATTTAGGAAAGAGTACATATTTATTGATTATCTGCATTCAGTGATATGAAACACACAGAATTATAATAACATATTATAAAGTTAACACATATTTATGATTTAACCATAAATACAGGTGCAGCCAGACATTCATATATCAGATTAACCATACACATTCCTTCGCTCCAGAGACGCTGCCTCACCCGCTGAGTTACTCCAGCATTTTGTGTCTATCACCAGATTTTTGTAGGGTTAGAGATTTGCTACATACAGTAGAAAAATTGCAGATTTAAAAAAAATTATGTTAAAACCTCAAATATAAATGCAGAACAGGGACATAATATATTTTTCAGAGACTGATTTTTGAGTTTAATCAGTTAAAATATATTGAATAGCCTTTAAAGAAAGTAATCTATTACATGGAATCTACATGCAAAAGTGAGTAAATCTGAAGCTGACATCAGGTCTGATAAATTGCTTTAAATCACTGCACCCATTGTTACTTAACTTGGCCAAGCTTTTGAACATTATTGTCAGCACAGTCATCAAGTCCAAAGAAAATATTGCATTGTGGTAATTTAAAGCATAAATATTGAAGATGCAATTCATACTTTCCGTTTGACAGTTTTTATTTAAAATGTGGCTGATCTACGTTAGGTTACTTGATTTGATGATAATTTAAATAGAACATCATCTGATGTCTACTAAACTGACAGCTGTGTTGGGCTACTCAGCAAAACTAGAAAGGAAATTGTTTATCATCCCACATAAATAAAATGGCAAAGCTATAGTAGATGATTAAACTTCAATTTCTCTGTGATCATATGCACGATGAATGTAAATTTGTCTTTAAAGTTCCTCACAAAATATCAACCTGTATGAAGCGACCCTCCCATTTTATCCTCAACAGGGCAATCAATTCTTATTAGATAAATAGTTCACATCGCAGTTGCAGGAATTTACTGTCCATCTGTAGCCAAAATATAAAAGACTGGATTTTATCTCCCAGATGACAGGCTTTGGCAGATTCTAATGGTAAAGTCTCTTTGGCATATATTTTCATATTTTCAACACTCTTTATTCATGTCTTCAAAATAAAACATAGAATAGTACAGTGTAGAAAGGAACTGCTGATGCTGGTATATACTGAAGATGGACATAAAGTACTGGAGTAACTCAGCGGGTCAGGCAATATCTCTGGAGAAGGGATGGGTGATGTTTCGGGTCAAATCCTTCTTCAGGCTCTTTGGGTCATCTTTTTTCTCCAGAGATACTATCTGACCCACTGAGTTACTCCGGCACTTTGTGTCTATCTATAGAGCAGTACAGCACAGGAGTGGGTCCTTCAGCCCACAATCATGTCGGACATGATGCTAAATTAAACCGATCTTATCTGCCTGTACATGATCCATATCCCTCTATTCCCTGCATGTATCTATCTAAAAACCTTAAACATCACGAACGTATCCTCCTCTCCCACCACCACCACGAACAATGCATTGCAGGCCCCAACTACTCTCTGTGTAAAAAACTTGCTCTGCACATCTCCATTAAACTTTCCTCCTTTCACCTTATAGCTATGCCTTGTAGTGTTGGACATTTACACTCTGGGAAAAAGGTTCTGACTGTCCATCTATGCCTCCCATAATTTTATATCAAGTCTCCCATCCACATCCAACATTCCATATAAAACAATCTACCAACTTCTCCCTGTAGCTGAAACCCTCTTATCTGGGCAGAATTCTGGTAAACCTCCACTGCACCCACTCCAAAACCCACGCATCTTTCCTGTATTGGGGCGACGAGAACTCCACGTAATACTCCAAATGCGGCTGAAATCTACCAAACCTTCTGAAAACGAGTACGTAGAAGCCATTTAGCTATCTGTATGTTTATCCCATTAATGAAATGAAGCTGGCATATTTAGTTTAATTTAGTTTATTGTCATGTGTACCGAGGTTGTGAAAAGCTTTTTGTTGCATGCTGCAAAGGCTATATATGATTACATGTTCCCAAACCATGCTGTGATTAGTCCAAATAAAATATTTTCTATGGTGCATCTGTAGAAGTTGGTGAGTTGTTGGGACACACAAAACTTCTTAAGCTCTCTAAGGAAGTAGATGCATTGTTATGCTTTCTTTAGCAATGTTACAAAATTTTGAGATTTAAAAAATCAAGTCTGTAATTTATCCCATCAGATAAAGCATAAAAAGAAGTTTAATTTGATACCTAATTCACTTTAATATCTTCAGTATTACAAAAGTTATGGCCATTTTCATACTTGGAAATTAGCATCTTGTTCCCTATTGCTTTTCCATTGACTTAACACAAAAGCTGTGATCGAGGACAGTCAAAAGCCCATAACTTTCTTAAAAAATTAAGAGAACTGACAAAATTTTCAGTTATTTTAGATTGAAGCATTCTGAAACAAATATGAAACATCTTACTTGGATGACCGGAAATTAAAGCATATAATTAGTTTGTTACCTAATAGTAGCTAATTATAAAATTGACCGTTGTGACTAAAATAATAATAAACACCCAGACCCAAGATCAGAATTTTAATATTATTGTATTATATGCTGTAAGTCTGTAACAGATAGGTAAATAAATTACAATTTCTAGCAATAGACCAAGTCTTTATGGAGACGATCAGTTGCTAGCTGGTACACTGGCATATCATAATCAGTAGCATCATCATACTCCTCAGATATTAACCAATATTTAACCAGAAGTTTTTGCTCTTTAAATCACGCATGACATGCCTTTCTGCCCACTACTTACCCATTAAGAATGTCCTGTAGATCATCACATTTGGAGTGGTCAAAATTCGGATAATCTCTGCGAATGCTGTCTAAATCAGTCTCTTTTGTTGGGCATTTGGATTGACAATTTTGCATTTCTTCTTCGGACACATCTGTTTAAAATGTAAATGAAAAAATACACTGAATAGCATTAACAGAAACAAGTTATTATTTGCAATATTAGAAAAAAGGTAGAAATGATAAAGTTAAACGCTAAAAGAAATAGTAAATACCCAACAAAAAATTCATATTCATCAGTTTAAACAAATCAATAGATCTAAACATCTATCCATTTCTTAAGAAAAGGCTAATTTTTTTAAATAGCCTAAGTATCCAAATAACAAATAACAAACTAATCCCATTCACACAAGAATTCACAACATAACATGATTTTAAATCTCGCTGTCATGAACTTATATGCCAAATGGAAGGAATTTAATGTTTAATTCCCATAAATTAATCTAGAAACATCCACTCTCAATATAATCAAAATTATTATTTTTTGCACAATACATGTGACTAAAACTGTTGTGGATATTTAGTATAAAAATATTGATTATGGATAGACAATTACACAAAATATAGACGATTTATGACATGATTGTCCAAAAAAATGAGAATTTTAATTATCTTGCGAGTGAGTGTTTCTGGAATGCAATCGATTGGAACGTTGCCGTTGCCGTTAATTTTAACCCCATATTGGCAGGCAAAGACAAGGCCGAGCCGTTTGGGAACTAATAACATTTTCGCGTTGTAAAATTAGACTAAAGCCACCCCAAGAAGCAAGATTATTTATGAAATAAACGACTTACCCTTTGTTTTGTCCTGATATTACGATCCATCACGTTGAAGGTGTTGAGGGCATTAGAAGTTGCCTTTTACTTTAATCCAACTGTTAAATTGTCCAGCGATTAAAAAAAAAAACGGGAATGGAAGTCCGATCGATTTTTCTTCATCGACTAGGAGCCCGAGGAAATCCCTCTCCGGATTTTGTAGCATCGCTACTTTTTGGCCATTGTTTCGATATAGCTAGTCCAGGACAAGTTGCTGGTGATATTTACTCCTAGGAACTTGAAACTTTCAACCATCTTCGGCACTATTTATGTATCCTGGGCTATGTGTACCACTTTGCTGCCTGAAGTCAATCACTATCTCCTTTGTCTTGCTGACATTGATAGAACGGTTGTTTTCTTGACACCGGTTCTCAATCTCCTTCCTGCACTCTGTCTCGTCATTATTTTATATCCAGCCCACTATGGTGGTGTGACCCATGAATCTGGAAATTTTGAGTTGGATTTGTACTTGGCTGCACAGTCATGGGTGTAGAAGAAGTATAGAAGGGGGCTGAGAACACATCCTTGTGGAGCACCAGTGTTGATTAATGTGGAGGGTGTGTTGTCCCCTATCCTCACTGATCGTGGTCTGTTGGTAGTGAAGTCAAGGATCCAGTTGCAGAGATGAATGTTGGCTCCAAATTCCACGAGTTTGTAGATGAGCTTGGATGGTGTAATGATATTAAAAGCAGAGCTGTAGTCTATGAATAGAAGTCTGACTCTCTTGTCCAGGTATTCCAAGGATGAGTGTAGGGCCAGGGAGATGGCATCAGCTGTTGTATCATATATCCATCAATGTTATATTATTATTCAGTGGTGTCTAAAGTATAACCGAACAACAAAAAATATTTTAGACACTTACACAACCCTTTGTAATCATAGGAGCAATGACAAAAGAGCAGTGACGAGTGGGGTACCGCAAGGCTTGTTGCTGCGACTGCAGATATTTACAATATACATCAATGATTTAGATTAAGGGATTCAAAGGAACATTAACAAATTTGCAGATGACACAAAGCTGGGTGGCAGTGTGAACTGTGAGGAGGATTCTATGAGAATGCAGGGTAACTTGGACAGGTTAGGTGAGTAGGCAGATGCATGACAGATAGATAGATAGATAGATAGCCTTTTATTGTCATTCAGACCGAAGTCTGAACGAAATTGCAGCAGTCATACATATAATACAATACAATAAAACAACAATAAACACATATTAACATCCACCACAGTGAGTCCACCCAGCACCTCCTCACTGTGATGGAGGCAAAAGTCTTAGATCCGCAGTCTCTTCCCTCCTCTTCTCCCTCTGCGCTGGGGCGATGCAGTTTAATGTGGATAAATGTGAGGTTATCCACTTTGATAGCAAAAACAGGAAAGCAGATTATTAACTAAATGGTGTCAAGTTGGGAAAAGGGAAAGTACAATGGGATCTGGGGGTCCTTGTTCATCAGTCAATGAAAGTGAGCATGCAGCTACAGCAGGCAGTGAAGAACTTTCAAGAGAGAGCTAGGTAAGGCTCTTAAAGATAGTGGAGTCAGGGGATATGGGGAGAAGGGAGGAACGGGGTACTGATTGGGGATGATCAGTCATGATCACATTGAATGGCGATGCTGGCTCGAAGGGCCAAATGGCCTACTCCTGCACCTATTGTCTATTCTATATTGCCTATTGTCTAAAAGAGTCATATACAATGAAACAAATATTATCAGCACTCCTTTTACGTTATGTGAAGGATTTAGACAAATGCAATGGAATTCTTCATGATAATAATGTTTAAGAGGAACATTACTGAGACTTGGATTTTGTTTTTTTAACTATAAGACTTTTATCAGACTCAAAATGTATTTCTATTTTGACCAATTTAGAACTAGTAAATGATGGCAATGATTTTGTAGTTGCTTGCACTAATATTTCATTGGAATTCTACCAAAACCCATTTTATTATGAATATTTTGTATAAGCTAGGAGAAACATTTGCGTTCTGGAGTTTCCATGCTTTTGCATTTGTTTTTCTCTATATAGAAACTTAAATCCTTAACTACAATTTTACAGATATGAAACTTGGAAACAACCTTGCTCGAACTTTCATGGACTACTATAAATCAAATAATGTAACCAGTACAAAACCGTTAACATCAGTTGCTACCTTCAGGTAAGGAATGATAGTAATGCTTAATAATGATATTCTTATATACTTCTGACAATCATTTTGCTGATAATTTCAGTTTTCTAACTAATCTTATTAAGAATCTGTTATGAACTTGTGAGTTAGAGTTTTCAATTCAGTTCAACATTGACATAATTCTGCAGTATTTGTCATTTTACACCTGGAAAGCCTTTGTCTCATCATTAGAATCTCTGACAATGTGAACCTATTTATAAGACATACTTACTGGAAATATACCTCTCATTGCTGGAGGTGGGTGGGAAGGGGGTGGGTCTCCCATTTACTACAGAATCATAGTCATAGAGTTTGACAACAAGGAGACAGGCCCTCCTACCCCACTAGTTCACACTAATCTAGTTGCCTTCTTGAGTGAGCCCCATTTGCTTGAATTTAATCCATGTACCTCTAAACCTTACCCTCCATTTCTCATCCATTAAATGTCAAAATGCCTTTTAAATCTTACAATTTTACCCACCTCTATTACACAAATTGGCTTATTGCACGCATATATACATACACACACACACACACCATCCTGCATGTGAGAAAGTTGCCCCTTGGGTCTCCTTTAAATGTTATTTTGTCACCCAAAACCTATGCCCTCTAGTTTTAGACCTAATTCAAGCTCTTCTATCCCAGAAACACCTTTGTGAATCTTTTTTTTTTACAACATTTAACATGATCTTATACTCAGTGCTTTGTCCAAAGAAGCCAAGCATGCCACATGTCCTTTTTACTACCCCGTCTACCAGTGTGCACCACTTTCAGGAAGCAATGTATTTGTACCCCAAAGGCTCTCAGCTCCACAACGCTCTCTATAGTCCTGCCATTTACTGTATAAAACCTGCCCCAATTTAGCTTACCAAAATGCAACACTTTGCACTTGTCCAAGTTCAATTACATCTGCCACTCCTTGGTTTATTTTCAGAAGTCTTGATTCTGTCGTAATCTTAAATAACTGATTTCCCTTTCCACTACACCATCAATTTTAGTTTCATCCTCAAACTAACAAACAATGCCAACCATATTCTCATCCAAGTTAGACACAAAATGCTGGAGTAACTCAGTAACAGGCAGCATCTCTAGAGATAAGGAATGGGTGACGTTCTTTCCTACACATATTCTCATCCAAATCATTATTATTGATGATGAACAATAGTTGACCCCGTATAGTTCCCTGCAGAATGCTCTTACATCATAATTATTTTACATCAGGAACTGGGGTGGGTTAGAAAAATGGCTTCACAAAACTCTCAAGAGAACAAGAAATGAACATCAAATGCTGCCTTCTCATTATTTCCCACCATTAATACTACTAATGAAGAAACAGAAAGCCAAGTATCTTTTGTGATTTAGCTCCTATGTTGCCAGCTATTACTGATCATTTCATTATCACCTTCTGCATAAGTTATAAAAGACAAACTCAAGCAATTCAATGAGCCAAAATTGTTTATACATGTAGTCAAGAGCAGAGACACATAATCATTGAGTTATCACAATTATGCATTCCTTTGGTCCCTGTCTAGTTGGCTGCCCTTGCCTGCCTTATTTTAGTTTAGTTTAAAATTAAAGCATAAGAACAGGCTCTTCAGCACACCAACCATGGCAACCATCGATCACCAGTTCACACTGTTCTATGTGATACCACTTTCTCGTCCTCTTCACACATTAATGGGAAATTTTACAGAGGCCAACAAGCCTTGGTCATTGCAGCCGAGGATGCAGATGGCTATATGGTCTGTAAGGGTTAGATGATCCTGCTTTGCATGGCACTATCTCAATTGTAGACTTGCATACTAAGTTAGGTGGTTGGATGACAACACTGAGGTATCCATTTAATTGTGATATGAAGTCCTTCTAGAGCTGATAACATGTCAGGCTTTGGCTTCATGTGGCAAATCTACATGCTAGGAGTAATTAGACGAAAAGTACAGCTCTGATGGAAAATGAGGGATGATTTTGCAGAACAGAGAGGATCAACTGAGTAGTTATCCCTCTGGCTACAGTTTCACCAGCAGGACCAGAAAATGTTATCTTATTCTGATTGTTAATCATAGATTTTCATGCCCCATCAATTGGCACTGTCTTGAAATCCCTTTTGAGATGGATAATCTGACAGATAGTTCAATTAAATAACAGACTATTACTTCAAGGAGTCACAAGTCATAATTTTCAGTTTAGTCTGTGAAGGAAAAATAAAAAAGAATTTTTCAAAATAGTTCAGAACTACTTTTGTGACAGTGCTCATATTTTACACAAAAAACAATCCCTTTATATGGTTATACCTCAATGACTCACCACTGCAGCTGTTTTGAAATGAGTGAACTGAAGTAAACTCTTTATCCTTACTGAAATAATTGATTTTCAGTGTCAGTAACTCTCTACCAGGAAAAGTAAGAAGACCACATAGAAAATTACTGAGATGTAGTAAAGCATTTATAATCGTCCTCATTAAAGTAATTAAAGTGTCTTGAATTTAATTTTGTTGCCATCTGCACATTTCATTTTTATAATTAAAAGTTTTGCATAACTAGCAACGTAACTGACATCATGTTTCAAAAAAAATTCAAAGGAAATAAATAATGATTGGTTCAATTAACTGTGCTGATAGGCATAGTTTTGGCATTATACAAAATCAGCCAAATGACCAATAACAACCAATACTTCAAACTACAGCAATCAAATCACAAGGCAGAAAGTAACACAAAGCTACCTGTTGGTAGACAAAAATGCTGGAGAAACTCAGCGGGTGAGGCAGCATCTATGGAGCGAAGGAAATAGGCAACGTTATAACAATTTCCTATTGCCTATTTCCTTCGCTCCATAGATGCTGCCTCACCCGCTGAGTTTCTCCAGTATTTTTGTCTACCTAAGATTTTCCAGCATCTGCAGTTCCTTCTTAAACAAAGCTACCCGTTAGTCGCTACAAATACATCAGTTTGGTGTGTGGAGATTTACACCACTTTTAAGGACATGATCTTAGAGATCTCACCACAGAGATCTTAGAGTTCTTACCACTTAGTACATTGGGTGATTTATAATTTAAATGGTGAGTATGAATGTTCTACACACAGAAGGCCTTGTGAATTGTGGCCTGACATATATAAAGAAAGAAAGAAAATTAAATTATGTGATTATCCTCTCATTATAAAAGTATTTTTTAGTTATTTTAAGAAATCCATTCACGAATGTAAACAAATCAGGAAAAAGAAGGAAGCAGAAAAAGGTACAAAGTGCTGGAGTAGCTTAGCGGGTCAGACAGCATCTTTGGAGAACATGGGTATGTAACATTTCGGGTTGGGACCCTTCTTCAAAATCTGATTGTGTTTTTTGAGAAGGTAGATAAGAAAACATGGACTTCAGTAAGGCTTTTGATAAGATCCAGTGTAGTAGGCTAATCTGAAGCATGTTGGAAAACTGGATCCAAATTTGATTGGCGATTGGAGTCAAGAAAATGTGAAGATAGGAAAGAAGGTTATTTAAGGATAGATCAGTTGGAATGTTAGGTAAAGTGGCGACAGATGAGATAGAATTGAATGCAGATAGGTTTGAGCTGGTGCATTTTGGGATGTCAGTACTGGCTGGACATATAAATGGCAGGGATTTAGGGGTGTTTATTCTCACCGGAACATAGGAGGCTGAATGGTGACTTTATAGAGGTTTACAATATTATGAGGAGCATGAATAGGTTGATAGTGATTTTTTTTTTGCTCGTGGCAGGGGAGTCTAGGACAAGGGAGCAAATTTAAGATGAGAGGGAAAAACGTTTAAAAGAATCTGCTGGGGCAATTTTGCACACAGATGGTGGTGGTTATTTGCAACAAGCTGCCACATGAGGCGGCAGACAGACACTGTTTATTTATTTAATTCTTTATTTCGAACAGAATAAAATAATAAAAAGCAAGTGTGAAACAGCTTATAAAAAACAAAAAAACAAAACAAGAATATTTATAAAGTGTCATAAACAATATCTATAAATAAATTAAATCGTATGTGTCTGAAAAGGAGCAGGAAGAAGCCAAAGCTTATTAATTCCCACTCCTTATTCAACTGCTTATATTTATCTTATACAAATTTAGCAGCTATATGTACACCATATGTACACCGGCAGCTATATGTACACCAAATTATTTACCTTTATACACTAACCAAATATTTACAAAGCCACAGAAAAAAAGAGAGAAAAAGTCTCTTAGTCATATATACAACCCATCACCCTATAATCACCTTTCCCAAAACAATCAGTATAACAAATATCCCACTCACAATCAACTATCCTCATCCCAATATCCTTTAAAAAAAAGTGTTTTTGTACATCTTTTTAAACTGAATTGTTAAAGGATTTAAAAGCAATTTGCACAGATTCCGAGATAGAATAGCATAGAGAAATATGGGTATAATGTACGAAATAAGATTAATGTAAATAAGTTCATAAATCATAGCGGCAGAATTAGGCCATTTGGCCTATCACATCTACTTTACCATTCATTCATGGCTTGCCTATATTTCCTTCTCATCCTTATTCTCCTGTCTTCTCCCCGTAACCTTTGACACCCTTACTAATCAAGAACCTGTCAATCTCTGCTTTAAAAGTACCAACTGAATTGCTCCACTTCCATCTGTGGCAATGAATTCCACAGATTCACCACCCTCTGACTAAAGACATTCCTCCTCATTTGCTTTCTAAATGTATGTCCTTTTATTCTGAGGCTGTGCCCGTTAGTCCTAGACTCTTCCACTAGCGGAAACAACCTCTCCACATCCATAGTCAGACTATCCAGATCGTCATCATGGTCAGCTTGGATATTTATACAAGACGTTGGTGAGGCAACACTTGGAGTAATGTGTTCAGTTTTCATCACCCTGTTATAGGAAAGATGCCATTAAACTGGAAAGGGACTTTCTGCGTATAATCAGCATTTTCTATTTTTTCCAGAAGCCTTGGAAAGATGAAACAAATTAAAGTTGGTGGTTTTAGTTTTAAGAGGTTATGGGTATATTTGAAGTTTAAGATATCCAGGAAACTGATGAGAAAAGTGCCAAAAATTTGAATGATATAACATCACATAATGTACCTCACTAGCGAATTTCTATGAAAAACGAATATAATTAAAAGTGCATTGGTTCAAAATTCCTTTCTGAGTACAACGTTTTCCAGTGTCCCTTGCTTTGAAAACACTGAAGGCCTAAGGTGTACAAGTTAACTAAAGGGGCTGTCCCACTGCAGCGACCTAATCCGCGAGTTCAGAAGAGTGTCTTCGACCTTCAAGCTCGAGGGCACTCGCCTGGAAAACCTCGAGCTGGATCAACCGTCAGCAATGAAATCGTGAGCTGGATCGACCGACCGCACGCGCACACACACACATCGCAAAGGCGGGGGACAGGGAAAGTGGGGGAGCGCTGTCTGAAATGCACACCCACGATGAAGAGGAAGCTAAAAGACAGCTGCACAGTGTAGGGTAAGTCCTTTAGAGAGGGGGGGGAGGTGGGGGGAGAAGTGGGGGAGAAGGAGTGGAGACACTTTTAAGAAGTCAGACAACGTTTAATTAAGTTTAGCGGGCATTATACCTACCGGTCGGTTTTCCTGGGTCCTGAAAACTCCAATGAGCCAATTAAAATGCCCAGTCAACGAAGGAGATTGCCTACGGCTACCCTCGACTGCCTGTAACTAAATAGCGACCCCACTCCACTGCACTACGAGTTAAAAAGAACCATGCCGACCAATTTTTACTCGCAGAACATTTTTCAACATGCTGAAAACTTTTCTGCGACCTAGCTGAGGCCGCGAGTATGCGCAAACTTCCCGCGAGCATGAAGGAGCATTCCAGTGGCCTCATAAGACCTTCTAGGACCAACTGTCGGCCACGCTGCGAGCGTGAGTCGAGGGCAAACTCTTCTAAACTCGCAGATTAGGTCGTCGCAGTGGGGCAGCCCCTTAACATTGAATGATTTATTTAACACATCAAAGCATAACTGTGTGCGGGCGACAGATGGCGCAATGGGCTAAGTGTTTGGCTGGCGACCGGAAGGTAGCCGGTTCGAGTCCCGCTTGGAGTGCATACTGTCGTTGTGTCCTTGGGCAAGATACTTCACCCACCTTTGCCTGCGTGTGAATGTGTGTGAGTGATTGGTGGTGGTCGGAGGGGCCATAGGCGCAGATTAGCAGCCACGCTTCCGTCAGTCTGCCCCAGGGCAGCTGTGGCTACAGAAGTAGCTCACCACCACCGAGTGTGACTGAGGAGTGAATGAATAATGCGATGTAAAGCGCCTTGAGTATGTAGAAAGGCGCTATATAAATCCCATCCATCATAACAAAACAGCATAACGAAAATGGCCTAAATAAAGGCTCACATATCTCCTAAATATGTGAGTCTTTAATCTGTACAACAAACACTGAAGGGCAGCACAGTGGCGCAGTGGTAGAGTTGCTGCCTGACAGAGCCTAAGATCCGGGTTCAAACTAGACTACAGTGCAGACAGTACACAGTTTGTGCATTCTCCCTGAGAATGGTTTTTCTCTCGGTGCTCCAGTTTCTTCCCACAGTCCTAGGATTTGTAGGTTAATTGGCTTCTGTAAATTGTCCTTAGTGCTAGTGTACAGAGCGATTGCTGGACTCTGTGGGCACAAGGGCCTGTTTCCACGCTGCACCTCCAAAGTCTAAAGAAATCAGCATTTAGCACACATAAAATAGTAATTCAATCTATTGTTTTCTTTCTGAGTCCTATGTGCAGTTAATAATTTAACACACGGCATCTGACGCTTAATGTATATCTAGATGTCTCTTCCAGGATTTTCAATGGTGTTTCCCATCGACTACAGACTACTCAATCCAAGAGATGACTTTCCCAATGCCTGTGAAGGCTGTTTCTATTTGCTCCATAGGGGTCACTACTGAGCTGATCATAGGTCAGTGCCAAGGATGCTGAAATGGATTCCCTTTAACAATTTACTTACTTGCTTGCTTACAATGCAGAGAACACTCATTCATTTCTGCACTGTCAAAATGAACAAAGGAAAGAAAGGGATCTCCTGCCTAAAAATCCATCAGTAGAAATTTCTGGCATTTTCTGGAATTTCCTAACACTAATCCCAGACAAAGACTGATTGTTTACTGTGTCTTTTCAATTGCTGACCAATTTGCATAAACCTTAGACACAGGTGAGGGAATGTAAACTTTAATATTTGACTTGAGAATTAAGGGACAGAAGTTTAGGGGTAACATGAGGGGGAACTTCTTTTCTCAGAGAGTGGTGGCTGTGTGGAATGAGCTTCCAGTGAAGGTGGTGGAGGCAGGTTCGTTTTTATAATTTAAAAATAAATTGGATAGTTATATGGACGGGAAAGGAATGGAGGGTTATGGTCTGAGCGCAGGTATATGGGACTAGGGGAGAATACGTGTTCGGCACGGACTAGAAGGGTCGAGATGGCCTGTTTCCGTGCTGTAATTGTTATATGGTTATATATGGTTAATATAATGCCTTTCAGAAGTTGATACAGAATTTGGTAAAAATTTGGAACACTCTTTTATAAATGAAAATTAATCCTGGATGAGTTGTTGCTTTGAAACCTGAGATTGATGGATCTCGTAAAAAAATATGTCAAAGCAAACAGAAATAAGCCCGGTAGATGGAGAAGTCACAGATCAGCCATTGTATCAAATGGCCGAACAAGCTCAAGGGGCTCAATAGCCTAATCCATTTTCCACAACTGTTAATTCCACAGTTTGTCTACATTAGACCATACCTTGTTATAGATTCTGAGTAATATGATTCATTATTCAGTGTGGTTTTCCTGGAAACATTCTTAAATTCATTTGAATAATTGTACTGCAAATGACAAGTGAATTAATATGTGTTGGCTGAATCACCATTTTATGTGAGTGAAGCATTTTGAATACCGATTTCAGAGCTTGCTGTACAATCACTTTATTTAGATCTCTCTGATGAGCTGTTATCAATATAGTTATGTTTTGGTGTTATTTATTTAACAAATCTTTCTGTGTTATATT
The DNA here is from genome assembly GCF_028641065.1 of Leucoraja erinaceus. Classification (NCBI taxonomy): domain Eukaryota; kingdom Metazoa; phylum Chordata; class Chondrichthyes; order Rajiformes; family Rajidae; genus Leucoraja; species Leucoraja erinaceus. Next base: position 27,429,709 of record NC_073386.1, read on the forward strand.
GTTAGTTATCTTAGATCTACATTGTTGTTCAAGCAAAGATCACTGGAAAACCTGGAAAACTTTGCTCCTGGAAAGAAACTCAAGAATGGAATTTTGAAATTGTAATTTAATTAGCATATGAGGTTTTTATGAATTTTCAGTTGCCTATTGATTTGAGAAGGTCATCAGGCGTAATGGAAACCAAAACAGGTATAAAGATAGTTTAAAAATATTCTGTATAGTGACTCATAAATCCAGTGCAAACTCAGGAGAAATATCTTTATTCAGAGATTAGAATGTGGAACTTACTAGGTAAAGAGAAAGTTGAGGTGAATAGCACGAATGCTTGCTTATAACAAGAATCCGGATAAACACATGGGGAAGGAAGAACTAGACGATTACTCTAGGGTTAGATAAAGACTGAGAATAAACACTGGCGTAGTCTGGTCAAGTAGCCGATTCCATGATGTTTGATAAGTTTGTAACTCTATGCCAGGAAACAAAAATTACTGCTTTAAGTATTGTTGCAGCTAGTTCTTCATTAAAAAAAACTAAAAAATAATATTTTCCTCTAATCTGCTTTCTCTAGATAAGACTGAAGTTGGCTCCTCAAACCACCTGGCAGTGAGAAAATGTTCTCGAATACTATATTTCATTTAAAACTACATAAGAATTACTATTCTGCTGCGGGAAGCATGAAGTCAGTTCCTAACTAAGGACTTTATACTGAGCGATGCAACCAGGCTGACAGGCAGCTACAATTAGCAAAATTATCCACTGATGTTCAGAATTGGATGTCTCTTATGGGAGGAATGTGGCTTCTGTTTTGTGTTGGTTTTTATGAAACTTGAAACCTGGCAGAATGCAATCTGTAAGGTTTATAAAAGTGCAGTACTGATTTCATTTATATAATAAAAACAAATCGCGCAACATATATCTTAGAAAATCTCCTGGAACATTAATCTGTCTGCCTTCTCTCTATTCTCTGTAATTGTTCTGTGATATACAATTACCAAATCAGAGAGAAAAAAATTAAATGGAACAAAATTGGCAAGGGTAATATAAATGTAAATGATTGGACACTTCAAAATTGCAGTTATTAGTTTTGCCCATACAACCTTTCTGCATTCATCCATCTTCAGCATTGGGAGATAACCAGTTAACATCACCAAATAATTTACTGTTGCATCCAATGACCAGATCAAAAAAGAAAGACTTGCACCAGCTTAATACATAGTTTCTCGCTCTTGCTCTTACGAAAATTATTTTAGACATATAATGTGTAAACCAAAGTAGACTTATCCAGGATATGTATAGATAGCTAGTCAAGGCAAAATCTTTATATTGTGACTCAATTTATGAGATTGGTGTAACTTCCTTTTCGGTTTCCCTTTCTGGTCCACATCACATTTCAGTCTCCATACTATCTGCAACTCATTTAGTTGCCCTTTCTCTTTTGTGACTGCCCACTATTATGGGTGGTTTCAACCTTTCTACCTTTGCACAAATTATCAGCACAATGCTTTAAGCCAACAAGCATACTATACAAATGAAACAAATATAAAATTACATTTTCTCTTCAGACTAGATTGAAGTTTTATAATAGATATCCCTTTTGGTATGAGACACATATAATTTTGATAGTCAGCTTATGTCCTTTATATAGTTTACCCTATAATTAACTAATCTCTGCAGAGAATGGAAATAGAGTTAAAAGTTATTGAGATTGATAAAACTATATCAAAATGCATTTTTCTTTAATAGTGCATGATTTTTGCAGCAGATAAACATAACCTGGCTTCAAGCTCTCAAACCTTCAAAGCAAACAGCTTAGAAAGCTGCAAATACACAATCACTGATGCTCATGAACATCAAATAAATCAAAATGATTTTTGCTCCCAGGCATCAAAACCATCTTCTAAACAACTATGAAAAGGGATAGTGTGGTAAAATAAGTCCAGATATATCATCATAAGAGAGGAAATATGAATATGTTCATATGCACTTTTAGCTTAAATCATACGTGGCGATGCCCATCTTTTTTGAAGCTCAAAGATTTATGCATTGCAGATTGGAAAGTTTGTAGGTTAGAGTATTTTTTAAAAAGGAAAGGGATGTGCTTCAATGAATTTCAATTCTCACATATGCCTCTTTCTCATTCCTTTATCTCTGGAAAGGGAAATTAAATGATAGCTAAAGCAATACTACCATCTTCCTATGTAAAAGAGAGGGAGCAGTCTTATTCTAAATTATTTCATTTAAATTGTTTCCAGAGCAAAAATCTTTAAGAATATATCAGGAACGATTTATTCTGCTATGACACTTTATAATGACTTGTATTTATCTGTTCTGTAACATTTTATGCTGCTGTTGCTTTTGATGCAAGGGTTTTGTAAGGCATTTGAACAGTTGGTAGTTTTGAAATAAAATCTGATGATCTTCTTCTTCCTTAATCCCTTTGTGGATTATTTTTTCTAAATGACTGACAGTTCCAAGGCTCAAAATTGTGATCTTCATGTTGATAATGTTATATTCAACTGTGTAAACATATTCTCAAACTTTCATTTGTATCTTAAGATTCCTCTATGCATGCCTCTATACTTTTCCTCCACATAGAACCAAAGGGAGATGCTAAACTCAGTCACAAAAGTTTGAGAATAAAATTACTTTATTATATGACAACCAGTAGTGCAGTCCCTTTGTGAACCAACAGGTTGATGTACAGGAATACATTTTACTTCGGAGTCACGTGAATGACTACATGAAGAACCCCGTACAGCCGCACGTGTGTCATTACGTCAGACGCATTGGTGCAGGCGACCGGTTGGGGCAGCAGGAGCTCCTCCAGCGCGGTAAGTTTAAACTTCAGGTAAGCTTGTTTTTCTTACCTGTTTTATTCCTTGCAGGAACCTCTTGTTCCAGAGGCTTCCTGCCGGAGGATTCACGACGACAGACGAGGGAACCAGCTATGGGCTGTGGGGAAACCCCAGTTCTCGCCGCGGGAGCGGATAGCTGTGAATGTCGGGTACGCGAAGTCGGTCGCTGACGGGGTGGTCAGTGATTCCAGGCGCTCCGGGTGCTGGGAGGGTTCCCTCCGAAAGGCACATAGATGCTGGGGTTCCCGGGGAGGGGACCTCCAGTAGGCCAGGTGCCGGGAGGGTTTTCCATACAATATAAATATAAATGCTGGGGTTCCCGGGAAGGGGACCTCCAGTAGACCGGGTGGCGGGAGGGTTTTCCCTCCGATATAAATATAGATACCGGGTGTCGGGAGGGTTTTCCCTCTGATAGAAATATACATGCCGGGTGTTGGGAGGATTTTCCCCGATATACATAAAGGGTGATTTCATGAAAGGTCACTGGATCGTAGATCCGCACCCACGTGTCCGAAAATTTTAACTGGAGGACACTTGGTACTTCCGGTACATGTTAGTGAATGGGAAAACACGCACTTTCACACCCGTTAAAAACATCGAAAACGGCCAGTTTTTGAGCTGCAATTTACTGTGCCAGTCGGGGTGACCGTGTGGCACAGCTACCTAAATTTACAGTCCAAAAAAAAGATAGAAACTAAGGTAAATTCAAGAGGGAGCTGAAGGTGCAAAAACAGCGGAAGTGCTTCGCAGACATTTGTCGTGGAGATTTAAAGATCCAAAATATCGGGAATTATCGCGTTTGCTCGCTGCATTTCATCAAAAGTAAGGTATTATTGATTTTTTTATCTTTATTCATTTGTTATATGAAAAGTTTTAAAAGTGAAAAATCCGTCAGTAAAATTGCAAAATCGCCCATGGTTCTCAGGTGGGTTTTAACATGCAAAATGAAAACGCTTCTGAAGCTACATTTACCATTTAAATAATCGTAAACTATCAATGCGTTTTGAAATAAATGTTACTCAGATGCAAGCTAAGAAATGGGATAATTGTCAGCTGTTAGTTAGACAAAATTAAAACATTTTATTATTTGCCAAAATATATTTCTCAATGTTTCTTATTTAAAGCCTGCACAATCTCCCAAATAAATAAATAAATAAGTAGTTTGGGAGATTGTGCAGGCTTTAAACAAGAAACAGGAGAGGTTGATTACGTCTGCAAATATATGCATAGTATGTATGCTATAATTTATTTAAGCAGAGCAGTAGGGGTGTCAGGTCTCAAAATAGTTCAAGACATACCCAGGGACCTTTTGTTATGTGGGGACACACATATACAACAATATGTCAAGGTCACCAGAGCCTTCGAGACTCTGAGCTAACTATGATTGTTAGTTACAAAAAACGTTATAAGAACGTATCTGCTCAGATCTTGCCAGGTGTTAAAACGGAGTTGAGTTATGCAGGAGTCGATACTGATCCGGATCTCACTCCACCAGGGCTGCTATAACAGCAGCAGCAAGTTTTAATTACGTTCCGTTGGATCACATCCTAATGGCTGTAGCGTGGTCAAACGAACAAATTTTCAAACATTTTATAATAACCCGTTGCCAGACCCAGGGGTATGTCTCAACTTTATTTTATGTTCTGTTATAGGTTCCATCCGGATGAGAGATGTCACTATTGTTATTACTTATTTAACAGCATCAGCATGTTTAAATCTATGTCATGACTGTATGCATTATGAATGTTTTCCCTCATTTGTCAATGGGGCAGTTGTGGTTGTGTAGACTTGTTTCTCACAGCATGAAATCACAGAGCTTTGAAATCTTCATGTAGTCACTCACGTGACTCCGAAGTAAAATAGTAAGATTAAACGAGAACTTACCAGTTTGAAGTTTGATCTTTATTTTATGAGGAGTTACGATGAGGGACTACGTGCCCTCCGCTCCCAGCCTTCATTACGGTAATCTGGTAGTTCTAGTCTTTCATCTTACTATCATACTTCAGTTACTATTATCTGTAATTTCACACCGCTGCTTTGAAGATTGACACATGTGTGGCTGTACGGGTTCTTCATGTAGTCCCTCATCGTAACTCCTCATAAAATAAAGATCAAACTTCAAACTGGTAAGTTCTCGTTTAATCTTACTAATTTAGTGCAACATTCAAAAGTGCAGAATTAAAACTTTCTTTTTTCTAAGTGTCCTCGTGGCCACCCATCTTATCCATTAGATTTGCCCAATCGACAGAATAATGAGCACTATTTGATGGTTTGGTATTTCACGTCAAAAGATTAATTCCATCAAGCAAAGCATTTTGACCATTTCAGTTGTAATGAGAAATTGGATAGGCTGAGTTTGTTTCCCTCAGTGCCATAAAAGGCTGGTATGATCTGATATTGGTATCTAAAATTATAAAGGGTATAAATAGGGGTCAATAACTTTTTTCACATGGTGGGGGTATCCATGGTGAGAGTTTGGCGATTCAGAGGGAGTTTTAAAGGGATTTATTTTCCCCACGGAGCTTAGTTGCTGTAATGCGCTGCTTTTGGAGTGGAGGTAGATATTCTTACAGACTTTAAGAAGCATCAGGACAAGTTCTTGAATTGCCAAGACATTGGAGGCTATGGCGTGCACGTGGAAAATGGGATTAATGTAGATAGGTACCAGGGGTAGTTTACTGTAGTTTAGCTTAGAGATACAGCACAGAAGCAGGCCCTTCGGTCCCACCAAGTCCATGCCGACCAGCATACCCCGCATACTAACACTGTCCTACTCACATTAGGGACAATTTACAATTTTACCAACCCAAGTAATCTACAAACCTGTACATCTTTGAAGTGCGGGAGGAAACTAGAGCGCCCAGAGAAAACCCATGCAGCACCCATAATCAGGATTGAACCCGGGTCCCTGGCGATGTAAAGAAGCAAGTCCACTGTTGTGCCACCATGCTGCTCAAAGGTAGTGGACATGGTGGATTGAAGGGCCTGTTTCTGTGTGTGATTCACAAAAGTAACATTATCAGACAGTTAAAAAGCCAACACAATTGGTCATATTGAACTTCATACTTACCTCATGACTACAAGATGAATAACAATAGAAGTCAGCACCTGAGAGTGATTAATACACTGGGTGAAGTCTGTAAATTATAAAAATGTTTTAATATAATAATGTTGGAATTGTATGCAACACTCATTAAGCCATGGAATGAGGACTGCATATAGTTGGTTATCATACTATAGGAAAGATATGACTGCACTGGAGGAAATACAAAGCAGTCACCAATATGCTGTTGTGATTGGAAAATTGTACCTACAGTGCATTCAGAAAGTATTCAGACCCCTTCACTTTTTCCACATTTTGTTACGTTACAGCCTTATTCTAAAATTGGATTAAATTCATTTTTTTATCAGCAATCTACACACAATAGCCCACAATAAAAAAGTGAAAACAGGTCTTTAGAAATTTTTGCAAAATAATTAAAAATAAATAACTGAAATATCACATTTACATAAGTATTCAGACCCTTTACTCAGTACTTTATTGAGGCACCTTTGGCAATGATTACAACCTCAAGTCTTCTTGGGTATCACGCTACAAGCATGGCACACCTGTATTTGGGTAATTTATCCCATTCTTCTCTGCAGATCCTCTCAAGCTCCCTCAGGTTGGATGGGGAGTGTTGATGCACAGCTATTTTCAGGTCCCTCCAGAGATGTTCGATCGGGTTCAAGTCCGGGCTCTGGCCGGGCCACTTATGGACATTCACAGACTTGTCACAAAGCCACTCCTGCGTTGTCTTGGACGTGAGCTTTAGGTCGTTGTCCTGTTGGAAGGTGAACGTCTGCCCCAGTCCGAGGTCCTGAACGCTCTGGAGCAGGTTTTCATCAAGGATCTCTCTATACTTTGCTCCGTTCATCTTTACCTCGATCCTGACTGGTCTCCCAGTTCCTACCGCTGAAAAACATCCCTACAGCATGATGCTGCCACCACCATGCTTCACCGTAGATATGGTATTGGCCAGGTGATGATTGGTGCTCGTTTTTCTCCAGACGTGACACTTGGCATTCAGGCCAAAGAGTTCAATCATGGTTTCATCAGGCCAGGGAATCTTGTTTAGGTGCCTTTTGGCAAACTCCAAGCGGGCTGTCATGTGCCTTTAACTGAGGAGTGGCTTCTGTCTGGCCACTCTACAATAAAGGTCTGATTGATGGAGTGCTGCAGATATAGTTGTCCTTCTGGAAGTTTCTCCCATCTCCACAGAGGAACTCTGGAGCTCTGTCAGAATGACCATCGGGTTCTTGGTCACCTCCCTGAATATGTTAGTAAGTCTCTATCCTAAGGCCCTTCTCCCCCGATTGCTCAGTTTGGCCAGGCTCTATGAAGAGTCCTGGTGGTTTCAAAGTTCCATTTATGAATGACGGAGGCCACTGTGCTCTTCGGGACCTGCAATGCTCCAACAAATGTTTTATACCCTTTCCCAGAACTGTGTCTCAACACAATCCTGTCTCGGGGGTCTACAGACAATTCCTTCGTCTTCATGGCATGTTTTTTGCTCTGACATGCACTGTCAACTGTGGGACCTTATATAGACAGGTGTGTGCCTTTCCAAATCATGTACAATCAATTTAATTTACCACTTGTAGACTCCTATCAAGTTGTAGAAACATCTCAAGGATAATCAATGGAAACAAGATGCACCAAAGCTCAATTTTGAGTTACAGCAAAGGGTCTGAATACTTACGTAAACATGATATTTCAGTTATTTATTTTTAATTATTTTGCAATAATTACTAAACACCTGTTTTCGCTTTTATATTATGAGGTATTGTGCGTAGATTGATGATAAAAAAAATGACTGTAACCAATTTTAGAATAAGGCTGTAATGTAACAAAATGTGGAAAAAGTGAAGGGGTCTGAATACTTTCTCAATGCACTGTATGAGGAAAGATTAAATAAACTCAGATTTTCTTGGAACAGAAGAGGCCGATAGGACACTTAATTGAAGTGTTTGATGATACAAATGAGTAAACAGAAGGGATTGGTTTCCCTTAGCATTTGAGTAAAAACCTAAAGGGCATACATGTAAAGTAAATTATAGTAAACCATTGTTATTATGGATTCCAGTCGAAGTTCCATACTAATGGCCATGTCCATTCTGGAACTGAACTCGAAATGTTACCTATCCATGTTCTCCTGAGATGCTGCCTGACCTGCGGAGTTACTCCAGCACTTTATGTCCTTTTCTGTATTAACCAGCAATTCTTTGTTCCTATTAATACAATGATACGCTAATACTCGGTAATCCCGTTTTGACCCGAAACGTTACCTATCCATGTTCTCCTGAGATGCTGCCTGACCCGCTGAGTTACTCTAGCACTTTATGTCCTTTTGTGTATTAACCAGCAGTTCTTTGTTTCTATTAATCCAATGATACTCTAATACTCGGTAATCCCTTACTCAGTTATAGTGGACAATCGGCAATAACGGACACCATTCTCCACCCCACGCCCGTCCCCACTATGGTCCATTATAACATGGGCTTACTGCATAGCGGAGAGGATATAAGACTTATTTTTCACATAGTGACTAAGAAATTACTGACTTTTTTGTAATCAAACAATTACAAAGTATTAAGTGAACCACAAAGCATTTATTAAAACCCATGCAGAGAGAACAATACGTACTGTTACACTCATGGCATTAACTTTCAGACTACCAAACTAAGGGACGAGCAGGCTGTTATGAGTGGCTACAGTCCTGCTCAAATCTCGGACTGGATTACATGGCGGAATGTGTATCATGCATAATATATGTGGTGAAGGCTATATTGACAGAGATTAATATGGTTGATCTACATACTTCCTCTTAAAGAAGCAAATCATAATTAAACAAGCATCATATATATGAGGGGAGTGCACTTTACTTTGTGCACTGAGAGCAGCAAGTGAGAAGACAGTTCACAGACAGTTCAAAGGTACTTTGGATTCGGCTTGCAGACGCGACCTGCGCGCATACGGTACCAACCGTTTCCTCCCTTCACCGGAGATTGAATAGGAGAAGGGAGTGATACTGCAAGTCTGATCGGTGTTGAGGGTGAGGATAGAGACCTCAGCAGCGGCCGGGGAGGCGAAGCAGTAGAGGAGACACAGCTGTGTAGTCAGGATAGTGTCGAGGCGGCACTGGCTCATTGACCAGACGAAGGTGTTGTCGGGTACGTCTGTAGGTGCCATCATCAACACTGACTAGGTAAGAGCGCGGCTCGGGAGTAGTAGTTGCTTGAATGATGCCCAACCGGTCGTAGCCTTTTGGCGTTTGCAAGCGGACAACCTGTCCCTTGGTCAGTGGCGGAAGCCGTGTGCTTGACTTGCCATAGTATCTTTTCTGAGTATCTCGTCGCTGTTGGAGTTTTGGCTGGATCACAGCCGGGGCACAAATTTGTGGTTGTAACATCTGTTTAGCTACAGGTAGTGTAGTGGGAGTCTGCCTTGACATAAGGCGCTGGGCAGGGGAACCCAGAATCGGATCACGAGAAATGTTCCGTAAATTAAGCAAGTCGAGATAGACGTCGGAACCGGCCCGATGGGACCGTTCCATCACTTGTTTGGCACTTCTCACCACACGTTCGGGCAAACCATTGGACTGCGGGTATTCGGGGCTGCTGGTGATGTGGGGAAAATGTCAGTTGCAACTGTAGACCACAGCAACTCAGGCATGGGGCGCGAGAGAAGGGGCTGTTTGGGTTGGTGCGCCGCTAGGCTGTTGCACACTGCACAGGACTCGACTTTCCCACGCACAAAGTCGGCCATTCCAGATCAGAAGAACATACTCTTTGCCCTCAGAATGGTTGCCTCCACACTGGGATGACCCCTGTGGATGGCATCGTAATACTTGTTTTGCAGTAATGCAGGAACAACTGCCTTGTGCCGTTTCACCATGATACCATCCTGAAGTACGAGTTCATCACGAACAGGTTAAAATGGGTGAATCAGGGGTGGTAGCCTGTATTGCTTGACTGGCCATCCTCGTCGGATGACAGAGGAGAGTGACTGTAGAGTGACATCTGCAACTGTTTGTGCTGCCAGATCGTCCAGACACGAGGATGGTAGGAGACCGTCATAACAACAAAACCATCATCGTCCACCAGGTGTTTCTTGTAGGTTGCGCGGAGAGTATCAGCTTAGTGCATATCCTTTCCACGTTTGTAAACCAGTCTAATGTCATACTTTTGTAATTCCATCAACATACGTTGAAGGCGTGCAGGGGCTGCGTGTATCGGCTTGTTCAGATGCTGACCAGGGGCTGGTTATCAGTTTCAACACTGACAGAGTTCCTGAAAATAAAGTATTTGAATTTCCTACAGGTAAAGTTCACAGCTAGCAGTTCCTTCTCGATGTGTGCGTAGCACTGTTCTGTATCAGTGATGGTGCGGGAGGCATAAGCAATGGGTCTGTGGCCTTTTGGGAGGCGTCGCAAGTTAAAGTGACAGGTAGCTTGACATCGAAGCAAGCGAGTGTTGGAGCACAGGACACCTGTTGCATGAAAGTGTCAAACGCCCTCTGCTGGTGTTCGTGCCAGGATCAGTCTGTATCTTTGTGAGTCAGTTGCCTTAGTGGGGCTAAGGGTTTACTGAAGTTTGGGATGAACTTTCCCAAGTAGTTTTCCATGCCAAGAAACCATTGTAATGCAGTTACGTCCGTGTGTACTGGCAGCTCATTAATAGCGATGGTTTTCGAGGGGTCTGGATTGAGACCATTGCTGGTGAATATATGACCCACATAGTTCAATTCGTTGACCCAACTTGAGGTTGATTGCTTTGGTACGGTCCAGAACCAGCTTTAAGTTTGTGTCGTACTCTCAGACATTCTGTCCAGCAACTAGGATGTCATCTACCATAATGGCACATGGATATCCAGCAAATAACTGCTCCATGGTGTGTTGGAAAACTTCACTAGCCGAGTTTATTCCAAATGGCATGCATAAAAATTTGTAGTTTCCGAAAGGTGTGCCGAACGTGGTCAACATGGAGGATGCATGGTCTAGTGGAATCTGCCAGAATGAGTTCTTTGCATCTAGGACTGAGAATACCGTTGGTTTTCCCAGGTGTGCCGCGACTTCTTCCACCGTGCGCATCAAGTGGTGTGGTGTTTAATGGCAGTATTTAAATCCTTTCATCTTTGTTTTTCTTGGTTTCTGCAACCTGGGTCGAGATGGATCATTGACAGGCAATCACACTCAGAGTTTCCATCCTGTTAAGTTTGTTCTGAACGTGGTCTCGCATAGCATGCGGGACCCGGTGAGGGGTGTGGACTACTGGCGTGACCTCTGGGTCAGTTACAATGGTGTACTTGTGGGGAAATTTGCCAAGTTTGTTATCAAAGAGGTATTTGTACTGTGAGAGGAATTGTTGAGCGCGACTCTGGCTGGGGGTGTGCTGGTGTACAGTTTTGCTGAAGGTGACCAAACCCAGGTCATGGCATGCATCAATGCCCAGCAGAGGGGCCACTTTCCCACGGACAATGAAAATGTCCAGGTTGTAAACATGTGACGCCAGATGGCATTGCAGTTCCACTCTTCCTACCGGGTGGACCTCTCCTCCCCCAAATGGGAGTAACTTGGCACTTGTTTTTCTAACAACTTCGGATTTTCGAACTCTCTGGAAATCCGATAAGGACAAAACATTACAGTGAGCCCGGTGTCGATTTTTGCAATAACATTGGCATTGTTGATCTGAAGAGTTGTTTTGGGTCCTTTTGTTTGCATAACGGATCTCACAAAGAATGTAATTTGAGGCTGCCAGCCTGATGCTGAGGCAATTCTGCTTCTCCAGGTGCAGGAACATCCTCCAGGGCCTCGTGGGAAAGTGTGGGCTGAAGAACGTGGAGAGATTGTCTTGTTTCGTCTTTGTTCCCACAAGAGCGGCAGCAACGAATAAAGTGTTTTTATCTTTTACAATAATGACAAATTTTTCTGAATGCGGGGCACATTTCACAGATCCCTGTATGCGAGCCACCACAATTGGTGCAGTTATTAACGATCTTGGTGGTAGCTTTCCCTGGCGCAGCCGATGGCTGGCGCAGAAATCTGTGGAACGCATTGATACTGTATGCGGAGTGAGGTCCAGGACCTAGAGACTTGGTATGTGTAGATGGCTAGTGCATGTGCCTTTAACATAGTGACCTCACCACCCTTAACCACTCCCCTTATTAGGTGTATAATTGCATGCTCCCTCCCTTGTGTCTCTCTCTCTAGCTCCGGTGACAGACCACGTACAGCTAGAATAGTAATGATGTGAACAGTTAATAAAACTATAGTTAAGACAATGAGTTGTTGAGACTTCTTTACATGGTGTCAGAAGTGGGATGCGAACCCACGCCTCCACGCTTTCTCACCTGCGACGCTTCCAAGTTTGGTCTAGGTGCCGCTTGCCTGCAGCTCCACGACGGCCGTCAGCTGCTGGTGTCCTATGCGTCCCGCACCATGACCGCTGCCGAGCAGCGCTATGCTCAAATTGAAAAAGAACTCCTTGCTGTGGTGTTTGCTTGCTCGAGGTTCAAAGACTACATTCTGGGCAACACCTTCACGATTGAGACCGACCACCAGCCGCTAGTAACCATTCTTAACAAACCGATCCACGCTGCTTCCTCCAGGCTGCAGCGGATGATGTTGCAGCTGCAACGGTTTACCTTTACCATCGTATACCGAAAAGGCAAAGACATGTTCGTTGCCGACACGCTGTCCCGCGCCCCTCTGCCATCCTCTGCCCGCCACCCCTACGAGTCGTCGGACCTAATGGTACTTAATGTCAACTTTGTGCCTTCAGAGCAGATGCAGTCCCTCATTTCCCACACTGCCAAGGATCCAGCCCTGCAGCTACTGTCCGACATCATCATCCAGGGTTGGCCTGAACGCCGTTCCTCCTTGCCGGCCAGTTTAGTCCCGTATTTCCTGGTCCGCGATGAACTCGTCCTGCACGACGGCGTGGTGGTTAAGGGGCACAAGGTCGTGGTGCCCGAAGCTCTGAGGGTCGCCTATTTTAAGTCTGCCCACAACGGTCATCCTGGGGCCGAGGCCACTCTGTCCAGTGCCCAAGGCCAGTTCTACTGGCCCGGCATGGCCCACGACATCCGGGAGTGGGTCTCTGCTTGCCCTTCGTGCAACAGCCTGGCTCCACATCAACAACGTCAGCCGCTGCTGCAACAACCTGCCCCTGATCTCCCCTGGACGGCGGTCGCTACTGACATTTTCGAGTGGCGTGGGAAACACTTCCTGGTCCTCGTTGACTCTTATTCTAACTGGTTTGAGGTCGACCAACTCCACTCTCTCTCCTCCTCGGCTGTCATCGGGAGGCTGCGTCGCCACTTTGCCACTTTTGGCTCCCCTGCTCGCCTCCAATCTGACAACGGCAGCCAGTTCACCAGTGCCGAGTTCCAGCGTTTCGCTTCTCAGTGGAACTTTAAACATTTTACCAGCAGCCCTGAGTACCCGCAAAGCAACGGCCTGGCGGAGCGTGCCGTCCGCAGTGCTAAGGGTTTGCTGGAGCACTGTCGGCTGTCCAAGTCGGACTTCCACCTGGCCCTCCTCAATCTCCGCAACATCTCCCGCGACCCTGCCCTGGGCTCGCCGGCACAGCGCCTGCTGGCTCGAAGAACTCGCCCCCCCCTCCCTGTTGCCCAACAATCCCTTGCTCCCTCTGTTCTCCCGCCCGCTACTGTCCAAGAGCGTATTGCCGCTAAACACGACTTGCAGAAGCGCTCCCACGACCACTCCTGCCGCCCCCTGCCGCGTCTGTTTCCCGGCCAGATCGTCCGGATGCAGACTGCCTCTGGCCACTCCAAACTCGCCACGGTGGTCGGCGATGCCGGCTCACCACGATCTTACTTGGTTGACCACGACGGCGTCATCTACCGCCGCTCCCGCCAGCATCTGCTGCTCGTTAACGAGCCCCCACCTCCGCCTGCTGCTCCCTTCTCCCCTCCCCTGTCCGATTCAGCTCCTGCCGTTCCGCGGTTGCCCCGATCCCTCCCTTCTCCGTTGATTAAGCCGCCGTCTCCGCCTCCCAGCCCTCGTTCTCCCTCCACCCCGCCGGCGGCTGTGTCCTTGCCCGCTCCAGTATCTTCGCCTGCCGCTTCTCCCCCTGTTTCCCCAGTTCGCTCGCCTGCCCCGGCTCCGGCCGCTCTTGTTCCTGCAGGGGGAGGAGGTGGCGAGCATCGCACCCGGTCTGGCAGGCTGGTTAAGCCGCCTGTCCGGTATGGGGATTTCGTTTAGCTCTGTAATCATTGTATGCCTGCTTGTAGCGCATGAGACGTGGTCGCCCAGTCACTATTATATTGCTTTGTTCTAAGAGGAAGGATGTAGATGGCTAGTGCATGTGCCTTTAACATAGTGACCTCACCACCCTTAACCACTCCCCTTATTAGGTGTATAATTGCATGCTCCCTCCCTTGTGTCTCTCTCTCTAGCTCCGGTGACAGACCACGTACAGCTAGAATAGTAATGATGTGAACAGTTAATAAAACTATAGTTAAGACAATGAGTTGTTGAGACTTCTTTACAGTATGGGTGTCGGTTAGCTCAGTAACCCGACAGGCACGCTCGGCTTTAACTAGAGTGAGCTCCTTGTCCTGGAGTAACTCATCTCTCGCCTTATCATTCAGGATGCCGTACACAAGTCTGCCACGGACGAGGTTGTCATGTAGATCACAGAATTGGCATTGCCAGCGATGTTCTTCAGGGCACTGATGTAGGATTCGACCGGTTCGTCTTCCTTCTGGTTACGTGAAAAGAATCTGTGGTGCTCCATGACAAGGTTGGTTCGCAGTTGGCAGAGCTGTCAGAGCTTTCTAAGGAGACACAACAGGTCTCGGATAGATTCCACAGGGGTCACAACTTTACCCGCACCATCAAACTCAGCTGGGGCGTAGTGGAACTCCTGTGCCCGTAGTGTGGCTTCTGTGCCCGCCACGTTGTGGAGAATGGAAGCTTATACATCAGCGGGTGCATCACAGTGAGCCACGTGGATGAACACTCCATATACTACTTCAAAGATGTGCCAACGTTCAGCGAGGTCTCCATCAAACACTAACGGGTCAGTTTTACGAAAGACACCAGCCATGGCAGGAAGACGGCACCAGGCAAATCAAATGGAGAAGTGGTCCAAATCTTCTGATATCATGTTTTGTAATCAACTAATTACAAAGTATTAGGTGAAGCACAAAGCATTTATTAAAACCCATGCAGAGAGAACAATACGTACTGTTACACTCATGGCATTAACTTTCAGACTACCAAACTATTACATGGTGGAATATGTATCATGCATAATATATGTGGTGAAGGCTATATTGACAGAGATTAATATGGTTGATCTACACTGACTGAAATGCTGGTAAAGGCATGTCCTCACAATAAACAGTATTCAAATGTGTAATCGAAGAGTTGTCACCAGCTGGGCTGTGAACTAAGTGCTGAAAAGTAGGATTGAGCCAGTGAGATCTTTCTCAATCGACATAGACAATGCATTGGAGGTTTACTATAATTTTATGAATACTATACTAAATACAACAGCTTAACAAAACACAAAAACCTCAAAAAACTCAGCAATTGGAAATGCATTAAAAATATTTCATTGTTTCAATTTTCATAGCACAGCCGGCCTCCTCAATGATTTTGCCTGTGACCATACCAAATTCATTTTAGTTCTTGAATATCCTCCAAAGGAATATTTTTACAGTCCCGTATCAGCAGAAATTTCCAAATTCACAAGCAAGTAAGTGCCTGTCAAGTCTCAAGATAATAATTAATGTAGTACTTCCCTTCATTGCATTGCCTTCTTACACCATTGATTGTAGAGCAAACTGTCGCAGAACATGAGATGATTTATCAGCATCTTCCTTGCATTTCCAGATTGTCTACAATCCTCTAGGGGCGCTGCACTGGCAGCAGCCTCTGCCTATTGCAAAGATCTGTTATTTCGATCTTTTTTATTATTTTTAATTAGTCTAAAGTTTTGTGTTGGGGGAAACTTTTACTTTTCTATGTGGGGGAGGGGGGCAGGGTAAGGGGGAAACCGTCTCCTAGTCTCTTCCTGGCGGAGACGCGACTATTTCTCCGAGTTGCGTCCTTGCCCCCATCTCGCGGCCTGCCACCTGGATCGGAGCGGGAACCGGACCGGGGCTGCTACAGCGGCGGCGCAGCGCTGGAGTCACCGCGGAGCGGGCGATGCCTACCTGGGTCGCCGGTTGGAGCTCCGGAGCGTTGGGCCGCTGCTCCAACATCGTGGAGCTCTGGTGCGGAGAGCTTCCAACCCGGGCGGCGCTGATCACCGACACGTAGTCCTGGGGCAGCAGTCTCCACCCGGTGCGGCCTGCGGGCTTTGGGAGCCGCCGACTCTGGTAGGAGGGGGCCGACTGTGGTGTCCACGCCGCTGAGGACGTCCCGCAGCCCTGACGTCGGACTTACAACACCCCGGCGAGCGTTCCTGAACATCGGGCCACCCGTAGCGGCAACTGTGGAGGGCACGGGAGGCCCTGACCACGGGGAACAATGGAGGAAGAGCCTGACTTTGGTGCCTTCCCACACAGTGGGAAACTTTGATTCTGCTGTGTGGGGATGTTTTATGTCAAACTCTATAGTGTGTTGTGTCCCTTATTTTTTATTGTATGGCAGTATGGGAATTTCATTTCACTGTGCCATCTGGCACATGTAACAAATAAATGTATCTTGTATCTTGTATCTTGACAAAAGGTGCAGTGGCATTATAACGTTTATCAGAACAATTCGTTTCATTTAACTATGGTATTTGCACTTACACTTTTGTCCTTGCCAGCATTTTAATGTAAATATCAGTAAATACTGGAGAATGCACCCATCTCAAGAAATACTAAAAACAGGCATTGTTTAAAATTATTTGTTCTTTTTGTTATTTGCATGCACTCTCTATGCCCCTGACTAATGATGTTATCTAGTTAACAATATAGATAGACCAAAGTGCAGGGAATTACCAACCCCCAACTCCCCCACCCACATTACCATTCCATTGGCCAATGTACAGTCCTTGGAGAATAAAGTTAAAGACTTAAGGGTAAAATTGCGCTACCAAAGGGAGATGAGGGAACGCTGTGTGCTCTATTCTGCAGAGACATGTTCACCCCCAGCTCCCGACTCAGCCAGAATGTTTCTCCATTCATCGTATGGACCGAACTGAGGCATCGGGGAAAGGGAGAGGTGGTGGTGTCTGGCTCATGGTAAACTTTTCGTAGTGATCAAATGTGGCAGTCCTATCCAACAGCTGCTCTCCGCATCTAGAATAACTGGCAGCGAAGTGCTTGGAGTTGGTTGACTGGGCAATGTCCAAGGACTTAGCATCATTTCCTCAAGGCAAAATCAAATAACAGCTGAAATGCCAGTGATGCGCACTCCTGGATGAGCGCAACACATTCTATGTACGCTTCGATAGGAAGAACACTGATGTTTTTGCAAGTCACCGAGGCCAACGCCAGAAGATCCTTCAGGAAGGTGAATCCTTGGAAAGTGTTTGGAACTGATGGTATACCTAGTCTCATTTTGCGAGGCCTGCATGGACCAACTGGCTGGAGATTTTTGCGGACATCTTCATCCTCTCATTAGTGAGGTTTGAGGTTCTCATCTGCTTCAAAAGGCAATCAATAATACTGTGTCCAAGAAGTGTAAGGTGACATCAATGATTTAGATGAAGGGATTCAAAGTCACTGACAAATTTGCAGATGACACAAAGCTGGGTGGCAGTGTGAACTGTGAGCAGGATGCTATGAGAATGCAGGGTGACTTGGATAGGTTGGGTGAGTGGGCAGATGCATGGCAGATGCAGTTTAATGTGGATAAATGTGAGGTTATTCACTTTGGTAGCAAAAACAGGAAGGCAGATTTTTATCTAAATGGTGTCAAGTTGGGAAAATGGGAAGTACAACGGGATCTGAGGGTCCATGTTCATCAGTCAATGAAAGTAAGCATGCAGGTACAGCAGGCAGTGAAGAAAGTGAATGGCATGTTGGCCTTCAAAACAAGAGGAGTTGAGTATAGGAGCAAAGAGATCCTTCTGCAGTTGTATAGAGCCCCAGTGAGATCACATATGGAGTATTGTGTGCAGTTTTGGTCCCCTAATTTGAGGAAGGACATTCTTGCTATTGAGGGAGTGCAGCTTAGGTTTACAGGGTTAATTCCCGGGATGGCGGAACTGTCATATGCTGAGAGAATGGAGTGGTTGGGCTTGTATACTCTGTAATTTAGAAGGATGAGAGGGAATCTTATTGAAGCATATAACATTTTTAAAGGTTTGGACATGCTAGAGGCAGGAAATATGTGCCTGGTGTTGGGGGAGTCCAGAACCAGGGGCCACAGTTTAAGAATAAGGGGTAAGCCATTTAGAACAGAGACGAGGAAACACTTTTTCTCACAGGGAGTTGTGAGTCTGTGGAATTCTCTTCCTCAGAGGGCGGTGGAGACCGGTTCTCTGGATACTTTCAAGAGAGAGCTAGATAGGGCTCTTAAAGATAGCGGAGTCAGGGAATATGGGGAGAAGGCAGGAACGGGGTACTGATTGGGGATGATCAACCATGGTCACATTGAACTGGCTCGAAGGGCCAAATGGCCTAATCCTGCACCTATTGCCTATTGTCTATTGACATGCCACAATGACTACCGACTGGTGGCACTAACATCCATGGTGATGAAGTGGCTTTGAGAATAAAAACACACATGTCAGGCTGTTGTTCATGGGTTACAGTTGTGTGTTCAACACCATCATCCTTTTCAAACTTGTTACCAAGCTCAGAGAACAGGGTCTCCGTGCATCCCTTTGCAACTGAATCCCCAGCTTCCTCATCAACAAAACACAATATGTATGAATCGGCAACAACACTTCCTCCTCAATAACCATCAGTACAGGGGCACCTTAAGGCTGTGTGCTCACCCCGCTGATCTATTCATTCTATACCCATGATTGTGCAGCCAGACATACTTCCAATTTCATCCTTAAATTTGCTGACGACCCCACCAATGTTGAGAACAACCTTGCTCCCGACCTCAGTAAAACCAAGGAACTGATTGTTGACTTTAGAAGAGGAAGGTGGAGGATTCACAAAACAAAGGGTCAGTGGTGGAACACCGATGACTTCAAGTTCCTGGGGGTGCATATCTCTGACCCAGCACATTGATGCAATCATAAAGAAAGCCCATCAATAAATACCTCTACTTAGAAGATTGAGACGATTCCGTATGTCGGCAATATTTATCTGGAACTTTTACATGGCCTGGCTCGGCAATTGGAATGAAGGAGACTACAAAAAATGGTGAACACTGCCAGGTCCATCATGGGTCCTGACCTCCCCAACACCGAAAGCATCTAAAAGAGATGCAGTCTCAAAAAGGCAGCCAATATCATCAAGGACAACACACCACTCTGGCCATGCTCTCATTTCACTTCTGCTGTCGAGAAGAAGGTTGACAAATATGTTGTGTTGTTGCTGCAAGTAAGAATTTCATTGTTCCGGTTTGGGACATACGACTATAAAACACTCATGACTATTAGAAATATGTTAACATGACTTTTCAAATATAAAGAAAGAAAAAATGGAACAGAAATGCACAGTGCTTAATTTGTAAATCTTCAATAACTTAAGAATATGATTAAAATTGTACTTTTTTCAGAAAGGTTTAAAAAAAACATTGTTCTCTACTTCAGAATGACTTAATTTCCCTGGACTCTAATGGATTATGGATGCAATAATGGCCACGGATGAGATTAACGTTTGTTCATCAATTTGGTCACAAAGAATAGTGTATATTTTTTCAGACTAATTAATATTGGAAAGGGATGTAATTGCCTAAATTATCTTAATAATCACTGTGGCCAATGAACAAGATATAATTCCCTTCTGGGTCTAATTATAAAGGAAGTATCTCATTAAGCAAAATGGTTTAAAGAAACTGATATACAAAAGTAAAATATTGTATTTATGACTTCTTATCTTCTGCTAAAAAAGGATAATCTATAAATCTCTATATATTTAGTCATATTTCAAAATCTCCTATAAGATAATTTTTAATGATGAACAATATTGTTGGTTAAATTGATTTCATTTTTCAAAAAAACATTTTGCTGAATATATTACTATTGGTAAGTTATTTCTACAGCCATTAAATACACCATTTATGAGGTGTGAAAGGTACTATGGAAAAAAGCTTAGCTTTTAAAGAATTAAATTACTACCTCTTTCAATATTCTATATTTGTGATGTGATTGGACACTACTGAAGAAGGCAACATAAAATTTTATTTCACTAACTGTATTTTAGTTTTAGTATTCCTCATTTGTATTCAGAAGACAAATATTTATCTTTGGTTCAATTCCATAAAAACAGCTTGCTACTGTGCAAAGGGATTTTTCCCCTCAGACTATTTTGTGTCAGTAAGAGTTTTCAAGCAACTTTTTATGAACCAAAGGAACCAATATTAGGGAAAGAATAGGGAGACAAAAGATGGGTGCAGGATAAGTTACAGAAGGTTGTACTATTTCCAAACATGTGACAAAAGAAAGTCAACTTTAAGGTACAATGGGATAATTTTCCTGCTTGGATGTGGAATGAAAATATAATACATCTAATAAATGGTCTGTGGATAAGTGTGCAATAAACATACTTTATTAGTATACAGTTATCTAATCACAAGTTTGCACCAATAAATTTGACCGCATATTGATGCTCATTCAGTTGCCAAAAATATAAAGAGCCTAGGGATATCTTCTGTGAAATTGTTTCAGTAGAAAATACTCTTTACCCCAGAATGTTGCAGTTTTGAGTTTGTAATCTAGGCTGTATAATGATTTGGGGTTGCTGAATTGTTGGAATTGCTATCTTTTGTTTAAATGTGCTGTTACATCATGTGATGTGATGTCTGCCTGTTCCAGGAGATTATTTTAATGTACATCATAAGCAAAGAAATGTGATCAGATTATTGAAGCGTGGAGTTTTAAGCACCGCCAAAATAAAATTAACCAGATAGGCTTTTTTTGTGAACAAAATGATTAGCCATGTTAGTTTACATAACGACAGTTACTGAAACAAAGTTATAATGTGAAATATTTTGAGACATTTGTGAAGGATCTAATAAATCCAAGACATTCTTTCCTTTCCTATCATCCTTTACTGTGGTGTGCGTGATACTGACAATGAGCGATGTTCTCCATAAATCTGAAAATGATGCACATTTGTTTTTGATAGCAATTATTTTAAGAAACTGCTTGATTTGTCACATATTTTCAAGACAGGCAGATTTTGTTATGGATTTCACAGGGGAACAAATTTATTTTTTCGTCACCATTTATTTTCACTAATTTGCAGATTCACAGTGGTTCATGTTTTTGATTGTTGGACTGTATCATTCATATCACCGCAGTGCTGGAAAAGAACATCCCCAACAAGAGGGGATGTATCCACTTCTTCTTCACACATGTCACCATAACCCTCACCAAATCTGTAGCCATCAAAATTCAATGGGTTGCCATTGATCAGAAACCTAACTAGTCCAGCCATATAATAATGTGACAAGAGTATATCAGAAGCTATGTATCCTGTATTAAGTGACAGCTTCGGAATTCTCCCCAAAACCTTTTCACTACCTTCAAGTCACGAGTCAGGATATTCCAGAATAAATGCAGTTCCAAAACACTGAAGAAGATTGACATTGTCCAGAAAGAAACAGCTTATTTTAATGTCGTCTTTACCACAATCGTCTGAAGAAGGGTCTCGACCCGAAACGTCACTTATTCCTTTTCTCCAGAGATGCTGTCTGGCCGGCTGAGTTACTCCAGCTTTTTGTGTCTATCCACAATCCTAAAAATTTCAGCACAGCAGCAGGATCAAACATTTAAATTATATATTTCTGTGACTTGCGAAAGTTTTAATGCTCATCAGCCTCTCCAGCTTCACTTCAGCACATACCAACACTAGCAAGTTTATCTCCAAATCTCACATCATCCTGGAAATATATCTATTGATTCCTATTATTCCAGATCAAAGATTTGGAACTCCTACTTCACAGTACCGTGCACACAGCTTCACGACAGGAACTGCATTGGTCAAAGAAGATGGTCCTCCAACATCTTTCCAC
This sequence comes from Leucoraja erinaceus, assembly GCF_028641065.1. NCBI lineage: Eukaryota > Metazoa > Chordata > Chondrichthyes > Rajiformes > Rajidae > Leucoraja > Leucoraja erinaceus. The sequence continues at coordinate 27,451,709 of NC_073386.1, forward strand.
TTACACTTGGAGATGAGCAGTAAATGCTCATCTTGCTTTTGATGCCTTTGACCTTTGAGTAAACAAAATTATAAAATGAAAATGACTGTTCTTGTCTTATTTCTGCTGCTGTCATCTCAGCTTTCATTGGCCAAAAATAATGAAAGCAAAACCAACAAAATTAACATTGCAGGCCACATTTCTGCAGAATGTATAAATATTTCAGAATGGCACGTGCACACGTTTAGCTCTCACTAGCTACTCTCATTGATCTAAACAGTCTAGATAATTGAGGCCTGGTCTTACCTATCACTCATCACCTTCATCAGACTTATCTCTCCCAAGAACCAGTTTAATGAATCTTTGCTACATTCTCACTGTAGTAAGCATATCACTTTTCAGGTTGAAAGACCAAAGATGTGCCCAATAATCCAAATTTGGCTCTATAAGTTTGCACATAAAAAAACTGCAGATGCAGGAAATCTGAAATAAAAGCAGGTTGCTGGTAATATCCAGCAGATCAGCAACATTCTGGAGACAAAGAAACTAGTAGTTAATTTTTCAGTCAATGACCCATCATCAGAACTATAAAATTCACTGCAACCGTAGAATTGTGACTGCTGTCTTGACAACTTTACTTTTATACTAAAATCTTCTGGGGTGTACCTTGAGGCCAGCATACTATTTGCATTTGCACTTTAGCTTCCTATGACTTGGGTACATCAATGAATGCTTCTCAATTTCTCACTGTTGAAAAAACATTCAATATTTGTTTTTTCTACAAAAGTTTCTGAAAAGCGTAATCAGCCACAGTTCTCCACCTGCCACGTTTTTTAGTTAAGTTTATTGTCACATGTACCGAGGCACAGTGAAAAGCATTTGTTGCGAGCCTATTCACTCAGTTGATCTAGATCTTCTGAAAACCTCTGGGCTTTCATTGCCACTTAATCTTGTGTCAAAGGCAAACTTGGAAATATTACATTTGGTCCCTTCAGCCAAATCATTGATATACTGTAGACGGTGAACAGTTGGTGGACAATATATAAAAATAACCTTTAATACAATCTGACAATGTGCACATTAACCACATGTAATTTTTTCTATTACAAATCTCAAAAGTTAGAATACAGAGGCAAATGAATAAATGATGGATCTTTGTCCCAAACATTGTGGAGAACACTGTAGATCGTTAGATCATTGAGATTTATTAATTTTCAAGCTCTTCAAATTCTTGTTATTTTTCATTAATATTAATTTCTTTAATTTTCTCATTTGCACTGGATCCTCAGTTCACCTTCTATCTGCTGGAAAGTTGTAAAGTATTTGTTGAATTGGTCTTAAACTTCTTTATGTCTTTGTTTAATTCTAAAACACTCCCAATCTCCATCCTTACTACGTTCTGGCAATTGTATTAACTTTTTCTTTGATTTCATTTCACCTGTAAACCATGCTTGAACCTTTCCTGTTGTAATGTTATCGCTTATTTGCCATAAATATTTATAGAAGGGTGTTTTGTTTTCTTGGATCATTAATGTGCCTTTTCATCTCTTCACTGCCACTCAGTCCACCTAAGCCCAAGCGATCTCCCAGTTGCCAAACAATTTTAACTCCCCCTCCCATTCCCACACTGACCTTCAAAATTCCTTCTCTCCATAGATGCTCCTCACCTGCTGAGTTATTCCAGCATTTTGTGTCTACCTACACTGACCTTTCTGTCCTGCCCAATGCAAATTAGAGGACAGCACCTCATATTTCACTTGGGCTGCTTTCACCCCAGCGGTATGAATTTGATTTATCTAACTTCAAGTAACCCTTGCATCCCACTCTCTCCATCCCTTCCCCACCATAGTTCTCTGACTACATTCACTGTCCTCCTGATTAATGTTACTGTGTGTGTGCCTCCTGGTCATTTCCCCTAACAACGAAGCAATCTTCATTTCCTTAAATCGGCTGCTTTGATTTGCCGTGTTTACACCTTACCCCTCTATATCTCTAGTCTCCCTCTCCCCTGACTGTCTGAAGAAGTATCCCGACCCGAAACATCGCCGATTGCTTCCCTCCACAGACGCTGCCCGTCCCGCTGAGTAACTCTATGATCCAAAGATATTATAGCAGATCTGCTGCAGGATCTTTGCTATGATCTATGATCTTTGCTTCCGGCCAAAAGCTCCGCTCAATGATCTTTGCTTCCGGCTGTCCGCAACGGACGTTACGGACATAGCGTCACTTCCGTCGAGTGACGTCACGCGCGAGCGGGCGCCATGACAACGGCGCAACATTGGCGTTCGATTGGCGGCCGTTTGCATCCATTGTGGGTCCGGGTCTCCGCGTCCGGAAACTGCAACTTGTTAAGTTGAATACGTTTCTTAGCGGGGAGAAATGCCGAATAAAGTTCTGAAATTAACGGTGCATCTGAAAATCCAGGCGGTGAGTGCAGGCGGGCGGCGAGATATTTAATTGCGCGTGGAGAGGGGGGGTGGTCAGCGATCCGGGGTTGCTGGTTGGTCGGCCGTTTGATTGACGTGCTGCGGACCAATCGCATGGGGAGAAAGTGACGTCGTTTGTGGGCATTGTGAGGTGTTCAACCAATGGTGAGGCGGGGGGCGGGGATTGGCGGCAGCTGGGGAGAAACCAGGCCAGTTATGCCCCAACATGAGCATATCTCGAAGACAGACACAAAATGCTGGAGTAACTCAGCGGGACAGGCAGCATCTCAGGAGAGAAGGAATGGGTGACGTTTTAGATGAAGAGTCTCGACCCGAAACGTCACTCATTCCTTCTCTCCAGGGACGCTGCCTGACTCGCTGAGTTACTCCAGCTTTTTGTGTCTATCTTCGGTTTAAACCAGCATCTACAGTTCCTTCCTACACATGAGCATATCTCGCCTCCCCACTTGGACCATCTGGTGGTCTAGCGTTTTGTCGCTTCCCTCACTGAATTCGTGAATGAATTCTCCATTTTGTTTGGAGAAGCAGTTGATGCTGAGGAAGTAGAGAGCTGCACTGCCCAAGGAGGTTTAAACCCCTGTCTCACGATGCGAGTCCACCCACGAGTGATCCCGAGTTTATAACCAAACTCGTAATCACGTAGAATTAACGTAGCGGGAACGTCGGAACTCGTAACGCTAACGGCAGGTACTCGGGAAACTTGTTAACTCGTGAAAATCTTTCAACATGATGAAAGATTTCCACGAGTCAAATTTACTCTTGAAGTAAAAATGTTTAACTTTTAAACTCGTTGCAAGAACATAGTAGCCCGCGAGTTTACCGTAGTGACTCGTGAGTCTACCATGGGCACTCTTTAACTCAGCGGGACAGGCAGCGTCTCTGGAGAGAAGGAATGGGTGACGGGGTGACATTTCCAAAATTCTGCTGAGTCTTTGTGTTACTCCAGCACTATGTTCACTTTTTGTCAACCAGCATCTGCCCTTTCTTGTGTATGACATTATTTGTATCCGTGGCAGTTGATTGTCGCTCCCTTCAGTTTCCCAGGGGGCCGGGAAGGGACTGGAGTTGGGAGGGAATGATGGGGGGGGGGGGGGGGGGGGGGGGGAGGAGTATATGAAACGCCAAAAACGGACAGCAGAGATGTCTTTGCTATACCGCTACAATAATCGGACTATTGGGACGCTGCTGTTTCCTGGACTATGGTCATGTGAAACGACTCTTAATATACCTGTACATTTAATATAATGTACATTTAATATACCGACGATGTCTGGCAGTGAATCTCACTCTCAAATCCGTAGAATTAACAAGTATCTGTTTTTCTATGTACAGTTTCATATTTTCCACCATTTTCTCCATCTCTCCTCTTGTCCTTGGCTAACCGTTTTACAACCCAAGTTCTCCTTTCAGTAAATAATCCACCAGGGCCGAGAGGGACATCCTCAAGGCGAAGGCCGGAGATAGCATACATCTCGGAGTACACCACCTCCATCCGCTTCACCGAGTGGAAGGAGAACCGGGTAGCCGACGCGTTGTCCCGTCTACGCCGTTTTCATGGTGGCGCCCGGCATTGACTATTCTGCCCTGGCGGAGGCTCAGCTCATGGACGGTGAGGTGCTCGCCTACCGGACTGCCATCTCCGGCCTTCGCCTTGAGGATATCCCTTTCGGCCCTGGAGGAGCAACAATGCTTTGCGATGTGTCGTCCGGTCAGCCGCGCTCCATCGTGCCTGCCGCCTGGCGCCGGAGGGTTTTCAACGTGATCCACGGGCTGGCTCACCTATCCATCGACGGCACTTGTGGTTGCTCCGTTCATGTGGCACGGTCTATGCAAGCAGGTTGGCCAATAGGTCCGCACTTGCATTCTGTGCCAGACAGCAAAAATCCAGCGCCACGTCTGGGCGCCCCTCCAGAAGTTCGGTTTATCATGCCGGCAGTTCGACCACCTCCACGTGGACATTGTGGGGCCTCTCCCGCCGCACCAGGGCATCACCCACCTCCTCATGGTTGTGGACCGTTTCACGCGGTGGCCAGAGGCCGTATCGCTGGCCGATACTTCGACAGCTCCGTGCGCTCGTGCATTGTCCGTGCACTGGATTGCTCGCTTTGGAGTGCCGGTGGATATCTCTTCGGACCGGGGGCCACAGTTCACCTCCGAGCTGTGGTCGCCCATGGCTCACTTGTTGGGTGTGCGGCTGCACCACACCACGGCCTATCACATTCCAAATTTCTGTTGGAAGCAAACTTGTATTCATTCTATTCTAACCTTTCAGTTAAGGTCCAGTAATGGTGAGATACAAAGCTCAGGAGTGTTTTGGACAGAGTGTTTTGACTAGCACTGGAATGGAGAAGCATGATTATGACACAAACATTTGAATGGGGGCAACCTAAATTTAGGACTAATGTAAAATTATATGTTGTGGAACTCCTTAGTATCTCAGTATTTGATTTGGACTATTAATAGCAGCACCATTAGCTGAGAATACAACCGTGTAAGATATATAGCAGACTCATACAGCACAGAACTAGGCTCTTTGGCCCTAGAGGCCCAGTCCGTTCAAGGTGCCCTATCCAAGCTAGCAATATTTGCCTGTGTTTGCCCATATCACTTCAAATCTTTGTAATCCATGTACCTGTCTAAATATATTTTAAATGTTGTTATTGTACATGCCTCTTCTAACTCCTCTGGCGGCTTGTTCCATATGCCAATGTATGAATTATATTCAGGTTCCTATTGAATTTATTCTTTCTCCCCTTCATCCTGTGCTTTCGAGTTCTTGATTACCTACCCTAAAAAAAGACAATGTACATTCACCCTATCTCATGTCCCTCATAATTTTATGTACCTCGAGAAGATCACCACTGAGCTTCCTGCACTCTAATTAATTAAGTCCTAGCCTACCACTATATCTAAAGCCCTCGAGTCCTGACAACATCCTTCTCTACAATCTTTCCAGCTTAATAGCATCTTTCCTATAGCAGGATAACCAAAACTGAACACTATTTTCCACCGTCTTGTACAATTGTAGTATAACATCCCAACATTTAAGGATGAGTCCCCTCGACTCTGTCCAAGGACCCCAACAGTCTTTTCAGGTAAGGCAGAGGTTCACTTGCACCTCCTCCAACGTCATCTATGGTATCCGTTGCTCCAGGTGTGGACTCCTGTATATCTGCGAGACAAAGCACAGGCTTGTCAATCGTTTCGCTGAACAGTTAGTCCGCCTAAACCTACCTGATCTCCCATTTGCTCAACATAGAAACATAGAAATTAGGTGCAGGAGTAGGCCATTCGGCCCTTCGAGCCTGCACCGCCATTCAATATGATCATGGCTGATCATCCAACTCAGTATCCCGTACCTGCCTTCTCTCCATACCCTCTGATCCCCTTGGCCACAAGGGCCACATCTAACTCCCTCTTAAATATAGCCAATGAACTGGCCTCAACTACCCTCTGTGGCAGAGAGTTCCAGAGATTCACCACTCTCTGTGTAAAAAAAGTTCTCATCTCGGTTTTAAAGGATTTCCCCCTTATCCTTAAGCTGTGACCCCTTGTCCTAGACCCAACATCGGGAACAATCTTCCTGCATCTAGCCTGTCCAACCCCTTAAGAATTTTGTAAGTTTCTATAAGATCCCCTCTCAATCTCCTAAATTCTAGAGAGTATAAACCAAGTCTATCCAGTCTTTCTTCATAAGACAGCCCTGACATCCTAGGAATCAGTCTGGTGAACCTTCTCTGCACTCCCTCTATGGCAATAATGTCCTTCCTCAGATTTGGAGACCAAAACTGTACGCAATACTCCAGGTGTGGTCTCACCAAGACCCTGTACAACTGCAGTAGAACCTCCCTGCTCCTATACTCAAATCCTTTTGCTATGAAAGCCAACATACCATTCGCTTTATTTACTGCCTGCTGCACCTGCATGCCTACCTTCAATGACTGATGTACCATGACACCCAGGTCTCACTGCATCTCCCCCTTTCCCAATCGGCCACCATTTAGATAATAGTCTGCTTTCCCGTTTTTGCCACCAAAATGGATAACCTCACATTTATCCACATTATACTGCATTTGCCAAACATCTGCCCACTCACCCAGCCTATCCAAGTCACCTTGCAGTCTCCTAGCATCCTCCTCACAGCTAACACTGCCCCCCAGCTTAGTGTCATCCGCAAACTTGGAGATATTGCCTTCAATTCCCTCATCCAGATCATTAATATATATTGTAAATAGCTGGGGTCCCAGCACTGAGCCTTGCGGTACCCCACTAGTCACTGCCTGCCATTGTGAAAAAGGACCCGTTTACTCCTACTCTTTGCTCTTTAACACTTTAACTCCCCTTCCCATTCCCACACTGACCTTTCTGTCCTGTGCCTCCTCTGTTGTCAGAGTGAGGCCCAATGCAAATTGGAGGAACAGCACCTCATATTTCGCTTGGGTAGTTTAAACCCTAGCGGTATGAACATTGACCTCAAACTTCAATGTAGCTGTTGCTGTCCCTCTATCTTAATCCCCTCCCCTTTCCCAGTTCTCCGACCAGTCTTACTGTCTCTGACTACATTTTATCCCTGTACCGCTCACTTCCCAGTCATCAGTCTGAAGAAGGGTCTCGACCTGAAACATCACCCATTCCTTCTCTCCAGAGATGCTGCCTGTCCCATTGAGTTACTCCAGCATTTTGTGTCTATCTTCGGTCTCAACATCGAAGCGCAATTCCCTGATTGAAGAAGGCCAGTGTGCTAGAGCCACTTTCACCACTCTATTTACCTGTGACTATCAAGGTCTTGTACTCTCTAGCAGTAGTAGTACTATGTCGTTATACTCTCTATATAATCTCTCTTGTAATCTCTCTGCACGATAACACTCTCTGGTGTGCTACCAATCGCTGTGAAGGTTCTGCCCTGGTTTGACTTCCCAAAATGCAACACCTCACACTTACATTGCTCAGTCTGCCCACCTGATCAAGGTCCTGCTATGATTCTTGATAGTCTCCTTCACTGTCTACGATGTCACTTATTTAGTGTCATTTCCAAATTTACTAATCATGTTTTTAATTCAAAGTAAAGTCATTACGTTTTCAAAGAACAGGTTCTGGGATAACTAGAGAAGACTTTAAATTTAGATAAGCTTTAATGAGATAAGCATTGTCCAGGCTGATTTGCCAAACTTATTAATAGGTAAAGTGACTGAAGATCAGAGGGAAACGTTAAAAATGGAATTGATTATGAAACAGAACCAATTTGCATTCCTAAGCAAGTTATTTTTGCTGTGTAGTTAAATATATATATATATGGAAGTGGTAACTCAGGTTTCGTCCCTTGGAGAGATACAAAGAACAAAACATGACAAAATAAATGCAAGATTTAATAAAAAGGGAGAATGAAAATAAATATTGAAGAGATACCAATATAAATGCAACTTATTACCAGATTGAAAGAATGGTCAAGAGAAAGTGGTAGATTTGAAAACTGATAGCAGTAATAATGTAAATATGATAAAAAATATTGCAAGTGTGTTCAAAAAATTACTTTGCTTCAGTATTTACTGTAGAGGAAGAAGATAGCATGCCAGACACCACATGGAAACTAAAATTGAAACAGGGACAGGTCTGTCCAAAAGCAATATATAAGCAAAATAACATTTATGAAGAAAATAGAGTGACAAAACCCCAGGACCAGATGGTTTCCAAGAAAGTAGGTGAGAACATTGCAAATACCCTAGTTATAATTATTCAAAATCTGTTGATTTACTAATTGTTCCTTCAGATGGGAAAATGGCACATTACTGTGTATTTTAAGAGGGTTTCAGATCTGTTGTTGGGAAATTAGTGGAGGTTACAATTTACACTGAGGTGTTAGAACACCTTGAATTAATTAGAGAGTCAGATTTGTAAGACTAGTAGTGCTTAACAAAACTGATGTGGATTTTATAGAGGAGATTGTCAATGGTTGCTATTTATATAGATTTCCAGAGGTCAGTTGATTTGGTCCCACGCATTAGTACATTTTAAAATCATTGGATTGAAGACATATCTTTGACCCGTTTAAGGGATTGGGCTGAATAGCAAGAAAAATAATGGGTTTAACAGGCAGTTTCTTTAACTGGCTGGATATGACTTATGTCACTATATTTTAATGAATTAGATAATGTGCTGAAAAGTTGTACATCCATTTTTGTTGACACAGATGAACGGTTTTGTAAATCATAGTCATGCATTGAGCCAGTATTCACGTGGGCCAGACTTCTATCCTCTAACCATTCTATCTTTCTGTGATGCAACATTTGTCCTTTTTATTGCATCCCTTCCCACTGTCCATGAACTTTTATTCTTTCCAGGTGAAACAGTAATACATTTTTCCTTCAAAAATTGGGGGAGTGCAGAACCAAGGGCTACAGTTTAAGAATAAGGGGTAAGCCATTTAGAACGGAGATGAGAAAACACTTTTTCACAGAGAGTTGTGAGTCTGTGGAATTCCCTGCCTCAGAGGGTGGTGGAGGCCGGTTCGCTGGATACTTTCAAGAGAGCTAGATAGGGCTCTTGAAGATAGCGGAGTCAGGGGATATGGGGAGAAGGCAGGAACGGGGTACTGATTGTGGATGATCAGCCATGATCACATTGAATGGCGGTGCTGGCTTGAAGGGCCCAATGGCCTACTCCTGTACCTATTGTCTATTGTTTGTCAAATTTAGTTTCTTACATTTGGTATTCATGATGTCTTCCCATTTACACTGGAAAATCTAAACACAGATTGGGTGACTACAAATATCTCTAAAATTAAAACTGAAAATGCTGAAATGATTCAGAATATTATGGTACATGTGTGGGAAGAGAAACAGAGTTAATATTTAAGGGTGAAGCCCTTTGTCAGACCCTGCATCACAACTACCTTTGTTCAGTCTGCAAAGATGGGCATGTGTCATTCTGTTACATTTCTTGCCATCACATCATAGTTCTCATTTGTGCTGGGATTTCTTATTGCTACATGAGCTATTAGCCTCTCTCTTCATACACCTGACAGATTTGGTGTAGAGGCAGTAACCCTATTCATTTGAATGATTTGAATGAATGGCATTGGCCTTGCAGAATAAAAGGGAAAAGCTTAGGGTGGATTTTTGTTCAAGCTTCTCTCCCTTATTTTTCTTCCTTACTTAGTTTCCTTAAATCCTCTTAAATTTATTTTTAATTTTTTAACTTATAAATCAATTTTAATAATCCGGAGTTGCCACGGTGTTCCAGATATGCCATCCGAGACCACCTCACTGATAAATTCTAACTATTTTCCTGATGTATCAGCCCTCGAGTCAGTCAATAGACAATAGGTGCAGGAGTAGGCCATTCGGCCCTTTGAGCCAGCACCGCCATTCAATGTGATCATGGCTGATCATCCCCAATCAGTAGCCCGTTCCTGCCTTCTCCCCATATCCCCTGACTCCACTATCTTCAAGTGCCCTATCTAGCTTTCTCTTGAAAGTATCCAGAGAATCGGCCTCCACCGCCCTCTGAGGCAGAGAATTCCACAGACTCACAACTCCCTGTGTGAAAAAGTGTTTCCTCATCTCCGTTCTAAATGGCTTACCCCTTATTTTTAAACTGTGGGCCCTGGTTCTGGACTCCCCCAACATCGGGAACATGTTTCCTGCCTCTAACGTGTCCAAACCCTTAATAATCTTATATGTTTCAATATAATCCCCTCTCATGCTTCTAACGCCAGAGTATGCAAGCCCAGCCGCTCCATTGTCTCAGCATATGACAGTCCTGCCATCCCGGGAATTAACCTTGTAAACCTACGCTGCACTCCCTCAATAGCAAGAATGTCCTTCCTCAAATTAGGGGACCAAAACTGCAGACAATACTCCAGGTGTGGTCTCACTAGGGCCCTATACAACTGCAGAAGGACCTCTTTGCTCCTGTACTCAACTCCTCTTGTTATGAAGGCCAACATGCCATTCGCTTTCTTCACTGCCTGCTGTACCTGCGTGCTTACTTTCATTGACTGATGAACAAGGACCCCCAGATCCTGTTGTACTTTCCCTTTTCCCAAATTGCCACCATTTAGATAATAATCTGCCTTCCTGCTTTTGCTACCAAAAATGGATAACCTCATATTTATCCACATTAAACTGCATCTGCCATGCATCTGCCCACTCACCCAACCTGTCCAAGTCACCCTGCATTCTCATAGCATCCTCGTCACAGTTCCCACTGCCACCCAGCTTTGTGTCATCTGAAAAATTGCTAATGTTACTTTGAGAATCCCTTCATCTAAATTATTGATGTATGTTGTAAATAGTTGCAGTCCCAGCACCGAGCCTTGCGGTACCCCACTAGTCACTGCCTGTCATTCGGAAAGGGACCCGTTAATCCCTCCTCTTTGTTTCCTGTCTGCCAACCAATTTTCTATCTACCCCCAATACCATGTGCCCTAATTTTGCCCACTAATCTCCTATGTGGGACCTTATCAAATGCTTTCCGAAAGTCCAGGTACACTATATCCACTGGCTCTCCCTTGTCCATTTTTCCAGTTACATCCTCAAAAATTTCCAGAAGATTAGTGAAGCATGATTTCCCCTTTGTAAATCCATGCTGACTCGGACCGATCCTGTTACTGCTATCCAAATGTGCCGCTATTTCATCTTTTATAATTGACTCCAGCAACTTCCCCACCACCAATTTCAGGCTAACTGGTCTATAATGATTTTCAGTGATGGTAACCAATTCTCTTTATTTTGACTAAAAATCCAGTTAAAAATGCTTTCTACAGTTTTACAGGCATTCTGTGTATAATATATAAGAAATGCAAAGTTTGAACTTTTACGTTTTTTTTAGGGAATGGGGAAATTTACATTTGACAAGTTCAAATTTATAATATAACCATTAATCGTGATTACTGATTGCTTTAAGACATGAATATAAAGACAAAATTGCCATAAAATGTGAAAGAGATGGAACTGGTGGCAAATTAAACATCAATTGTTGAATTGTGGATAGATTATGAAGGGGCTTTAATAATTGAAAGGGCAAGAATTGCTTAATTATTAAAAATGAGTCTTCTCAATTGATGTTGTTATTAGATTGTATTATTCTATTATCACAATTGTAATTCTTGTTATTTGAAATTATATATTTTAGGTTTCATGTCCTGGGGTATATCTACCGGAAAAGGATGATGTCTACGTTAGTGTATGCATGTTGGGAAAGTTCCAGAAAACCAAATTTCTCCCTTCTGTCTTTCCATTGACCTTCAATCACAAAATGAAGTTTGAAAAGGTACAACACAAACTGTTCAGTCATTTTATAAAGAACGAAGCAGTTCGAAACATTGGAAATGTAAATGATGGAAATAAGTATCGAATCGGGAAGTGGAAAAGTATGGTTCAAAATGAATTATTTCCGATGAAGGGCCTTCATCTGGACTATTAAATATATCTGCCCTTTCTGATGTGTTGGTGGGCCATTGTGTAATTCAGTTACTGCTTTTATTTGGTATTTTCTGAACACAAAGGACTTTTTCATTTGCAGTTTAGTAACATAAATTTAAATATTTGAATTTGCATACCATTTTCTATATTTCAAAGTTATTATGCTTACATGAATACATTTTCAAAACTTAGTGGAGACACCATTTGTCCAATTTCCATGCTACTCGTGTGATACTCATACATCTTGGGATACTCTACGTCTTGGAATGTTCATACTTTAACAACCTATGACATATCAGAAACGGAATAGTGGTCCTATATAAAAACATAGATGTCGAAGGTAATTGGGTCAAGGCACACAGGTGGAATTTATTTGTTATAAATCATAAACTGTTCTTATTTTTATTTCTATTGCAAACTCTTTGTCCACATTTTCAATGATCTCTGATGTAGGCGATTGTGTATTAAATTTGATCAATTACAATTACATTTCTTTTGTGTACAGGCACTCCTTGACTTGTGTACGTTATACTCACAATTAGTGTAAACAATTCGCAATTAGATGGTCCCGTTTCCTAAATGATCTATGTCATTGCAATCGTGTTTGTAGAATCATTTCAGAGTGAGTTAAACAGAGAAACCACTGATTCTTTTTGAAACTTTTTCCTTTCCTCTACTATGAATGGAAACTTAAAATTGTAACTGGATGGAGAATCGGGCGAGTTCTGTCAAGCCCAGGCTCGCATCTCTGAGGGATTTAGATGATTTGTAGTCATGAGGTTAGGTCTCAGCTGGTTTAGACATGCGAGGCAGGTGGTCTTTGCCACGATCCGAGGGTTTAATAAAAGTGAGAAACACAAATTTAGCAAAGGGAGGATGGTGACGGCTCACCATTACTTCATAGATATAAAAGCGATGCCCGGGCTCGGTGCTATTCTAGTTTCAGCCACAGCAGGTGTGACATTGGGAAGGCTAGCGAGAACAAGGGAGGTGGTGCAGAGCAACTCCCGGCTGAGTGTCCAACATCTTCCACAAGGTGCACCAGCGAGTGCTTCACCAGCTGCCATACCCTCCAGTTGACGCAGAGCCGCCAATACCTTCCACCTTACCTCTGGGGAATGGCCTTGTTGGCAAAGTGATGGCCAACAGGATGAAGCGGCAGCCGATGAGAGGGGCGAGAACCCCACAGTGACCGAGCGTCTCCTGTCGGCGGCAGTGACCTGAAGAAAGTGATGTTGACCAGGGTCTAGGCTAGCAGCTTTGACACCTTGTTTTAAGGTGAAAGTTTAAAGAAGGCTTATTCAGTCTGAAGAGGGGTTCCGCCCCAAAACGTCACCTATCCGTGTTCTCCAAAGATGATGCTTGATCTGCTGAGTTATTCCATTGTTTTGTGATGTATGAGCTCACATTGTGCTCACCTTGTGCAGGTGAGGAAAGAACTGAATAGACTCCGCCTAGGCAAAGCCAGGGGTCCCGAGGGTGTGAACCCTCGGGTACTCCAGGCATGTGCCAGCCAGTTGTGTGGAGTACTCCAACATATCTTCAACCTGAGCCTGAGCCTGGAGAGGGTTCTGTGATGTGGAAAACATCCTGCCTGGTTCCTGTACCAAAGAGGTACCAATGATCCACACATCATGAGGTCCCTGGAGAGGCTGGTACTCACTCACCTGCAACCCTTGGTTAAACCCTACCTGAACCCCCTGCAGTTTGCTTACCAAACAAAGGTGGGGGTTGAGGATGCCACCATCCAACTGCTCCATTGTTCTTATGCTCACCTGGAAAAGCCGGGAACCACTGTGAGAGTCATGTTTTTTTACTTCTCCAGTGCTTTGAACACCATCCGGCCTGACGAAGATGCGGGTGGATGCTCCATTGGTGTCCTGGATCACCAACCACCTGAATGGACGACCACAGTATGTCAGGCTATAGAGGGAGAGGAGGGCAGTGGGGGAGGTGAGGGGCTATAGTGGGGGATAGAGGGATAGGAGTGGGGTATGGAGGGGAGAGGAGTTATGGAGGGAGGGAATGATTGAGTGTAAGGGAAAGGAGGAATTGGGGAGGGGAGGAGGAGAGGAGAATGAAGAGGGAGGGTGAAGAGGAGGGGAGAGTGCTGGGGGGTGAGGGGAAAGGAGCCACGCCTGCGCAGTTGGGGGCTATTGGTGAGTGGTGGAATATTGGGGGACCAGGTGAGTGGTGGAATATTGCGTTGGAGAACGGGTTGCGTTGGGGACCAGGCTTTCCGTGTGACAGGGACCTAACGTGTCCCACTTAGTCTAGTGGAAGTATAAAACTGAAGTCACAATGTAGGACAAAACAATTGATACCAGAAAATTTGCAGCTAGTTATCTCTCAATTTGAAATGCAGAATTTCCACTTCATCCTGAGCTCCACTACCTGTCCAATGATTACAAACCCTCCTTTGCTGATAAGATGTATTTTGTCCCCTTGTGTGTTCCCCTTCAAGGTATTTCTTGCCACGTGTTATTTTGCGCTCTTTTCTCATTTGACTTAACCATTTTCTTCATCATCCCATAGTTGAGTTATTGTGCTCTGGCATTATCTTCCTAAACCCAAACAATGTCTTCCCACCTTTCAAACTAGCTCAAAATATTGTTTTTAACCATTGCTAGATCTCATTGATATTGTCTGACCTCCTCCAAATCTTCCTTTTTCCTTGTCATTTGTTTGAGAATGTGCTGTTTTTCCTGTTCCTATTTAGCAGATAGCACTTCATAATTGCAGCCCTTTGGAAATAATTCAGTTGGCTTTCTTTTAAATAACAGATCTACGCTATATTGCATTGCAGGATATTCTATATTCTGAAAAACTTTTGTTGTAACATCATTTGTACTATACAAATTACCCAAACAAATTCATTTGAGATCTGACTTGAAATGACTAATAGTTCAGTGCATTACACGCTACATTAATTGCAAAATGCATTGTATGAATAAAAAATTGTTGCTATTGACCATTTTAATGTTTTATTTTAGATTAAAATGTTATATTGCTCCAGATTAGTAATTGTTTACTGAAGCCTCGTATGATTTTTTTGCAGTTAATCTTCAACTTTCTCTTTTATATAAACACAGAACTTTCCAGAAGCTATGAATCCCGGGGATGTTGCGGACTTGCTGGAAAGTAAGAATAATGCATTATATTTCTAACAGTAAATTATTATTTAATTATTACTGATGTTCACTTATGATTTTCTGATTCTCTCTTTTTCTTTCACAGTGGACACAACTAAATTTGAATTGATACAACTGACTCCACCAGGTACGATGAAAATGTGCAAAAATATCAAAATGTTCAGATATTGTTTGCTTAATGGAAATGCATTTTGTAAAGATCGCTATCTTCACTGGAGTGCCAATATATATATATATATATATATATACACACACAGTAAGCCATGATTATCTGAGATCTGAAAATGCATTTACACTCTCATACATAGCTGAGAAAGCACAAATGGGAAAAAGTATTTTGTAAGGGAACACAAACTGTCATATTTTGTAGGCTTCATATCAAGGAAATTTCTTCAAGCTTCTTAATTCTGTTATTCACTCACTTCCAGCTGGGGTGTTTTTTATTTTTACTGTCTCTTTGATATTTATTCATAAGTGTTGCCCTTTTGTAGGCATGCAGGTTTAACAAACAATGCAGGACTTGATGCAGGTCCCAACCTGAAACCTCCACCATCCCTATGCCCTCACAGATGTTGCCCAATCCATTGCTCCAGCAGTTTTGTTTTGTTCCAGATACACCACCTGCAGTCTCTTGTGTTTCTTTGACTTATTATTGCACAGGACATACTCAGGTAATTGTGACAGTCGAGTCTGGCAAGTTTTAGAATTATGATTATGTGAATATTATGTAACTAATCAGTGGAGCAGCTCTTAGAATTTAGGTCTCACTGAAAATTGACTAGGAGATACTTCACCATGTCTGAATTTGGTGCAGTTGTTGTTCCTCTGGCTGTGGCCTCAGCTTACTCCAGAGCTCTGTCCAGGGAGCCGAGTGGTTACCATCATGCAGGCAGTGTCCACTATGCTGGTCTTCAGCTCCATCTGGCCTGTCTGTTGTTAACGGGGATCAGAGCGACATACAAGGGGGATTATTATATGAAGGGGGGGGTGAAGGGGGAAACTTTAATTCTTAGTCCCCTACCTGGTTGGAGAGGCGGGGAGCGGGCAATGCCTTACCGGGTCGCCGTGCAGTAAGCTCCGGAGCGCTGTGGCCGCGGACTCCCAACATCGCGGAGCTGGGGCTGCAGGCGTCCGGCTGGAGCTCCGACCTCGGCGAACTCTACCCCTGGCTAAGCGGCGCTCCAAATCCAGCGCGGCCCACAGCCCCAGCTCCGCGATGTTGGGAGTCCGCGGCCACAGCGCTGGGATACCAGCGGGGAGCGGGCAATGCCTTACCGGGTCGTCGCTGTGGATCCCAACATTGCAGAGCTGGGGCTGCGGGCGTCCGGCGCTGGATTTGGAGCGCCGCGCAGCCAGGGGTAGAGTTGCCGGGGTCGGAGCTACAACTGGCACCGCCCGCGGCCGGACGCCCGCAGCCCCAGCTCTGCGATGTTTGGAGTCGGCGGCCACAGCGCTCCGGAGCTTACCGCACGGCGACCCGGTAAGGCATTGCCCGCTCCCCGCCTCTCCAACCAGGTAGGGGATTAAGAATTAAAGTTTCCCCCTTCACCCCCCCCCTTCACATAAAAGCCCTCCAAACTAACTGACTAACATTTAAGCAATGATTTACAGATGTTTAAGTGTCTCCCCGGTCTCCGGGGAGGAGGCAGCCGCTACAGTAGTACAGACCTGGGTTGACTGTGGGTCGTTTCGGGTCAGGTTTGGTGCCAAACGCGACCTTTGGTGTGCAGACGACATCCTGGAAAAAATGTCCGGTTTTCGGAGCTTTTCGGTTTCTGAAATTTCAGATAAAAGGTTGTGCACCTGTACAAACAAAATTGGTAAGGTGGTATTCAGAGGGTGGTAGAGGGTTGCTTTTCAAATTGGATGATTGACACAACGATCAATGCTGTGCCCACTGTTGTTCATTACTATAAAGGGTTTAAATGTGAACTTGGGCTGCCTGATTAGTACGTTTGCAGATGACGGGATAGAATATAGAACAGTACAGCACATGAACAGGCTCTTCAGCCCACAATGTCTGTGCCAAACATGATGCCAAGACCATCACTTACAGTGGCTTGCAAAAGTTTTCATACCCCTTGAACTTTTCCACATTTTGTCACGTTACAACCACAAACGTAAATGTATTTTATTGGGATTTTATGTGATAGACCAACACAAAGTGGCGCATAATTGTGAAGTGGAAGGAAAATGACACATGGTTTTCAAATTTTTTTACAAATAAAAAACTGAAAAGTGTGGCGTGCAAAAGTATTCAGCCTCCCTGAGTCAATACTTTGTAGAACCACCTTTCGCTGCAATTACAGCTGCAAGTCTTTTGGGGTATGTCTCTACCAGCTTTGCACATCTAGAGACTGAAATTTTTGCCCATTCTTCTTTGCAAAATAGCTCAAGCTCAGTCAGATTGGATGGAGAGCGTCTGTGAAAAGTAATTTTCAAGTCTTGCCAGAGATTCTCAATTGGATTTAGGTCTGGACTTTGACTGGGCCATTCTAACACATGAATATGCTTTGATCTAAACCATTCCATTGTAGCTCTGGCTGTATGTTTAGGGTCATTGTCCTGCTGGAAGGTGAACATCTGCCCCACTCTCAAGTCTTTTGCAGACTCTAACAGGTTTTCTTCCAAGATTGCCCTGTATTTGGCTCCATCCATCCTCCCATCAACTCTGACCCGCTTCCCTGTCCCTGCTGAAGAAAAGCATCCCCACAGCATGATGCTGCCACTACCATGTTTCACAGTGGGGATGGTGTGTTCAGGGTGATGTGCAGTGTTAGTTTTCCGCCACACATAGCGTTTTGCATTTAGCCCAAAAACTTCAATTTCAGTCTCATCTGACCAGAGCACCTTCCTCCACATGTTTGCTGTGTCCCCCACATGGCTTGTGGCAAACTGCAAACGGGACTTCTTATGGGTTTTTTCCAACAATGGCTTTCTTCTTGCCACTCTTCCATAAAGGCCCGATTTGTGGAGTGCACGACTAATAGTTGTCCTGTGGACAGTTTCTCCCACCTGAGCTGTGGATCTCTGCAGCTCCTCCAGAGTTACCATGGGCCTCTTGGCTGCTTCTCTGATCAATGCTCTCCTTGCCCGGCCTGTCAGTTTAGGTGGACGGCCATGTCTTGGTAGGTTTGCAGTTGTGCCATACTCTTTCCATTTTTGGATGATGGATTAAACAGTGCACCGTGAGATGTTCAAAGCTTGGGATATTTTTTTATAACCTAACCCTGCTTTAAACTTCCCCACAACTTTATCCCTGACCTGTCTGGTGTGTTCCTTGGGCTTCATGATGCTGTTTGTTCACTAATGTTCTCTAACAAACCTCTGAGGCCGTCACAGAACAGCTGTATTTATACTGAGATTAGATTACACACGTGGACTCTATTTACTAATTAGGTGACTTATGAAGGCAATTGGTTGCACTGGATTTTATTTAGGGGTATCAGAGTAAAGGGGGCTGAATACTTTTCAGTTTTTTATTTGTTAAAAAAAAATTGAAAACCGTGTATCATTTTCCTTCCACTTCACAATTATGCGCCACTTTGTGTTGGTCTATCACATAAAATCCCAATAAAATACATTTACATTTTGTGGTTGTAACGTGACAAAATGTGGAAAAGTTCAAGGGGTATGAATACTTTTGCAAGCCACTGTATCTACCTACACATGACCCATATTCCTCCATTCCCTGCATATCCATTTGCCTATCCAGATGTCTTTTAAATGCCATTAATGTATCTGATTCAACCGGCACCCCCTGTATTGCGTTCCAGCCACTCACCATCCTCTGTGTAAAAAAAAATTGCCTCGCACATCTCCTTTAAACATTGCCCCTCTCTTAAAGCTATGCCCTCCAGTATTTGCCTGGGAAAAAGATTCTGACTGTCTATCCTGGCTCTCATAATTTTATATACTCCCAGCAACCTTTATTTGGGTATCCATTGCCAAATGTTCCTCTCCATGTAATATGATGATATTCATACTGTCTGGATATGGTAATTCTGTACAATCAAGCATTTTACTATGCGGTGCTGAACTGCTACTGTTAAATGGGTGAAACAAGATCAGAAATGTTAAGACATCTTCAAAATATTTATTTTCAGTGGGTGAAACACTGTCCATCTATGAGCAGAATACCAGGGAGTTTCTTTATCCGGGTCGCAAGCTAACACCGAGCTATCCTGGCATGGACAGAGAGCTGTTAATGAAGAGATCAATTGATTTTCCTGTAAGTATTTCTTACACAACATGCAGTTAATGCAGTGTATGTTACACAACAACATATTTTCACATTTCTTTCGAGCAAATAATAATCTTTAAGAGATTGAAGTCAAAATTAAAGTTTATTGTTCAGAAATGGTATGACTGCTGAAAGGGGCATTTTGCACTTTGCAACTAGTTTCAGCATCAAGTAATAACTTTAGGAATATCAAAATAGAAAAAAAAGTTTTTATTTTGATAGCTGTTGCATAATGAGCTAGGTATTTTATATAAATTGGGAAACTTTTATTTGACTAATGGCCTAGATTAAACCTGGACCCTGGAGGTAATAAATCTACTATGCTAACTTATTGCACCTCTCAATGTCCATCGTCCTTTTCTTCCTGCCTCACATCACAGCTGCTCCCGTTCTCTGCTTGCTGACAAGGCTAGAATTGACTTGTAAGTACTGTATGATGTCTTTACGTAGCACTGGTGATATGGCTCCAGTTACAGCAAATGCTGGGAATATGTATCATATGAAAGGAAAAGCAGAAGAGCTGCCAATTAAAGCAGGAAAATTGCAATTGAAATATATTAATCATTGCCTTTGCTTTCCATTGTTCTGGGTTGTCCATTTTAAGAAGCATCTTAAATGTAGGAGGTGAAATATTGAAAGTGATAGAAGAATTTAAATTTAGGGGGGCAATTAAAGCGCTTATGAAGCTTAGGAATTAGTGACCACATGTCGAATAAGTTAAAATTGGGATATATAAGAGACAAGAATGAAGAACTTAATTGGTATAAACCACCTGAAAACTCCGTACTAATTTGCTAAGTTTACATTTGTCAAATCTAATTTAAATTGATATTTTACAATAGCATAACACCAAACTATTATTCAGAAGCTTCTTAGCTATCCATAAAATTTGACCCTTAATTTGAATTTAATGCAAACAAATAGTTGTACTTTATTGATAACCACAGTAGCACATTGTGCTATTTCTACAAAAGATGATTTAAATATTTAGCTTGAAATATGAAACTATCACATTGCAATCTTTACAGGCAGGTTGCATTCACAGAAAATGGTCCGTATCGCGATTGCCCACAACTTGAACTTGTGCCAACTGTACGTGCATCAAGAAATACAAGTTGAAAATAAATAATTTTGGGATTGTTTATTTATTTTTTTCTTCATAAATTCTGTAAAAGCGAATTTTATTCTGTAACTTTTGTGTAGTGATTTGTGAATTTGGTGGATTTCCGTTACCTGAACGGCTATAATGCGGAAGCTGCTTGTATTTGAACTGAGAATGGTATATTCCTTTTTTTCTTCTTTTTGTGCATTCCACAGTGCAGAATTCAAATTATTTTGGCTAAGGGAGAGTTGATTTCCAGAACTTGCTCTCCAGAGATATATGTTGTAAAAATTAGCAGCTGATGACTTTCAAGTGTCTGGATTCCCTGCCTAAAATTGGAACTAAGGCCAATCCAATGCCAATATCAACCGTTTTTGTTGCCTGCTGCCAAATTAGGCAGAAACTGACTGTAGCATATGATACAGTGCTTAGCTTTTGGCGTTTCCGATGATCTAAACTGATCACTGGTAAATGCTCAAGAAGACGACTCTTTGTTTATCTGTCTGTCCGTCTGTCTGTCTGTCTGTCTGTCTGTCTGTCTGTCTGTCTGTCTATTTCTGTCTGTCTGTCTGTCTATTTCACTCCAACTCGGGCTTGAGTGGTGCCATCTGCTGCATGATGTCCTGCCACTCCGTTCAGTCCCCAGCCAGCATGCTAGCTCTGTCCAGAGAGTTGATGTAGTAGTATAATCAGGGTCTGAAACCATGGTGCTGTGTTGGCCATTCATCATGATGCAGTTTTATTCATAAGTAAGCTGGGCAGATGAGCAGTCCTCTCCTAGCAAGAAAGAAAGAACACAACATAAACATTTTGACATAAACATCCAGCACTTCCCACTGTGATGGAAGGCACAAAATTCCAGTCAATCTTCCTCCTGTTCGCCCGTGGTTAGGGCCCTGAACCCTCCGCAGTCGCCGCTACGGACAGCCCGATGTACAGACCCTCTTGCCGGGATGATCGAGACTCTGATGTCAGGATGGATCGGAACACTCCGCGGCTTGGAATCCCCGAATCGGCCGCTTCCGACCGGAGACCGTGGCTACATAATGCCAAGTCCACAGGACCCCGCTGTCAGAACTCTTCTTCAGGCAGCACCGTGATGTTAAAGTCTGCACCACGCCCGCGGTTAGAAGCTGCACAGACCCAGCTCCACGGTGTTAAAGTCAGCAGGCCTCCACGGTCAGAGCTCTAAAACTCGGTAAAAAATTGCAGCTCCGTGATGTTAATGTCCATGCTGTGCCTGCTGCTGAAGCTCTGGGCTCTGGGCCGGCTCCGGTCGGAAAGGCTGCACCACTCCAGTTGTTAGGTTGCGAGGGGGGCGAAAATGCGACACGGAGAAAAGTCGCATCTCCGCCGAGGTAAGTGACTGGAAACAGTTCCCCTATTCCCCCCCCCCAGCATCCCACCACATAAAACATACCAGGTGCCTTTAAACATACATTTAGACATACTGAAAATAACAAAAAGCCGAAAGAAACACACGAGCTGCTGGCAAGGCTGCCGTGCGGTGCCATCTTGGAAGATCTTTCTTCTTACTTACCAGAAATTCCATTGTCTCCCCGGCAAACCAGAAGCTTGGGTTACCTGTGCTCACCTCCTCCGATTCACTAACCCCCTCGCCACAAAGTTGCTTGCAGTTCGCTTGGTGATGAGCTGAGATTCTGGGGAGCTAGCTCAGAATGTTCATTCGGTATAAATTACTGGGCTCTGACAGTCACTTCAGGATCTGGAAATCTATTGCACAAACCGGTCTCGGCCTGAGCTGTTGTTTGTTTAACAAACCCATCTGAAAACTAAATTGCTGACAGTTATTTGGGATATTATTCAGTGCACATAGGAAACATATTGCTAAAGTGAGCGTAGGTTAAGTGTAGACTGTCAGTTTAAATGTGTTTGAAAATTGTTTTTGACGTTATTGCAAATTGAGCTATTAATATGGTTGTGCTTGTATCAGCAGCATCACAACAATGCTATTGATGTCTGTGGCCTATAAATAGCTCTATAAATTAAGAAGTTAATGATATTTTGAATCGTTGGTTTCCTGTTTTTTACCTTTTTGGTAGACAGTGATTTGCATTAAAGAAATGTTTCAAAGGCATGTCTGATGCAATTCTTTGCATAAATATATCAGTGATTGGAAGGCTGATGTAATTTCACAGGCAATGTTTGAGACCTGACTGGAGTTGGCAGACTTGCATGACACTAAAAGCTTCATGCTGCATTACCTTCAAAATTGTAGTTGAATTTTAAGGTTTGTAGGGACCTGAAAGCCTACTTTCAATTATTTTAGCATCAGATTGTAAAAGACATGTCATATCTCTTTTGTTTTGTCTGATATTGTAATAGTGGGTTGAGGAAAATGTTGTGTTATGTGGGCAGCATGATGGATTATATATTTATTTGTATGTAAAATGTCGTTAGAGTTTGTATTCATGAAATATTTTATAATGTAAACATTTCTTCAGTGGAAGATACAAACTCTTTTGTTATCATGATATATAGATGATGTATTTAAAATAGTTTTTGAAAACAAAGTTCAATATCATTATTAAATAATTCTAATAATCAACATATTCTGTTTGTCATGATATAATTGCATGTTTGTGACTGAATTATTTATGATATTTTAAGTTATTTGAAGCTTATTTAAATACCTTTCTTCAAAAACACATCTCTTTCAAGGATTAAATACTTACAGCCTATAATGTGCATTTTCTCAAGAGTCAATAGTAATCTTGAAATTAGAGCATATTTAATACAATTAAAACAATCTCTCAAGTTTTCATGATTAAATTCAGCAAGCAAAGGGTTATTAGGCAAATTGAACTTGTCACGATTTAAGAATAGAGAATCTGAATGTAAAGGAACTTGGGTCTGCAGAATATAGGATGAGGTATGTCAGCTAGGTTGGCGTTTGAGTGGTCAAGTCTGGACATGATAGATATGGATGAGAATTCAACAGCAAATTAAAACTAGGGCAATGTTAAGGAATGGAAATAAACAAATTGGTGAAGCCACAAATATGCCATTGAAGCTCAGTGTGGGGCCAGATGTAATAAGTTTTCAACAGTATGAGGCAGTGGCCAGGAAGAGGAATATGCTGAGTTTCTCCAGCGTTTTTGTGTAACCTTCGATTCTCCAGCATCTGCAGTTCCCTCTTAAACAGAGGAATATGATTAATAGTTGAGGATCGTTGGCTCGATGAAAAGACAGTGGTCTCACCCAAAGTGGGAGAGAGTATAGATTAGAACTGCGGATAAAGGAACCAAGATAAAGACGTGGCCACAACTGAGCAAATCAATAGATGCAAATATATAAAAGGAGCGAGAGTTGAGGGAATTCGAATGTTTTGTTGAAGTGACTTGTGACTTGGGTAGTAGAAATACAGAGGTCACAGAAGGTACAGAGTAGGTGGCTATGAATAAGGGGAGTAAAGTTTACTTGGATGGCAAAGTTAAGCCAAGCTGGCAGGGCAGTGAATGCAGGCGAGATTAATAGTGATTGGGATGGAGATTGAAATCACTGAGGGCAGGAATGAGAGTAAAAGTCACAGCAATGTAGGATATTAGGTGATAAACTTGGCATAGATCTTCAATATGTAGTGGTAACAAAATAGATTAAGATTTTTCCAATTGAAAATTGTATACAAAGTTGTCAGATGAGTGTCAACTTCGCTACGGGTATTATGGGGAGAAGGCAGGAGAATGGGGTTAGGAATGAGGGATAGATCAGCCTTGATTGAATGGCGGAGTAGACTTGATGAGCCGAATGGTCTAATTATGATGTTATGATGAGTAAGTGACAAACCAAGCTGTCTCACCGTACTAATGTTCTGTATTAAAATTGTTACCCTCATGTATCTTAACCTAAAAGTCTGGAAAGCTATAGAGAAACAGCACTACATGATTTTCAGGGATTTTCCACCAAAGTTAATAGGATGATTAGAAGAGTCCTTGCCGAATTTCATTCCTGTCATTTTCTGAGTGCAAATATTTATTCAGCCTCAATTCAGTGGCAAAGAAATTGCATTTACATATCCATATAATTACTTTCTCAGGAAATCACACCTGTTTTGATCTACAAATAATTGATTTAAAAGTGAATTTGTGTGACATAATGGGCAGAAATGGCAGCTAAATAAGGTCCCAAAGATGAAATAATTAGTTGTTGTCTATGTATTTAGTAGTTAGAGAGAGGAATACTGAATGATATTGAGAGAGTATTTATCTCCAGAAATAATAGTTACAGACTGAGTTACTGTCAGTACATGATTTTCTGTAATTGGAGAATTTATAAAAAGTGCATCATTGCAGAAATTGTGATTACATATGTTATAACCCTTGTGATACTATGTGAGATGTAGATTTTAGTTTCTGATGTTATTTGGTCTTTTCTCCTGCAGGGTATAGCACCCCGACTGGAATTTTCAACAACTTCAATTATCAAAGAATGCCCTCTCAACTCCATACACATTGAATATGAGGTGAGCTTCACATTGATTAATTGTATTATGACTAAAATTAATAGTATTTGCTCAGTTTTTTAAAAATTAGTATTCGTGTGTCTGGTCGGCTATATTTCTAGTAAATGAGGACACAAGCCATGCGAGTTGTACATGTTAAAATTGGATAAGATGTACAGTGCCCTCCATAATGTTTGGGACAAAGCCCATCATTTATTTAGTTGTCTCTGTACTTCACAATATTAGATTTGTAATAGAAAAAAAATCACATGTAATTAAAGTGCACATTGTCAGATTTGAATAAAGGCTATTTTTATACATTTTGGTTTCACCATGTAGAAATTACAGCAGTGTTTATACATAGTCCCCCCATTTCAGGGCACCATAATGTTTGGGACACACAAATGTATTGTAAATGAAAGTAGTCATGTTTAGTATTTTGTTGCATATCCTCTGCATGCAATGACTGCTTGAAGTCTGCGATTCACGGACATCACCAGTTGCTGGGTGTCTTCTTTGGTGATGCGCTGCCAGGCCTGTATTGCAGCCATCTTTAGCATATGCTTGTTTTGGGGGCTAGTCACCTTCAGTTTTCACTCCAGCATATAAAAGGCATGCTCAATTGGGTTCAGATCAGGTGATTAACTATACACTTCAGAATTCATTATGCTACTACCATCAGCAATCAATGAAGATAAGTGAGTCATACATGCCCAGGCCATAACACCCTCGACCGTGTTTCACAGATGAAGCGGTCGTTTTGGATCTTGGGCAGTTCCTTCGATCCTCCATACTTTGCTCTTATCATCACTCTGATGTAAGTTAATCTTCATCTCATCTGCCCACAAGACCTTTTTCCAGAACTGTGGTTGCTCTTTTAAGTACTCCTTGGCACACTGTAACCTGGCCATCCTATTTTTGCAGCTAACCAGTGGTTTGCATCTTGTAGTGTAGCCTCTGTATTTCTGTTCATGAAGTCTTCTGCGGACAGTGGTCATTGACAAATCCACACCTGACTCCCGAAGAGCATTTCTGATCTGTTGGCAGGTGTTTAGAGGTTTTTCTTTATTATAGAGAGAATTCTTCTGACATCACCTGTGAAGGTCTTCCTTGGCCTGCCAGTCCCTTTGCGATTAGTAAGCTCACCAGTGCTCTCTTTCTTCTTAATGATGTTCAAAACAGTTGATTTTGGTAAGCCGAAGGTTTGGCTGATGTCTATAACAATTTTATTCTTGTTTCTCAGTCTCATAATGGCTTCTTTGTCTTTCATTGGCACAACTTTGGTCCTTGTGTTGATAAACAGCAATAAAAGTTTTCAAAGGTGATGGAAAGACTGGAGGAAAGATTAGGTGCTGAGAGCTCTCTTATACCTGCATTAAGGAGGCAATTGAACACACCTGAGCAATTACAAACGCCTGTGAAGCCATGTGTCCCAAACATTATGGAGCCCTGAAATGGGGGGGGGGACTATGTATAAACACAGCTGTAATTTCTACATGGTGATACCAAAATGTATAAAAATTACCTTTAATAAAATCTGACAAAATCTAATAAAAGTGTGCACTTCAACCACATCTGAGTTTTTATAATTATACATCTCAAATTGTGGAGTACAGAGGCAAATAAATAAATGATGGGTCTTTGTCCCAAACATTATGGTGGGCACTGTATACATTGCTTAAAGTGTTTTGGATTACTGCTCCTGTCAGTTGTGTGTTATGTCCTTCTATTTAAAATAGTTATTTCCTTAATTCTTATTTGTTTTTTCTGTTGCACATCGCATGAATGATTTTTGAAACCAACAGAACTGGTCCTTAAGATTTTGAGAGCTAGCGGAATCTATTTATTGTGCTGCCAAGCATTTGGGGAGTTTGTAGAAAGCTCCGTAAGTGGACTGGATTTTGCAGGAAATTGAACTCACCTTGGAGTTTTATGGTAGAGCACCTTGTTGCAGACCATGCTGGTCAGACATATCAAAAGGAGTTCTCCTCCTCCAATGCTGTCGACAAAGAAGAACCGCTATTAAAAATTAAAGGAAGCGTTGGTATAGTTTGATCAGTTCCAATTATTTGATTTTACTTTAATGTTTTTGAGGGTTTTGGTTTAATATATTTTCTTAATTTTAATTTTCAAGTCTAATAGTTTGTTCATTAATACTTCTGGATTTGATTGTTAACAGACTCGATAGCCATCTGTCAAAGATCATCTTTCTCAGCAGTTTTGTGGTGGGGCTTGTTCTGCCTCCCAAATGACAGGATTTTGTGGTGGGGCTTGTTCTGCCTCCCAAATGAAAATGTAAAACGTTTACAGATTTCAAAGCCTCTCAGGAAGGACCAACTAGCTACAAATGGGTCTGATCATGAATGTTTTGCTGATTTGAGTATCATGGAAATCTTTGCTATCTTCCAGAAAGCTTTTAAAATGAATTTTGAGGATGGTGAAGAATAGGACTTTAATTCTGTAAAAAAAAAAGTTAACAAGAGAAAATAGACAAGTTATTGACCAATAAGGATTTCTTGAATGTCCACACTTTCAGAGCCAAGAGTTCCATCAGAATAAGGATTGAAGCTAATTCAATGATGTTTGATCTGGTATTTTGTTGGTTCACATGCTTGATGAATGGTGTTTTATCATTAATGTTTTATTATTATTAATGTTTAGAGTTTTCTGAGTCATTCGTAACTGTCACTGTATGTCATGTTGTTACTTGTGGGCAGAGCACCAAGGCAAATTCCTTGTATGTGAATACTTGGCCAATAAACTTACTTACTTACTTACTTATTCATACCTGGACTTTCAGAAAGTATTCGATCAGGTTCCACATAGGCGATTAGTGGGCAAAATTAGGACACATGGTATTGGGGGTAGAGTGCTGACATGGATAGAAAATTGGCTGGCAGACAGGAAACAAAGAGCAGGGATTAACGGGTCCCTTTCAGAATGGCAGGCAGTGACTAGTGGGGTACCGCAAGGCTCGGTGCTGGGACCGCAGCTATTTACAATATATATATTAGCGATTTAGATTAAGGGATTACAAGTAACATTAGCATATTTGGAGATGACACAAAGCTGGGTGGCAGTGTGAACTGTGAGGAGGATGCTATGAGAATGCAGGAGGACTTGGACAGGTTGGGTGAGTGGGCAGATGCATGGCAGATGCAGTTTAATGTGGATAAATATGAGGTTATCCACTTTTGTAGCAAAAACAGGAAGGCAGATTATTATCTAAATGGTATCAAGTTGGGAAAGGGGGAAAGTTCAACGGGACCTGCCGGTTCTCTGGATACTTTCAGGAGAGAGCTAGATAGGGCTCATAAAGATAGCGGAGTCATGGGATATGAGGAGAAGGCAGGAACGGGTGTTGTGTGGATGATCAGCCATGATCACATTGAATGGCGGTGCTGGCTCAACGGGCCGAATGGCCTACTCCTGCATCTATTGTCTATTGTCAAACATTCATAATTGTCTGTCTTGTTGTTCCATTTCAATAACTAGAGTCATGGTGATACAGTGTGGAAACAGGCCCTTCGCTCAACTTGCCATACCGACCAACATGTCCCAGCTACACTACTCCCACCTGCCTGCGCTTGGTGCATATCCCTCCAAACCTGTCCTGTCCATGTACTCTCTTAACTACTCTTGGCCTCTTCCACTGCCAGGTTGAGGCTAAATGCAATTTAGAGGAACAGCATCTATAATTCAACTTCAGTAGTGTACAATCCAATGGCATGAATATTAAATTATTTAATTTCAGGTAATCCGTCCCTCCTCAGTCCCTCCATCCACCCAGATCTTCCCACACATACCCTTCTTTCTCACAGCACCCCATCCCCTTTCACTCAGCTTCTTCCTCATCCACTACATCTGCCCATCACTCACACAACTCTCCCCATCAAGTCTTTCCCTCTACTTACTGCTCTCATCTGCCCAACCAACCTCCGTTATTAGGTCCCGTACTCCACCTTCCTTTCCCATCAGATTCCATTATCTCTAGGCCCTGATTACTTCCACCACTACACCAATCACATCTCAATCTGTTATTATCCACACCCTTCTCCCCCCCCACCTGACTCCATCCACCAAACCACACCTCTTCTCCTGGATTTGCCTATCGTGTACTAGCTTTTTCCCCACCCCTTTTTAATACTGGCTGCCTTCCATTCGCACCAGAGGAACGGTCCTGAAAGATCAATTGATCATTTCCTTCCACAGCCTAACCTAAAGGGCCTGTCCCACTTGCATGCGATTGCGTGCGTTTGGCGCGGCCGGCCGGAAGCGAAGGTCGCGCATGACGTAATTTACGTATATAAAGGGGGGTTGCTGTCTGCTAGAACGACATGTGCTGAAGATCAGCAGCAAAAATCTCACACCACAAACAGAGGACCACCACTGCAGGAACTGATCTAATAAAAGGAGGATATATGTATGTTAATGGAAGATTTTGTATGTGAAATTAGTAACACTGTGATAATAATAATACCTCACACCTCGGACTTTCTTTGAAATGCCATATTTTAAAAGTGGTTAAATGCCTTTGTCTGCTTTATATGACATTTCATGACACATTTTGCAATTCAATGCAGTTCAATGTCTGTGTGTGTTTTATTTATCTAATAAATCGAGGCTTTTATATGAGATGCATTCCATGATTAGACGTGGTTTCCATATGTGTGATCAATGCCATGATTAACTAACTGCTTTTTCCACTACACGAAAAGGTTACACTGAAGTTTAATAATTAAGTTGTAGGTGAAGTTATTTGCGACAAATACAAAGACCCACGACTTTATAAGAATTAATTTGTTTATTTAGTGCAAGCAACAAATAACGTATTGAAAAACAAGAAACTAATTTTTAATGTGCAACACAAGTCAACAGAATATTGTTTAATTAGTGCAAGCAAATAAATGACGTATTGAAAAACAAGAGGAAATAAAACTTTAATGTGCAACCCAAGTAAACAGAATGGTGATGATTTTCAAATCGCACACGCTTTAATTGCTGACGCGATAAAGGCAGGCCGACTGGTTTTGGGCGTCGCGCGGTGATGTCACCTTTTCATGGTCTATATTCTCTTCATCATTTGCTAACGCATTACCTTTATATCTTCAGCAAACACGCCCACACTGCACTTGGTCCTTTCTTCCATCATCTATGTTGATGTACTTTTCCAGCCAATGTACTCTTCTGCATTTACCTTTTTATGGCACCTTATCAAAAACCTTCTGGAAATTCAAATATATTACAAATATTGGTTCTCCTTTCCACCTTGTCTGTTTCAAATTTGTCAAATGTAATTTCCCTCTCATAAAACCAAATTGACTTCATTTGATTGACTTATCTAAATGGCTTCCTATTATCTCCTTATTAATAGTTTATAGCACTCTCCCAATTCTAGCATTTTCCTCATTTCTTTCCAAATGCTTATTCCTCCTTGTTTTGGTTTGTTTTCTTCTTTCCATACATTGTTGTTTCTGGATTTGTTTTTCTTATTTTATTTTCATGCTGGTTGTAATATTTTTTCTACTTTCATAAGCATTTCATAATGCATAAATGAGAGACCAGAAAACAAGAGGATTTGCACGGTTATATTAATAATGGGAAGCATATTTTTTCTGCAAGGAAGAGAACCAAAGGAAACATAAATAATGTTCCCAAACAAAGTGCAACCTTTTTGGTGTTGTCTTTTTGAATATGATTTTTATTTTTGGAAATAGTAACCATTTTCCATGAAATGTAAAGTAAAAGCATTTTTAGTTACTTTTATTTTTCTGCTAATGTAATCCTATTGTTAAATTATACAATGAATCTTTGCAAATGCAATTAACATACTTAACGATTTGCTAAGCCAGCACTGTGAATATTATTACTGTCTCAAATTCTATTTTCCTCGTTTTTGTGATGTCTTGATTTTGAGTGAAAGACTAAAAATACGTGACTAAAAAACACATATTTATGTGTTCACATTTCCCTCTTTTTTGAAGATTGTAAAGATAGTGTTATAGGTTTGATAGACATCTACAAAGTATTGTGATGTTATTTTTTATTAATTGTCACTGTGAAAAATAATCTTTTTTAGGAGGATAATATGAAGTTGGAACCAGAGACCTCTCCAGTCAGGCAATCCATGACAAAATCATCAAAGAGAAAAACGTGCCGTGCTGAATGCCCAAGAAAATTCAGCAAATATAACCGCTACAAAGAACCCACAATAGCTTCTAGGACACGGTCTCCATCACCATATACTAAACGACGAATGGCAGCACTCTCAGAGGATGCGAATCAGAGACTTGCACACTTAAATCTGGGACCTTATCAATTTAAAAAGGAAACGGATAGCACACCTCCATTTGTAATAAGACACGTATGTGATCATAATTAGTCATTAACAAAATGTTATGGTAAAAGGACAAAAGGAATTGTATAATACAGAAATGGGCTCTTTGGCCCACCACATCCACTCTGATCTTTTTGCTCGGCTTTACTAATCACATTCGCCCTCATTAGCTCATATCTTGCCTATTAAATGCCTATCTAAAGGGCCTGTCCCACTTGGACGACCTAATCTGCGAGTTCTGGCGGGTTTGCCCTCGACTCATACTCGCAGCATGGTTGACACAAGGTCGTAGGAGGTCTTTGTAAAGGGCCTGTCCCACTTAGGAGACCTCCACAGCGACCTCTGGCGACCTTGCCTGCGACACAAAAAAAAATCAAGGTCGCAGGCAAGGTGATCTACGACCTCCTGCAACCTTCTACGACTTCTTACGACTATGTTGAAGACCTCCTTCCACCTAAAATGCAACTACTGCTGTTTGCAGTAGCCCTTTTGCTTCAGCAACCTTTTAAAAAAGGCAAAAGGGGTGAAAGAGCAAGGGTTAAGAGGAAGCACAAGAAGAGGTGTCAATGGGTGAATGGAGATGATGTGATGGACTGTCCCAGTACACCAGATGACTGGAAGAGAGTGGCGCTGGGCTTTGACAAAAGATGGAACTTTAAGCACACATGTGGGGCAGTGGATGGCAAGCATGCCATTCTTGTCCCTGTCCCTGAACCCCTCATTTTCTTTATCGTACAGGATGGCATTCTGCTGGAACCATTCTTCAAGGTCCCACTCCTGCTGCCTGGTGAAGGTTTAGGGCATAACCTTCCTCCAGCCCTTCCTCACCACCAATGGGGCATCTGCCTCTGATGCTGTGTCAGACACAGGAGAAAGGGCTGCTTTGCTGCCTTCAAATGAGGCAGTGAAGGATGGGGCGGTGGTGGGGACATATATTACCACCCTGGTCTCCTCCTCCAGGGGTCACTCATGCAGGGCTACCTCCTCCTGCACTATCACCTATTGTGGCATCTCCTGCCACTCCTCCTCCTGGGTGGGCAACACCTGCATGGCAGGTTTTTTTGAGGCTTGTGCCCTCCCCCTGCGCTGCTGCCTTTTTGGTGCCATCTCTAAAACACGTCTTCTCTCCAAAAAACTCTCCAGCTATGAATGAACATGCCCTGGAGTGACAGAGGTCACGTGCTGCTGTTTAAATCACCTTTTTATCCTACTGACCTTTTTTTCACCCCGGAGTTATTACCCTCGACTACCTACGACTATCATCATGACCTGCTACGACCAGCTACGACTAGACCTATGACTAAAAAAATATAGATTTTTCCCACGGCGACCATGATGAAAAAACGGCGTGACCTAGATGAAGCCTCGACCACGCGGAGACTTCTTTCAACCATGAAGGAGAGTGACCAAAACCTCCTACGACCTCATGGCGACCTTCCCGATCATGGGTCGCAGGCAAGGTCGCTGTGGAGGTCTCCTAAGTGGGACAGGCCCTTAACGCTCTTCATGCTCGAGAGTAGACCCCGTGTACTTGAGGCCTCGGCTAGGTGGCGGCGTATTTTTCAACATGTTGAAAAATGCCTGCGAGAAAAAGGTCGCCATGGAAAAAAATCGATACTTTTTTTACTCATAGGTTTAGTCGTAGTACGTCGGCATGTTAGTCATAGGTAATCGAGGGTAGCCGAAGGTAGTCATAGATAGTCTTCATCATAGTTGAAGGAGGTCATCTTCACTCTCCACTATTCGGTGTCCAATTTTCCGATGTTAGTCATAGCTAGTCGAAGCAAATCTTCAACATAGTCGAAGGAGGTCTTCTACATAGTCGAAGGAGGTCTTCTACATAGTCGAAGGAGGTCTTCAACATTACATTTTTTCAAACTCTCCTAAACTCTTCTAAACTCGCCAATTAGGTCGCCCAAGTGGGACAGCCCCTTAAATGTCTTTTAAGGTTTGTAATTATCTTCTAGAAATACATTCCAGATATAAATCACTCTCTGTAAATGCAGCTTTTCCCTCAAATCCCTTTAAAATGCCTTCCTCTCACCTTAAAATCATGTCCTCTAGTTTTTGAGATCTTTGACATAGGAAAATGATTCAGAATATTTATCCTATCCATACCTCTTAGAATTTTATGTATCTCCATGAGACCACATTTCAGCCTTCTTTGGTCCTGGGAAACCAAGAACAGCCTAATTTATCTCTTCCCATAACTAAAGTACTACAATCCAGGAAGAATCCAGGTGAATCTCCTCTGCATTCTCTCCAGCATAATGGAGATTGCTGGTTGCTGTCTGTCTTCTTAAAAATTATCTCCGAATATAAATTAAAAAGGAGACATATTTAAACATTTGGAATTAAAAGGCTTTGATTTTGGGAAAAAAAACTGCTCAATGTGCTAATTTGAGAGCATCTAATTCACAACAATCTAATCACAGATTGATCAATTACAAGTGATGGACATTAACTTGAGGTCCTTGGTTTATGAATAAAACAGGAGCTTTCTAAAAAAAAATCAATATGCACTTGGAATGTGTTGAGTCCTTCAATTATGCATAGATTTTCTTTTTGTTATTGCCATCTGAATTCAGAGAAAATATTTACCAACATTTACCATGGCTAACTTCTGATTAAAATTTGAGTGAATTCAATCCAGGTTTTATAAAATGGACTCTGTACATCACAGTGTGGACACCAGTACTTGTGCAGAGCAAATAGATTATCACAAATCATTATTTGTGTCAACCAATTTTTATCTTAAATATGTCAGGCTCGCAAAATAGTGATCTGGGTTCTGCAGTCAGTATGAGGTAACAGTACTCACTGCTGATCATAATTATAAACTTGTATACTTACCTTCAGTGATCTTACTAACAAAAACCTTGACAAAATGTTCCTCAGGACTATTGTTTCACATGGTTATAAACATAACATTGTGTGACACAGTCAAGTAGCCCTAAACAAAAATTAAAAACTGGCATACCCCCAGCGTCAGCCTGAATTGTTAAGAGAGAGATAGTGGTATTTTTTTAAAATTATAAATATTTTCCTAAAAAATAATTAGCAAGCCATTAAAGTTTTAAAAAGTCCAGAAAATAATGTAAAATGTCTTTAAATTAACATGCTAATTAAAATTTGTTGTTTGTGTCTTTTTGAGCCATTCTTTCCCCATTATAATGCTTTTGGAATGTTGTTGGAAAGCTTTCCTCGTATCACTTTAGACAAATTCATCAACAGAGTTAAATAGTAGAAGTTTATTATGTTCAGCCTCCATGTCGATTCTTGTGCTGATTTTACTGTTGGAGTACACTACAGCCTGCAGTGTTGCATTAAACCATTGAGGCAGCTTCAGGATTTTTTTGCATTAAACCATGAACATGTGGTAATCCCAAAGTTGCTGTCAGTTTTACAGAGTAATAGGACCTAATGTCAGAAATTCTGCTTGCATTGCCTAAAAATCCAGAGCGTTGTCTGAATGTTTTGCCTTCCTCTTGGATCATTAGAACTGGTGGCTCTGTGTTAAAAGCTAGAGATGTATGCACAAAGATTGAACACAAAATCTCGGATGATACCACAGTAAATTATTAAAATAGTGCTGCATTGTAGAAGATGTTATCTTTCCGAGAAAATTGTACCTGTTTAGTTTGAATTAAAAGATACCAAACAGCAATTTGAAGAACATTTTATGCTGTTCCAGCTAACATTTATGCTTCAACCAATTCTATCAATGTAAATTAACTGGCCTTTCAACACTGAGATGCTATCTCTGTTTTCCGATACAATTGGACTATGAGTGGATTGCCAAACTATTAATTGATAGTAATTGACAATACTTTATAGTATTCTTTGGGTAAATGGATTGGATTGGATTCTAAAAATATATAAATAAATGTAAATTGTTAGTATATTTAATTAAATTTTTGTTTGTATTTCAGTTTGATCATAAGTTGTTGCCCACTGATGATTTGTGCATAACTACATCGCTTTCTTCAAAACCAAGTTTTCAAAAGAATTGGCCTCTGGGTTCATCATTTGGTGATGGTAGGAGCAAACCTTCTTTATTTTAATTTTTTGTTTAACATTTTGCAGGTTAATTATTATTGTATTTTGTCATACCCACGTTACTCAGTAGATAAGAATCTAGAAGATTGTAACTTAGTTAGCCAGGGACTTAAGATTTTATCTGTTGCGGGTTGGCTAATATCTTGCCTTGGTCGTACCATTGTGGTAATGTTAAACTAGCCATGGAAATTAAATCACCAAGTAACAATCCAAATTGCTCTGAGAATCCCATGAACCTAGAATCCAAAAAAGATGGCTTAATAAATTATCACAATGAGGGCACCAGCAAAGGTGCACTTATAGGTCAGAACGAAGAATGATTAATGCAACATTTTAAAATATAATATTATAGATAATTTCTAATGGATATTGCAACATGCATTAGAGTTAATTTTGATTCAGTTAATATAAAGGTAATACAGAATTGTACAGGCTCCAAAGAGATGATGCAAGCATTATTATGAATGATTAACAAACTTTCAATACAAATATACTGGCTCTGGTGAAACAGAGTTGGAGTGCCCTTGGGCAGTCAATGACCCTTGTAAATTACCTTAACCTGCTTATTTCTAAAGTTAAGCTGATATTGTCAACCTTGCTCTTTGCTGTGTCAGCGCAAACAACCCTGCCCTGGGCAGATGGTTTTAATATGTGTGTATGTGGTACTTCACCCTTTAGCTTGAAAGATGCCTTATAAACCCAAAGCTTATTTTCTTGCCAATTCTACATATTACGTGACCTCGAGCAATTGGGTCAAACTTGGAAACTAAATTAGTTTGCTGTTTTTGTAAAAAATAGCACATGAAATGATTATTTTAAGCAGGGAGCAATCTCTGGAGACCCCTCATTGTTTGAGAACGTCCTGCAAAGCAAAGCTGAGCATTTACCAAATTAATTTGCTCATGGCAAAATAAGAGCCAGCAATGCAGAAGTTGATAGTTTCCTGATTTTATTGTTTTTATTCACTTTGATTTAAATGGAGATTCAACAAGTTCAGCATAGTTGTCAGGATCAGCTGACCCTATCATTGAAGGGAGCTTCTGGGATGCAGAAAAGTGGAGTTTTATTAGCAACTACTTTAACTGATTTTTATTTTTACCTTTTTGACATACTACATAGAATTTATAAAATAGAGCATAGAACAGTCCCTTCAGCCCACAATGTTTGTGCCATACATTATAACAAGTTAAACTAATCTCCTCTGTCCGCATGTAATCCATATATCTGCATTCCTTATACATCCACATCCATCCATTCCTCGCATATTCATCTAAAAGCCTCTTAAATATTGGCTGCATATTCATCTAAAAGCCTCTTAAATACTTGTATCGGGCTCCATTAGCACTCCTAACAATGTATTCCAGACACCCACCACCCACTATATAAAAAAGAATAAAGTGCCCCGCACATCTTCTTTAAACTTCACCCTTTCTCATCTTAAAACTGTGCCCTATAGTTTTTAATATTTCCAACCTGGGAAAAGGTTTCCGACTGTCTACCCTATTTATGTCTCATCATATTTATACTTCCATCAGGTCTCCCTGCAGCCTCCAATTGCTCTCATTCATTCATTTTGCATGTCACTATTACGGAGGAAGACTACACAACAATGGTGGGTCAGTTAGTGCCTTATTTTAGTTGGCCATTGAACCTATGACATGACAACAAATCAATCCCCATATGTCCAAATTAATAATCAACAATAAGACATCAGCATCAGAAATGCATCCCTATTGCATGACATTAGCTTATATAAATAACATTAATATCTTTGTTTGTTTACATTAATAATATATATTATTGGCCTGAACTTGTTTGGAGACAACATTGTTATTTGGACTCAAGTAACTGCAACTGCTGAAATCTTGAGCAAAACACAAGGCAGCATCTGAGGAGGGAATGGATAGGTGATGTTTCGGGTTGGGACCTTTCTTCAGACTGATTGCATTAGGGGAGAGAAAGCTACAATAGAAATGGGGGTGGACAAACCTTGGCAATGAACACAAGTTGGCAGATGAACACAAGTGAGGGAAGGTTGATTGGCAGATGGATGGACAAAGGCTGAGATGAAAAGTAGACAAAAGTGTGTCAGTTAAGGAGAGAACGGGGAGGGGGGAAGCGAAGAAGAGGGACATGATTGTGGGAGGTGGGCATGCACAGGGGTGGGGCACAGGAAATAGAGGGGGTAGGGGGGTTACAAAATTGGAGAATTCTTTGTTCATACTGTTGGATTGTAAGTCACCCAAATTGAATATGTAGTGCTGTTCCTGCAGTTTGAGATGGCCATGGAGTAGGCGCAGGAGAGGAAGGTCAATATGGGCATGGGAGTTAAAACTAGCAACCGGGAGATCCATCAGCATTTGGCAGAACAACCATAAGGTTTTGGCAAAACGGTTGCCTAGTCTACGCTTGGTCTCTCCAAAATAAAGGAAGCCACATCGAGAGCACTGAATGCAGTAGATGAGGTTTGAAGTGTTACATATTTCACCTAGAAGGGCTGCTGGCTCGTTGAGTGGAGGTGAGGGAGGAGGTGTAGGGACAGGTTTTAAATCTCTTATGGTTGCAGAGGAAATACCTGGGAGGAGGCAGTTTGGGTGGGAAGAAATGAGTCCAGCAAGGAGATGCAGCGCAAGTGACCTCTGTGGAAAGAGATGGGGATGGGAAGATGTGCTTGATGGTGGGATCCTGTGAAGGTGGTGGAAATGGTGGAGAACGATGTAATGAGAAAAAGGGTCCTGATCCGA
This sequence comes from Leucoraja erinaceus, assembly GCF_028641065.1. Lineage (NCBI taxonomy): Eukaryota > Metazoa > Chordata > Chondrichthyes > Rajiformes > Rajidae > Leucoraja > Leucoraja erinaceus. The sequence continues at coordinate 27,489,656 of NC_073386.1, forward strand.
AGTGTGGCCTATCCATTCCCTGCACAGATGCTTCCTGACTTGTGTTTTGTTATTTGGACTTTTCAACTGCTCATTTATATAATCCAAATTTTCTGGAATTTAGCTTCCTCTGTGGTATGTTGATGTCAGTGCTGGATTAATGACCAGTTTTACAAGGCTTAGCCTGCAGATCAACCACACGTAACTGAGCAGAAATGCTATGAATTAGATTAAGATATGGAACTAAGAGTAATGTGAGCTGTAACTTCTGAAATCAGTGTAATTAATTTATTTAAATTAAAAAATTAAATGCCTCTAAAAATAATTGTAAAAGTTAATCTGATTTCTGCACATTCTCATCACATGTGCTTTATCAGTTTTCATGCAGAACCTTGAAATGGGCAGTGTAGATAATAGTGGACTCGCAACTAATCACTCATCAATTTCATCAACTTCACCATTAAGTTCTATCCTGCCCTCAAATTCACTAGGCCCATTTTGGACCGCACTTTCCTCTTTCTTGGACTCACTGTCACCATCTCATGAGACAAACTATCCACTGACAATTACTACAAATCCCGCTAAGTCACACAGCTATTTACGATACACCTCCTCCCACTTTGCCTCTTCTATGGATGCCATAGTTTTCTCTCAGTTTCTCTGTCTCTGCCCCATTTTTACTTAAGATGATGCTCTCCATTACAGGACATCTAAGATGTCCTCCTCTGTCAGGCAATGGGAATCCCCCCCCCCTCCCCCCCCCATCTGTGGTTGATGAAAATCTCACCTGCATATCCTTCATTTTCTGCATTTTTGATCTCACCCCACTTCCCCAGATAACAGAGTAGAGATCCCATTATCCATACCTTTTTGTCCCACCGATCCCCTCATCTAGCTCATCATTTTTTTTTACACTTCCGTCAGCAACAATGCGATTGCACCACAAGTCACTTCCTCTAACCACCTCTATATGCTTTCTGCCGGTACACTCCATTATTCCCTGGTTTGCTTAACTATCCCCACCCATCCCTCCCTGTCTCAAGGTGTGTAACACCTATCCCTACGTCTCCTCGATCATTATGGTCTAAGGACCTAACCAGCCCTTCCAGGTGATTCACTTGCATGTCTTCCAACCTCCTCTACATTGGTGAGATCAAATGCAGACTGGACGACTGTTTGCCGAGCACCTGTGCTCTAACTGCCATGTCTATCCAGAGCTCCCTGTTGTAAGTAACTTTAATTCCCCTTCCATTACCAACACAGAGTTGGCTGGCCTTGGTTCCTCCACTGCCAAGGTGTGGTTAAATGCAATTTTGCAATTTCAGAAAAACTACTTCCCCACTGCCCCTTTGTCTATACTTTTATCTTTCCAGATCCTCTCATACACACCCAGTTTCAGCACCCTACCCTCTGCAGCTCCCATCACCTAGTTTCTTCCCCCCCCCCTTCCCCTGACTCCCATCCCTGAGTTGCTGCTGCACCCACTGAGTTTCTCCAGCAATTTTGTGTACCTTCGATTTTCCACCATCTGCAGTTCCTTCTTGAACACGGTGAATCTCTGGAATTCTCTGCCACAGAAGGTAGTTGAGGCCAGTTCATTGGCTATATTTAAGAGGGAGATAGTTATGGCCCTTGTGGCAAAAGGTATCAGGGGGTATGGAGAGAAGGCAGGTACAGGATACTGAGTTGGATGATCAGCCATGATCATATTGAATGGCCTCGAAGGGCCGAATGGCCTACTCCTGCACCTATTTTCTATGTTTCTATCCCCCATTCCCCCCTCCTCTCCCTCTATTCCCTTATCTCCCCCACTCTCCCTCCTCACTTCCCCCACTTTCCCCAAAGCAATATTCCACAACGTTACCCCAAAACTACCCGTTCCCCCAACTCAATGTTCCACCACTCACCCATAGCCCCCAACTGTGCAGGGGCTGCTTGGTTCGCATTATTCAAAATTCAGTGTACTGTGCCTTTACAATATTTTTTTAAATGCACCTTCCCTCCAAAAAAAGGAATAGCAACAGCACTTTCTAGTGCTGGCATCCATGCTGCCAGAAATTTAAAAAAAGAGATAGCAACAGCACTTTCTGGTGCTTGCAGCCTGGCTGGACTGACTGTGCCGAGATGAGAGAGAGAGAGAGAGAGAGAGAGAGAGAGAGCGCTTTGTACGAGGTGACTTGATTGTATGACTCGATTCTTCTCCTAACAATGGGAATTACACAAGTGTCTTATAAACATATTCGGGGCATGGAGTTTTTTTGAAAGAATTGGCAGTCATTATATATTTGTTTTTCAGATCCATCACTATGCGGAAGCTACAGACCCAACAAGACTTCAGTAAATGTATTTTTATTTAAATTTTTCCAGAAAACTGCACATAATTAGTAACGATTGATTTAGTTTGTGGTACGTGAGCCTGTGTTAGTTTAATATTGAAGGTCATGAAAAACTGAAATGTCAATTAATTTTCATCTTTATATTAATTATTTCTTCAACTGTACTGAATGTGGATAAGAAACATCTGCTTCATTAGAAATGTTTATATATGGATATTTTATTTGAGGACTCCTCCAAACAAAAAATCTGTTATTATGTTTGTTTCAGTTTAATTCTATTTATATTCATCGTTTCTTATGTCATTTAGCTACATTGCATGAAAATTGTCCCTTCGTCTTGTTCATGCTGACTAAGTTGACTAAGCTAGTCTCACTTGCCTTGCACCTAATCCATATCCATCCAAACCTTCCCAATCTATATACTTGCCAAAGTGTCTTTTAAATGTCTGAATTGTACCTGTCACTACCACTTCCTCTGGCAGCTCCTTTCAAGTATGCTCCACCATCCGATAAAAATATTGCTTCTCGCGTCCTTAAATCTATGCCATTCAGTTTTTGACTCCCTTACCTTGGGGAAAAGAACTTTATCCTCCTTGTGATTTTATATGCCACTATATGGTAATTCCTCAGCCTACAGTCCAGGGAAATAAGACCCAGCCTGCTAGTTTATTTTACAGATTAAATCCTCTAGACCTTGAAACATCCTTGCAAATCTCCTTTATACATTTTCCAAAGCGTGTAGCAAAGCATGTTGTATAGTACTCCAACTGTGATCTTACCATAATTTTGGATAGTTGCAACATGATGTCCAAACTCCCGTATTCAATATCCTGACCGATTAAAGGCAAGTGCGCCAAATGCTGTCTTTGCCACCATGTCCACATTTGTCACCATCTTCATGGCTCTGTGTACTTTCATCCCTTGATCTCTCTGTTCTACAATATTTCACAGGACCCTACCAGTTAATGAGCAAGTCCTGCCCTGGTTTGCCCTACCAAAATGCAGTACTTTGCATTTATCTGAATTAAATGGCAACGGCACTTACTTGGTCCATTGACCTAGTTGATCTAGAAACTGTTGTCATCAGATCATAGATAATCTTCTCCTAATCATAGATTGCCTTCTTCACTGGCCACTGTACCATCAATTTTAGTGTCATCGAAACTTACCAATCTTCACACCGAAATTCACATCCAAATCGTTTATATAAATTATGAACAATAATGGCGTTAGCGCCAATCCCTGTGGTACAACACTTGTTACAGGCCTCAAAAACAACCCTCTACTACATTTGCTCTTCCCTTGTTCGCTTACCGCCACAACAGGTCAACGGTGGATGCAATCTCACTGGCTCTCCACTCCGCTCTGGAGCACTTGGACAACAAAAACTCATGTCAAGTCAAGTCAAGAGAGTTTATTGTCATGTGTCCCAGATAGGACAATGAAATTCTTACTTACTGCAGCACAACAGAGTATTGTAAGCATAAATACAGAACAGTTCAGTGTGTCTATATAGCATAGACCATATATATACACATAAATAAACAGATAAAGTGCAATAGGCTGTTATAGTTCAGAGTTTGTTTGATGGCGAGTTTAATAGCCTGATGGCGGTGGGAAAGAACCAGTTTCTGAACCTTGATGTACCAGATTTCAGGCCCCTGTACCTTCTACCTGATGGCAGCGGAGAGATGAGCGTGTGGCCATGATGGTGTGGGCCCTTGATGATGTTGGCAGCCTGTATGTCAGGCTGTTGTTCATAGACTACAGCTCAGCGTTCAATATCATCATCCCCTCCAAGCTGGTTACCAAGCTCACGGATCTGGGTCTCTGCACATCCCTCTGCAATTGGATCCTCGACTTCCTCATCCACAGATCACAGTCTGTCCATATAGGTGGAAATATGTAATCGTCAATAACAATCAGCACGGGAGCATCTCAAGGTTGCGTGCTCAGCCCCCTGCTGTACTCACTCTATACTCATGACTGTGTAGCCAGACATAGTGCGAACTCCATCATCAAGTTTGCCGACGACACCACTGTTGTTGGACGAATCACAGATGGTGATGAGTCAGAGTATAGAAGTGAGATCAACCGATTGACCAAATGGTGCCAGCACAATAACCTGGCTCTCATCACCAGCAAAACCAAGGAATTGATTGTGGACTTTGAAAGGGGTAGGATAGGGACCCACAATCCCGTTTATATCAAATGGTAATGTATGGTGGAAAAGGGTAAAAAACTTCAAATTCCTGGGCGTGCATATTTCCGAAGACCTTTCCTGGTCCCAGCACACTGATGCAATTATAAAGAAGGCACATCAGCACCTCTACTTCCTGAGAAGATTACAGAGAGTCTGTATGTCAAGGAGGCCTGGTACTGCAACTTGAACGCCCAGGAGCGGAAAAGAATGCAGAAAATTGTGACCACTGCCCAGTCCATCACCGGCTCTGACCTCCCCACCATCAAAGGGATCTATCGCAATCGCTGCCTCAAAAAGGCTGCCCACACCATCCTGGCCACACACACATCTCTCTGTTGCCATCGGGAAGAAGGTACAGGAGCCTGAAATCTGTACCATCCAGGTTCAGGAAAAGCTACTTTATCTCCCGTTCTGTATTATGTTTACATATTCTGTTGTGCTGCAGCAGTAAGAATTTCATTGCCCTATCTGGGACACATGACAATAAAACTCTTTTGACTCTTGACCACCTTCAACCTAATTTTGCATCAAATTAGCTAGTTCATCATAGATCTCATATGATCTTTCCAACTAGCCTACCATGTCAAAGGTTTTGGTAAAGTCCTTATAGACATTGTTGACAACACTGCCCTCATCAATCTACTCTTCAAAACTATTCAAAATTGGTAACACGATTTCCTACACACAAAGCCATTGTGACTATCCCTTATCAGTCATTGCCTTTATAAGTGCAGGTACAGTAGATCCTGTCTTGCAGAATCTCCTCCAAAATTTCCTCCAAAAACTTGCTCACCACTGATGTTAGGCTCATCGATCTGTAGTTCCCAAGCTTTCCCTTGCAGTCTTTCTTAAGGCACAACATTTGCTACCCTATAGATGTCTGGCACTTCACACATGGCAGTCGATGATATCAATATTTCTGCCCGTGGCCTTGCAGTTTCTTCAGTTTCCCTAGCTTCCCACAATGTCCCAGGATATATTTGATCTGGTCCCAGGAATTTATCTAGCTTTATGTGTTTAATACCTCCAGCATCCCCTCTTCTGAAATGTCGACTCATTTCAAGACATCACTAGCCCAAGTGTCCTAGCATCCATGTCTTTATGGTAAAAACCAGCACGAAATAATTGGCTATATTTAAGAGGGAGTTAGATGTGGCCCTTGTGGCTAAGGGGATCAGGGGGTATGGAGAGAAGGCAGGTACGGGATACTGAGTTGGATGATCAGCCATGATCATATTGAATGGCGGTGCAGGCTCGAAGGGCCGAATGGCCTACTCCTGCACCTAATTTCTATGTTTCTATGTTTCTAATAATTTAACATGTCACCCATCTTCTGTGCCCATACACAAAGATGACTGTTGATCTTCATGGGGCAGTTTCAGACTAATAGAGTGTGTTTCAGACTAAGAGTGGGAAGAAAGCTATAAGTAAAAAAGTGATGTAATGGGGAGGAATGGATACGGGTGAAAGGGGATAGAGCAAAAGGAACAATGCAAAAGACAAGATAAAAAGAAATATAGGAATCGAGAATGGAAGATGAGTATTTGAGGGGGAGGGGGAGCAGGTGTTGGAGGGAATAAAGGAATGGACTGACTGGAGTGGTCAGAGATGGTGGAAGAAATCCACAAGCAAGTCTTCCCAGTCACTTTTTAGTGAGCAGAATGGAAACAGGGGTAGCCAGCACTCCCTGCTCTCCCTCTCCATTTCCTGGCAGTTACACCACTACTTGTCATCTGGACCCGAGATGAAACTGCTATCAATGATGCTGTCAACATCATGGATTCCCTTATGTCCAACTGCAGCTCCAGCTGTTCGATCGATGCAGTCAGCCAGGAGCTGCAGTTAAATGCACTTCTCACAGGTTTTGTTTTGTTGTTCACCTATGGAGCATGGTATATTTGCTATGTACATAATCCCTTTATTAGAATGACCCATCTTGTGCTTTTCCAGGGGAGGTAGCTCAAGAAAATGGAAATAGAGAGTCATACAGTGTGGAAACAGGCCCTTCGCCCCAACTTGCCACACCGACCAACATGTCCCATTTACACTAGTCCTACTTGCCTGCGTTTGGCCCATATCCCTCTAAACCTGTCCTATTCATGTTCATTATTTCTGCAAATGACTATTCTTGTCATTATGCATAGTTTGAGGTGGTCAATTTTGTAATCTTTTGTGTACAGATGTTGCACTTGACAATGCTAAGCCTCAAATTCCAGAATCTCATTTCTCAATTGCTTGTCTCTTGACTGAAAACAATAACATGTATAAAACACATTTTTTTTTGTAATACAGAAATTTAATGTCTGGCAATATTTTCTCAGTCACCATGACTTTGAAGAATATTTCTAAATTGTTTGAAAATATTTGTATTCATTTTGTTTTATATGTCCTTGTTGTCATTTGTCATCTGTTTTTCTAGTGTTGGATTTTCATTTTCTGATCTTGTGTTGAAATGTGTTCATGATTAGGTTATTTAAGGTAATTGTATGAATGTGTGATTCCAATATTTTGCATATGTGCATGCATAATGCTTGAATTGGATTGAAAATAAGTTACATTAGATGCAAATGTTTCATTTATGTACTAACACATTTCCCATGACACCACTAACATTAAGATGGAGAATATGCTGATATATTTCAAGAGCCTTATATGGTATAATCAGCCAAGGCTAAACTGAACTAGGTCTACTACTGTTTGAGTAGCATCAATCACTAAAATGGATTCAGAATTTGAAAACTAAAATTCTGATAATATTAATCAAAAAATTGGTAATTAGTCAGTGAAATAGGACTGCTGTTTTACAGTTCTTTTGCTATTCAGATAATCATTTGAAGCGTCTGTTAAATTGAGATACAATGGCATTTCTATAGACAATTTGCCACTGTGAAAGATTCCTTTATGTATTTTGAGTAATAATAATCACAGCCATTTTATTATTTTCCAGGCCATCAAAAAGCCTCGTGAGAAAGATCAAGATGATTTTTATGGCGATACTGATGCGCATATTATGTCACGACCAGTTGGCAGACAACCCTCTCCTGCCACAGTAATGAACTGTTCAACATCGTCCTATTTCCAGAAACAAAGCCCTGTTTTAAAGCGATTATCTCTTCGAGAGAGGTATTGTTCATTCTATCTTTTACTAATTTATACATATTTTTTATTTGTGTGAACATGAGTTTGTTTAGTATGTGAATGTAATTTCACTATTTTCAAAGTATTGAGTGCAATCTCCATATTGCATTCAGTTGGAGGATACAGTGGCATAATCATTGGATGTGGCTGGAAATATTACTTGAGGAAATGTATGTGATTTTTAAAAAATAAATGAAGGTCATCTATCCAAAGGAGGAAATAAGAGAGGAAACACAAGGAACTGCAGATGCTGGATTTATATGTAGAACACAGTTCTGGAGTAACTTAGTGGGTCAGGCAGCATCTCAAGGACATGGATAGGTGACTATTCTGATTTAGGCAACTGTCTCAAGAAGTATCCTGACCCGAAACATTGCCTATCCATGTTCTCCAGAGATGCTCCCTGTGTGTGAATGAGGATAGGAGTGTGGGTTCCTGGTGGTCATTGGGATATTGTCTGCAAGTGCTGGCATTTTCTGCACCCTCCCGTCATTCACCGACTGTACTTGCGCCAGCTGCCCTGAAACAGAACCAAAGGAATTATAATACAAACATCTATTGAAAGGAGTTTGCAAATATCCAGATAATGATAGAATTCAGTGGACGTTGTGGTGATTAGGAGCAGGTTTCTAATTAAGTAATCAGCAACCAGCAGAAGTGAGATGGCACTTTAAATTGTACAGCTCCAATGTACTGAAAATATGGTATGTTGGGAGTAGCCAGTGGCTGACATGATCCTCAAAGACGTGAGCAGTGACGTCAGTGGTAAGCTTCCAATGTTAAAAACGTCATTGGTGCAAATGCATTTCCTGAAGGGAGCTACCAGGTCATATTTTCAAAGTGATCTTGAGATGATTTAAGAAGTGTATTTTTGCTCCAAAATAATGTTTTTTTCATGCAAATACTATTGAGAATAGTAAATCTGCAATCACATTTCTGGGTCAGACTTAACGTCCATCTCCAATTGCACAGATCACGCTGGGAAATTCAACAAATTGCGCACGATGAGGATTCACTAGCATGGCGCATATTATCCAGAATTAAAAGACGTAGTTTCAGATTAAGCTTTTGATATAGGCCAGAGTCGTAACCTAGTTTTAAAGATGTTCTAAACATCTTGAAAGACATAATTGTGGGTATTGTCCCTTTTTATTTCATACTCGGGGCACGAGTGTTAATGACAAGGCCAAATATGATTATCTGTTCCCAGCTTGATGCAATTGAATACTTGCGGGAAGACTTCAGTGATAGCATCTTGATTTCTGTTTTTTTTTATAACTATGCAGTAAAAATTCTTCAAAACAGCCAAAACATAAATTGGTTAAAAGAGAATATAGTGGGTTCCGCGATTATGTTTCCTAGTGATATTTGCCAGTTTATTTTGATGAATTTAACTGAATGGGGATGGATGTAAACTGAAATTATTATAGCATTTAGAAGCTATTTGGATTAAGGAGAAAAATACCGTGCCATGGCAGAAATAGGTATGTGTCTTGAATATCTTCCCAAGGGAGTGGCATAAGTCCATAATTTCTTTGTTAAATCTCACCATTTCTGTCTTCAGGTTCTGTATCATACAGTAGACAACTGTTATGCTTAGCAGTACATTGGTTGAAATTCCCTTGGACAATTTTGGCAATCACTTCTTTGGTTTTGGTCTGCTAAATACATTGCTAAAAAAGCATTGACACTTTCCAAACACATTATTATTGCAAATTACAGCTTTACTAACAATGCCGATTATATGTGAATTGATACCTGATTGATGCATTGACTTTGCATTGAGTGTTGCAAAAACCCAGGGTGGGCAGGTCCATTCGCGTTGTTTGAATGCTCGCACCACTGATTATAACTCCAGCCTGGCATCCGGTAATATGGATGACTACAAGGCAGAGTCCTACAGACTGCGAAGGGCGGTGAAGGACGCAAAAAGGAGGTACAGGGGCAGGATGGATACGTAGCGGGTCACCAGACGCCTTTGGCAGGGGCTACAATCTATAACTAACTAACAGAGCAGCCCCCCCCCTCAAACGGGACCACCTTAGCTGATGACCTGAACACTTTTTACGCACGAATTGAGGCAGCAACAACACCCCTAACTCGCCGGCTAACAACAACATCGTCAGCGCGACGGCTAGCGAGGCTGGCGGGAGTTCCACTGCTGGGGATGTGCACACATTCTCGGTGTCCGAGCACGACATGAGGAGGGCTCTGACAGCAAACCTCGTCAACCATTTCTCATATTTTGGGAGCCAATTCTCAATTTAGGCAGGTATCTTTCGTCTCCCGATGCCTTTAGCTGTATGAAGATGCACTACAAAATACTCCAAATCCGCTGACTAGATGAGCCAATATCAGTGACTTCTTTCATGCAACATCCCTGGAATTGAGGTCCTAATTACAGTCAGCTGACTCTGACGGGCAGACCACATCGATTGCATGCCTGACACCTGACTTCTAAAACAGTAATTCTGCTCTAAACTTTGCCCTGGCAATAGATAATTATGCAGACAAAAGGCATAGTTCAAAGGTGTTCCCAAAGTCTCCTTTTAAAAAAGTACAGTATTCCCACAGACAGCTGGGAATCCTTAGCCAATGACAATTCAAAATGGAGAAGGGGCATTCAAAAGTTTAAATTTAGTTTAAATCAACAAATTTGTCAGCTTGGACATTGTGGTCCAAGGACCTCTTTGTGAGTTGTACTGTTCTATGTTCTAATAGTACTGATAATCCCAAATCCCTTCCTCTGGAACATGCAGAAGCTCAGCGTAAAAGGTGGAAGGGGCACTGATTCCAAAATTACCCATTTCCCACCCAGTCAAACATCACCTGCTCCAGCTTGGCCCAAATCACAGCTCCAACACTGACCTTATCAAGTATTTTAAAATCCTCCAAGCTAGAGAGGAAGGAAGTCCTCCTTGATCCTTTTGGGATTGCCTGGGAGTGTGGGGGTGGGGAGAGAGGAAATATGAGTAAATCTCAGCATGTGTTTTTCTAATAGGACTCCATTATCAATGGCAGCAATTTCAGGGATTATGAAAAAAAGGAAGAATTTAAGGGGTATGCTGTATTAATCATAATGTCTCTGACCTAAAAAAGTGAGCTGTTTATGTGATATATCTTCATTTAAAAAAAATAACATTGTAGCGTTCTGAATTTATGGGCCACAAATGCGATTTAAAAAAAAAAGAATTGATCGGCGAACTGTTTTACAGCTCCTATATTGATTACTTGATCTTACCTTTTGAAATTACATTTCTTTTGCAAGAAATTGTTATAGATTATAACTTGTGTGGGTCAGTATGTTCAAGCTTTTGGCAGAGGTTGCTCAGGTGAATCCATGGAATAATTTGATTGACCTATATTAGCAGCTTATTGCAGTAGCTCCACAGTGCGAAGGCTGATAAACAATTTCAAATGCCAGTATTTGTCACTAAAGATAAATGAAATTATTGTCAAGCCAACAAAGCTTAACTGTCTGTATTTTTTTATTTCTAAATCCTTTGCCTCCTTTATGATCTGATCAACATTGCAACAATGGCAAGCCATAATTTAGAGACAATAATTTATTTCCATGGACATTTGGCAAATTACAATGAAGCTCTTTGGTTTCCACTTGCCTGTTTCATTAAATCCACCTTTCTGGACTGATTCATAAAAACAGTGCATTCAGAAAGTATTCAGACCCCTTCAGACCCCGCCACTCCTCGTTCACCGCGAGCGCTGGAGTGCCCCTCCCTCCCGAAGTGTCCTATCCTGCCTTGCGATTGCATTGTGACGTTACACAGGGTTTTTTTCATGAAATCAGTGTTTTTGGGGCTGTTTTTAAAATTTAAAGGGTTAATAACTTGGGAAATATAGGTGGGAATGCAACGGGAAGATGTTTATCACCACAACGGGAAAAATGTGAGTAGGATATGTGAAAATGGGAAGGTTGTGGCCTGGCATTTGGAAGAAGATAGGAAAAGCAGATTGACACATCGTGGGCACACACACACAAACAAGACGGAGACTTTTGGTTATATAGAGATAGAGATAATATTAATATTATTAAAAGTATTTCTAGCATCAAAAATGTATGGAATTCTTTGCCATAGAAGGCTGTTGAGGTAAAGTCAGTGGATAAATTTAATGCAGTGACAGATAGATTCTTGATTATTATGAGTGTCAGAGGTTATTGGGGAGTAGGCAGGAGAATGGGATTAGGAGGGAGAGATACAGTGCATTCAGAAAGTATTCAGACCCCTTCACTTTTTCCACATTTTGTTATGTTAAGGCCTTATTCTAAAATGGATTAAATTATTTTTTTTATCATCAATCTACACACAATACCCCATAATAAAAAAGCGAAAACAGGTGTCTAGAAATTTTTGCAAAGTAATTAAAAAGAAATAAGTGAAATATCACATTTACATAAGTATTCAGACCCTTTGCTCCGACACTCAAAATTGAGCTTCGGTGCATCCTGTTTCCATTGATTATCCTTGAGATGTTTCTACAACTTGATTTGAGACCCCCAGTGGTAAATTAAATTGATTGTACATGATTTGGAAAGGCACACACCTGTCTATATAAGGTCCCGCAGTGCATGTCCGAGCAAAAACCAAGCCATGATGACGAAGGAATTGTCCGTAGACCTCCTAGACAGGATTGGGTCGAGCCACAGATCTGAGGAAGGGTATAAAACAATTTCTGCAGCATTGCAGGTCCCGAAGATTGCAGGCCTCCGTCATTCTTAAATGGAAGAACTTTGAAACCATTCTTAAGTGGAAGAACTTCATAGAGCTTGCTGCCCGACCAAACTGAGCAATCGGGGGAGGATGGCCTTGGTCAGCGGGGGTGACCAAGAAACTGATGGTCACTCTGACAGAGCTCCAGAGTTCCTCTAGGGAGATGGGAGTTCCTCTAGGGAGATTTTTTTTTTCACACAGAGAGTATTTTTTCACACAGAGTGGTGAATCTCTGGAACTCTCTGCGACAGAGGGTACTTGAGGCCGGTTCATTGGCTATATTTAAGAGGGAGTTAGATGTGGCCCTTGTGGCCAAGGGGATCAGAGGGTATGGAGAGAAGGCAGGTACGGGATACTGAGTTGGATGATCAGCCATGATCATATTGAATGGCGGTGCAGGCTCGAAGGGCCGAATGGCCTACTCCTGCACCTAATTTCTATGTTTCTATGGGAGAAACTTCCAGAAGAACAACTGTATCTGCAGCATTCCACCAATCTGGTTTTTTTGGTAGAGTGGCCAGACGGAAGCCACTCCTCAGTAAAAGGCCCATGACAGTCTGCTTGGTGTTTGCCAAAAGACACCTAAACAAGAATCTTTAGTCTGATGAAACAAGATTGAACTCTTTGGCCTGAATGCCAAGTGTCACGTCTGGAGGAAACCAAGCACCGGTCATCACCTGACCAATACCATATCTACGGTGAAGCATGGTGGTGGCAGCATCATGCTGTGGGGATGTTTTTCAGTGGCAGGAACTGAGAGACTAGTCAGGATCGAGGGAATGATGAAAGGAGCAAAGTACAGAGAGATCCTTGATGAAAACCTGCTCCAGAATGTTCAAGACCTCAGGCTGGGCAGAGGTTCACCTTCCAACAGGACATCGACCCTAAGCACACAGCCAAGACAATGTAGGAGTGGCTTCGTGACAAGTCTGTGAACATCCTTGAGTGGCTCAGCCGGAGCCCAGACTTGAACCCGATCGAATATCTCTGGAGGGACCTGAAAATAGTTGTGCATCGACGCTCCCCATCCAACCTGGCAGAGGATCTGCTGAGAAGAATGGGAGAAGTTACCCAAATACAGGTGTGCCAAGCTTGTAACACCATACCCAAGAAGACGAGGCTGTACTCGCTGCCAAAGGTGTCTCAACAAAGTATTGTGTAAAGGGTCTGAATACTTATGTAAATGTGATATTTCAGTTATTTATTTTTAATTACTTTGCAAAAATTTCTAAACACCTGTTTTCGCTTTTTTATTATGGGGTATTGTGTATAGATTGATGATTAAATAAAAGAGGAATTTAATCCATTTTAGAATAAGGCTGTAATGTAACAACATGTGGAAAAAGGGGTCTGAATACTTTCTGAATGCAATGCACTGTATGTTCTTCGAAAGTGTTTTGTGATTGATGAGGGGCTCATCAGATGGAAGTTAGTTTTTTAGAAAATAAAGCAATGTTTTAGTTAACTTTTTATGATTAGTAAATTATAGTCAAAATAAGTATATAATATATCCTTGATGCGTTTTCTATGTATTATTTTTGTTTTGTAATGACAAAATAAGTAGTTACTCAATATCATTGAAATGTTGCAGTGGTAGCTCCAATACCCCCTATAGGAACATTAGATATTGAATCTTCTAGAATTTCATTTCTAGTTGAGCTTTTGGTTTAGACAGATTAAATTGACTCCAAGGTAGAAATAGTTAAAGCATTACAACTATTGGTTTTGGATAGCATTTCTGCGACTGGCTGAGGTTATAAAATAAAAGTTATGGTTAGCTGTCAATCATCTACATTGAAGTTATATAATACTACATGTACAATGTTTGCTCCATCTAACTGTGGAATTGAGTTTAAAACGTGTTGGTATTCATGACATTATTGCTTTTCCTCCACTGTTTTGTTTCAAGCCCTGTTACATAACTCTCTGTTATATAGGTATTTTATAGAAAAATGTGTTCTTATGCTGAAACAGGAAGGGGACATTGGAGATTCCATCTACTGCCTGATATTAATACATTTGGCAAAAAGAGCAACGGAAATTTCCATTTATATTACAGTGGCTGTTAGTTTTCAAAGAGGCTACTGTAGAGCCCATTTTTTTTTCTCATTCCATTTAATGATCTAAAATGGACAAATAATTTGGATTGCCGGATTGCCATCTGTGCATTGAAGAAAAATATTTAATTAAGAGGTTTGTTCTCCTGTTGTTTGCTTAGGGTGGTATTGAGACTTTGTTTTGTATTTAGTGACATAGTCAAATAGGGCGGCACAGTGGCGCAGCTGGTAGAGCTGCTGCCTCAGAGACCCAGGTTCGATCATGACCTCGGTTGCTGTCTGTGTGGAGTTTCTACATTATGCCTGTGACTGCAAGGTTTTCCTCTGAGTGCTCCAGTTTCCTCCCACATCCCAAAGTCCTGGGTTTGTAGATTAATTGGCTACTGTAAATTGCCCCTAGTGTGTAAGGAATCGATAAAAAAAAGTGGGATAACATAAAACTAATGTGAATGGTTGATCAATGGTTGGCATGAACTAAATGGGCTGAAGGGCCTGTTTGCATGCTGATCTATATTACTAAATCTCTGATCTTAACCGCTTTTGGCCCACTGTGCTGCGATTTCCAACAGAAAGCCGCTACCTACGGCCGTCATTTTTGGCCACCTCGTTCAGAGCCCACCTCCGCTTTACGGGTGCAGAGGATTTTTCCCATCGATGACAAATCAGAGAGATATTAACGTTTTTTAAAAAATCACCATTCTCTCTGCTGCCCCTGCTGGAGGGAAAGGGAGGGACTATAAAACCAGGAAGTGGTGTGCCTCACTCAATCTCTGCAAGATGGATGAAGTCAAGGGTCACATCTCTCTGAGCTTTGAATAACACTGAACAAATGTCTACACAACCGTGAATGCCCTTAATGTGGTTTGAAAATGAAAATATGGTTTGTTTGAAGTAAAAAGGCACTGCCTGCAAATGGTTGTTTGGGTGCTTTGGCTTGAAGTTGAAAGGCACTACTTACTGCAAATGGTGGCTTGGGTGCTTTGACAAAGTTGAAAGGCACTACTTACTGCAAATGGTGGCTTGGGAGCTTTGGCTTGAAGTTGAAAGCCACTACTTACTGCAAATGGTGGTGGGTGATTTGCTTGAAGTTGAAAGGCACAACTTAATGCACATGGTGGCTTGGGTGCTTTGGCCTGAAGTTGAAAGGCACTACCTACTGTAAATGGTGGCGGGTGATTTGGCCTGAAGTTGAAAGGTACTTCTTACTGCAAATGGTGGATTGGGTGTTTGGCTTGAAGTTGAAAGGCACTACTTACTGCAAATGGTGGCTGAAGTTGAAAGGCATTACTTACTGCAAATGGTGGCTTGAAGTTGAAAGGCACTACTTACTGCAAATGGTGGCTTGGGAGCTTGGTTTAAAGTTGAAAGGCACTACTTACTGCAAATGGTGGCTTGGGAGCTTTGACTTGAAGTTTAAAAAAAAAAATCACCATTCTCTCTGCTGCACCTGCTGGAGGGAGGGGGAGGGATGATAAAACCAGGAAGTGGTGTGCCTCACAGTCTCTGAAAGATGAAGTCTAGGGTCACGTCTCTCTGAGCAACACTGAACAAATGTCTACACAGCTCTGAGTACCCTCAATGTGGTTTGAAAATGAAAATATGGTTTGTTTGAAGTAAAAAGGCACTGCCTGCAAATGGTTGTTTGGGAGCTTTGGTTTAAAGTTGAAAGGCACTACTTATTGCAAATGGTGGCTTGGGAGCGTTGGCTTGAAGTTGAAAGGCACTACTTACTGCAAATGGTGGCTTGGGTGCTTTAGCTTGAAGTTGAACATCACTACTTACTACAAATGGTGGCTTGGGTGCTTTGCTTGATGTTGAAAGACACCACCCACTGCAAATGGTGGCGGGTGATTTGGCTTGAAGTTGAATTGCACTATTTACTGCAAATGGTGGCTTGGAAGCTTTGGTTTAATGTAGAAAGGCACTACTTACTGCAAATGGTGGTGGGTGCTTTGCTTGAAGTTGAAAGGCACTACTTACTGCAAATGGTGGCTTGGGTGCTTTGGCTTGAGGTTGAAAGGCACTACTTACTGCAAATGGTGGCTTGGGTGCTTTGCTTGAAGTTGAAAGGCACTACTTACTGCAAATGATGGGTTGGGTGCTTTGGCTTGAAGTTGAAAAGCACTACTTACTGCCAATGATGGGTTGGGTGCTTTAGCTTGAAGTTGAAAGGCACTTCTTACTGCAAATGTGGCTTGGGAGCTTTGGCTTGAAGTTTAAAAAAATCACCATTCTCTCTGGTGCACCTGCAGGAGGGAGGGGGAGTGACTATAAAACCACAAAGTGGTGTGCCTCACTCAGTCTCTGTAAGATGGATGAAGCCAAGGGTCACGTCCCTATGAGCTCTGAATACCACTGAACAAATGTCTACACAACTGTGAGTACCCTTAATGTGGTTTGAAAATGAAAATATGGTTTGTTTGAAGTAAAAAAGCACTGCGTGCAAATGGTTGTTTGGGTGTTTTGGCTTGAAGTTGAAATGCTTGAAGTTGGGAAAGGCACTACTTACTGCACATGGTGGCTTGGGTGCTAATGTATGAAGATGAAAGGTACTACTTACTGTAAATGGTGGCTTGGGTGCTTTGGCTTGAAGTTGAAAGGCACTACTTACTGCAAATCGTGGCTTGGGTGCTTTGGCTTGAAGTTGAAAGGCACTACTTACTGCAAATGGTGGCTTGGGTGCGTTGGCTTGAAGTTGAAAGGCATTACTTACTGCAAATGGTGGCTTGGGTGCTTTGGCTTGAATTTGAAAGGCACTAGTTTCTGCAAATGTTGGCGTGGGTGCATTGGCTTGAAGTTGAAAGACACTACTTACTGCAAATGGTGGCATGAAGTTGAAAAGCACTACTTACTGCAAATGGCGGCTTGGGTGCTTTGGCTTGAAGTTAAAAGGCACTACTGCAAATGCACTTACTTCCTGTTTGCACTGTATATTGATTTTAGATAAAACACTACCACTTACGGCTGTGATTGTTGGCCATCTTACTCAGTCCCCCCTCCGCTGAGCAGGTGCAGAGAATTCTTTCCATCAATGAAAAATAAAAGTGTTATTAGTGTTTAAAAAATGTTGAGAATCTCTCTCCTGTCAATCACGCCCTGAAAGCCGCACCTTTTCCGAGGGGAGGGGTTATAAAAACCTGGAAGTGTGGGTGTGGCTCTGCATGATGAGTGAGGGAGAGGTCATGACTGTCTGAGCTGTGAATCAACTGAACACACTGAATGTGACTGAACTGTGAGTTTGGTGTTTTGTGTGGTTTTATGGTTGTTTCACCCTGCATGAAATGATATGAAGCTGCATTTTAATTTGGTGGCCTTGGACCCTGCTTGAAGTGGAATGAAACTGCACTTGAATTTGGCGGCTTTGCATCCTGCTTGAAGTGGTATGAAACTGCACTGAATTTGGTGGCCTTGCACCCTGCTGAAAGTGGTATGAAACTGCACTTGAATTTGGTGGCCTTGGATCCAGCTTGAAGTGGTATGAAACTGCACTTGAATTCGGTGGCCTTGCACCCTGCTTGAAGTGGTTGGAAACTGCACTTGAATTTTGTGGCCTTGCACCCTGCTTGAAATGGAATTTCAAGGAATAGTCATGAGTCAACTGCCAGCCCACCAGCCGTGAGTGAGCTGCCAGAAGATCAGGCTTGAGGGACTGAGCTGCCACCCCAAGAACCCATACCAGCACTCCAGAAAGCCGCCCCACTGGCCACCAATATTGGAATTGGTGGAGAGGTGGAATATTGCGTCGGGGGACCAGCCCTCCTGTGTGAACATGGGTCCCAACGAGTCCCACTTAGTCTCGTTCTCTATATATTTCTATCTTGTGTATTTTGTGGATTTACTTCATTTGCCATCTTATAATCTGCACTGAAAGTCTGCAACAATGCTGAACTGTCTCTTCCAGCAAATGGTATGACCTCCATGAGTCAAATAACTATTTAATGTAAAACTCTTGAGTAGTTTCTGAAATCATTTGATCTATTAATATACTAACCTTTGAAATTAGTCCGCTAAACCTTTATTAGTCATAAAGCTATACAAGGTGGAAACAGGACCTTCGGCCCAACTAATCCAGGCCACCTTTTGGCCCAACTCATCCATGCTGATGATCTTTGCAGCGCCTGATCCATATCCCTCCAAACCTTTCCTATCTGTGAATCTCAATATCTCTTGTCATCGACAGTCCCCAAATCCTACCAGTCTTGAAGTTCACTCTAATAGAAATATGCTGTCCCTGATCTCTTGCTCTCTCATGTTTAAAGGCCTGCCACTTACCAGATGTCCCCTTACCTGTAAAGAGAGTCCCCCAATGAAATTCTGAAAGGGTTTGCCCAACACCATCGAAATTGGTCTAGCCGCAAAATAGGACCAACTTTTGAACCCATCCCATTCTTTTCCGTAACTAATTAAAAACTAATAACAATAAGGGGTAGGCCATTTAGAACGGGGATGAGGAAAAACATTTTCACCCAGAGAATTGTGAATCTGTGAAATTCTCTGCCTCAGAAGGCAGTGGAAGCCAATAAGTGAGTTTGGTATTCTGACTGCTTCCGACTGCGCATGCCCAGGTCAAAGGTTACTATGCATAAACAGCCCTGGAGAGCAGTGAAGCAGTGGACCTTCATTTTTTCTGTTTTTTCCAGCTTTGATTCTTCTAGGTAAGAAAATATTTCTTTCAAAATATGAAATGGTTGTATTTATTGTTCCTTTGTTAAAAGCTAAGATTATTTTGTCTAAGAAGGAACTGCAGATGCTCATTATTTTGTAGTTTTTATTGCTTTATTATGCTCTGGTGAGTAAGCGAGATCGTGCTTGTTCATGGCCGGTGTCGGTCCCCGGGTCTGTTGAGTTGCTGTTGGGCCAGCCCTGTCCCCTCCAGGGTGTCTCGTCCCTGTCCGAGGGCGGCCGGAGGTGTTGGGCCAGGCCGGGCTTGCAGCTGGCGCGGGGAGTAGGCCGAGTTGCTGCAGCGCTTTGTGTGTATCCCCGTTGATGGTTGGTGTCATCGGTCCGGGGCTGTCGGTTGGCCAAGCGGGAGTTGAGCTGGGGTTGGCACTTCTTCTCCGTTCTGGCTGTGACCGACGATACCAGCGGCCCCAGGCCCACAGCCAGCGCGGAGAGGAAGCACCAACTCCAGCACAACCTCACTCCCCAACGGGCGGGTGACTGCCAGCCAACCCGCCTGGCGCCAGCGCCGGCGAAAGCCGAGCACCAGCCATCAACGGGGATACAAACAAAGCGCTGCAGCAACCCGGCCTCCTCCTCGCGCCGGCTGCAAGCCCGGCCCGGCTCAACACCTCCGGCCGCCCCCTTACAAGGACGAGGCACCCTGCAGGGGACGGGGACGGCTCAACAGTCCCGGGTCCGACTCCGACCACGGACAAGCACAATCTCGCTCACTCACCAAAGCATAATAAAGCAATAAAAACAACAAAATAATCTTAGCTCTGAACAAAAGAACAATAAATACAACTATTTCATAGTTTGAAAGCAATATTTTCGTACCTAAAAGAATCAGCTGGAAAAAACAGAAGAAATGAAGGTCCGCTGCTGCACTGCTCCACTGCTTTCCAGGGCTGTTTATGCATAGTGACCTTTGACCTGGGCATGCACAGTCGGAATTCCTAACTCGCTTATTCTCTGAATGCTTTCAAGAGAGAGTTAGATAGTGAGAGAGCTCTAAAAGATAGCGTAGTGAAGGGATATGGGGAGAAGGCAGGAACGGGGTATTGATTGTGGATGACCAGCCATGATCTCAGTGATGCTGACTCAGTGGTGCTGGCTCGAAGGGCCGAATGGCCTACTCCTGCACCTATTATCTATAATTATGATCACTGCATATCCATGTGCCTATCTAAAAGGCCTCTGAAATGCCACTATTGCATCTGCCTCCACGCCATATTGACAGCATCTCTTAAATTGTGCACAACATCTTTAAATTTTGTCCCTCACCTTAAAGCTACAGTATGCCCTCTAGTGTTTGACATTTTCAGACAGTCTATTTTATCTATGCCTCCCACAATCTTACATAGCTCTATCAGGGCTCTCACTTTTTTCGCTGTTGCCATCCGGGCAACCTAGGCAGCTTTTTAGGTTGCCAAATGACAGTATAGGTGATCATTTAAGACGGCTTGCATGATGCGTGCGATAATGTGCTCAGAAGAAGTGCGTAGTTACTTGTCGGAATTATGCTCAATGATGCATTTACATATTATTTCTGCTTCAAATAAAGTCACAAACTAAACATATTCACCAATCAAGACATGATATATACCACAATGACATGCAGCGAAATTATAATACAGTATATACAGTATCTCAACTATTTTTACATGTTGCAATGAATGCAATTCCTAAAAATGTGGCTGGATTATTCAGCGTATGATCAACCTGTGTCAATAAATCCAGGACCATGGTAACATATATGCTTAACCATGCACACTACAGATTGATGCAAGCATATTTTCTGTGAAGGACTGACAATTATCATGACCCATAGCATGGATCTTTTCCTCTTCATTCATCAATCTCTGTTGTGCCCAGTCACCGCAAGGTAAGTTGATAAAGAATTGAATCGATCTGTTTGACACCTTTGAAGGTAGACACAGTAACAACTTCAAGAGGGGAAAAATAGATATAATATATCCCTTCTGCTTGAGGATTTTGTAATTTAAAAGAGAATGGAAGTGTACTTTGATTTTCTTTTTCTTGTAACATACTTGTTACTGTATTATTATTATTATTATTATTATTATTATTACCTGACCATGCCTATACCATACTTTTGAATGTACATAGTACCTCTTTTACTCTGTGCCCACTAAGAAGATGAGTGATGGAAGTAGATGGAATCAATCATGGAACTTGGCAAGTGAGATTGCCCAGAAGGGCAATAAAAATGGCTGGAGTGGCTATTTATTTATTTTTTGGGGGGTAGGTATCAACTTTAAATGAACAGAAACATTATATTGGTGAGAACTTGTGCAACATTTCTGCTTGATATTTAAACCATCTCCTGAAAAGCAAAGTAAAGACAGAGCTGTTCAAATACATCTAAAAGCCACTTTAATTGTCATCTGAGTCGCTCTCGAGCAGAGCATCTTCCTCATCAGACTTGTCACTGTCAGGGTGAGGTCCCGAGGCAGATGCTGCAGCTGGGTCTTCTCCCGTGTCAGGCCTCCATGCCCTCATCCCTACTGCATGCCACAAGCTGATGGCTGGCTGGGGATCAAAGTCCTTGATGTTACTGGTATGCAGCTTGATGAGTCACCTGGTCATCCTGGAGGGAACTTCTGATGGTGGTCTTCAGCCGGCTGAAGCCTCGCTCAGCATCAGCTGAACTTGCCGGTATGGTAAGGACGAGGTCAAGGAGAGTGCAGATGTTAGGTAGCTCTTCTGGTGTGGGACTTCAGGAACACCATGCTGTATCACAACAACCCTTTCAGCAACTTGGTTGTTACTTGGCACTGCACTGGAGCATTAGGGGGAGCTTCAATGCCCAGATTTTGGGGTGTGTTTCTGATGAACAAGTGGGGGAGGACTGGTAAGCGAGAGACAGATACAGAGAGAGACAGAAAGTGCGGAGACCGAGATAGACAGAGATGGAGACAGAGACAGATAGAAAGACAGGAAAAGAGACAGGTACATGGATAGGACAGGTTTGGAAGGATATGGACCAAACGCGGGCAGGTGGCTTTACAGTTTCTCTCCCCCTCCCATGGGGTGGGGGATTTAAGGGCCTGTCCCACTTGGGCGACATTTTTGGCGACAGCCTGAAAAGAGGTTGTCACGTTGTGGTCAGGTCGTGATGCGCGGTGTCTCCCTGTCCCACCAGGATTTTGGAATGTTCAAAATCTAGTGGCGACATTTGGTTGTCTCATAATGTCGTGCGTCTTGTCACAAGCTGAGGTATGCTGTCCTGCGAGTGATGCCCGGTTAGGGCTATGGTTGGGGTTAGGTACCACAGATGGGCTGTAAAATAATCTCACCAAAAAAAAATCACTAAGTGGGACAGGCTCTTTAAGGGAACAACAACAACAGAACAATTTGCAGCGGTATCGAGTGCCAATCCGCTGCCTGAGCCGCTGGTTCACAAACAAGCAGCAACTCCACAGGGCAAGGTAGGTAACAAGGATAAGGCAGGAGCTCTCTGAGAAACGTCGGCACAGTTTGCATCAGGCCGTCTGCTGTCCACATCAGCCAAGCTTTCCTTTGCTTGCCAAGCCGGGCAAAATGACACGGCTTTTAGGTTGCCAGGTGGGGCTTTAGGTGGCTAATGGCTAATGGCACCCGAGCAACCGTTAATTTCGAGCCCTGTCTATAAGGTCTCCTCTCAGCCTCGACGTTCCAGAGAAAACAATCAATGTTTGTCCAACCTCTTCTTATAACTAATACTCTGTATTCTCATCACGCTCTCTACTTGTGTCGCTACCTTCAAGGAGCTATGGACTTGGACGCCAAGATCTTCTGCACATCAGTGCTGTTTAGGGTCTAGCCATTAACTGTATACTTTCCACTAATACTGGGCCTCTCAAAGTGCACCACCAAACACTTGCTCAGATTAAACTCCATCAGCCATTTCTGTAGCTGATTTATGAAGCACTGCACCGTTTACTTTGGCAGCCTTGTTCCTTATCCGTTACTTCCAATGTTGCTGTCATCTGCAAACTTATATCAGGAAAGGCTTTGAAGTTATTTTGTTTTTAAAATATGTTTAAACTAATGTTTTATGATTACTTTTTTGCTTTTTTTTTTTAAATCATCAGTTTCACCTATTCTTTAGTTTTGGACTTGCCCTAAACTAAAAAGACGTCCTCAATAAAATAATGCTTTCATTAATATGTTCCCAATCTTAAAACCTCCAAATAGCTGACACCAAATTTTCCATGAGTTAACAAAGAACAGTATAGCATATGAATAGTCCCATTGGCTCACAATGTCAAAGCTGAACACGATGTCAAGACAAACTCTTATCTGCTTGCACATGATCCAGATCTCTCCCTGCAAAACCATGTGTCTATACAGGTATAGGTGGACAGGTACATGGATAAGAAAGGGTTGGAGGGATATGGGCCAAACATAGGCAGTGGGACTAGTGTAGATGGGTCATCTTGGTCGGCATGGACAAGCTGAGCCGAGGGACTTGTTTCAACGATCTGTGACTCCATGACTGTATCCAAACGCCTCTTAAATGGCACTATTGTATTTGCCTCCAGCACCATCCCTGGCAGTGTGTTCCAGGCACCCACCATTCTGCGAGTAAAAAATTGTCCCGCACATCTCCTTTAAACTTTGCCTCTCTTTCATGACAGGAAGGGTTGGTGCCAAAACTTGATACCATTGCACAATAAATCCCTTACACCTAAAATTTAACCCATGTAACTCCATTTTCTCCCATGCAATCAACAACAATGCCCTGAATACACCCAGGCAGGTCAGGAGTTCAGAAAATCTGAACTGAAACTAAATTTTAACTTAATTATTCCATATAACCATATAACAATTACAGCACGGAAACAGGCCATCTCGGCCCTACAAGTCCATGCCGAACAAATTTTTTTCCCCTTAGTCCCACCTGCCTGCACTCGTACCATAACCCTCCATTCCCTTCTCATCCATATGCCTATCCAATTTATTTTTAAATGATACCAATGAACCTGCCTCCACCACTTCCACTGGGAGCTCATTCCACACCGCCACCACTCTCTGCGTAAAGAAGTTCCCCCTCATATTACCCCTAAACTTCTGTCCCTTAATTCTGAAGTCATGTCCTCTTGTTTGAATCTTCCCTATTCTCAAAGGGAAAAGCTTGTCCACATCAACTCTGTCTATCCCTCTCATCATTTTAAAGACCTCTATCAGGTCCCCCCTTAACCTTCTGCGCTCCAGAGAATAAAGACCTAACTTATTCAAACTATCTCTGTAACTTAGTTGTTGAAACCCAGGCAACATACTAGTAAATCTCCTCTGTACTCTCTCTATTTTGTTGACATCCTTCCTATAATTTGGCGACCAAAATTGTACCCCATACTCCAGATTTGGTCTCACCAATGCCTTGTACAATTTTAACATTACATCCCAGCTTCTATACTCAATGCTCTGATTTATAAAGGCTAGCATACCAAAAGCTTTCTTTACCACCCTATCTATATGAGATTCCACCTTCAAGGAACTATGCACGGTTATACCCAGATCCCTCTGTTCAACTGTATTCTTCAATTCCCTACCATTTACCATGTACGTCCTATTTTGATTTGTCCTGCCAAGGTGTAGCACCTCACATTTATCAACATTAAACTCCATCTGCCATCTTTCAGCCCATTTTTGCAAATGGCCTAAATCACTCTGTAGACTTTGGAAATCCTCTTCATTATCCACAACACCCCCTATCTTGGTATCATCTGCATACTTACTAATCCAATTTACCACACCTTCATCCAGATCATTGATGTACATGACAAACAACAAAGGACCCAACACAGATCCCTGAGGCACCCCACTAGTCACCTGCCTCCAACCCGATAAACAGCCATCCACCATTACCCTCTGGCTTCTCCCATTCAGCCACTGTTGAATCCATCTTGCTATTCCTGCATTTATACCCAACAGTTGAACCTTCTTAACCAACCTTCCATGAGGAACCTTGTCAAAGGCCTTACTAAAGTCCATATAGACAACATCCACTGCTTTACCCTCGTCAATTTCCCTAGTAACCTCTTCAAAAAATTCAAGAAGATTAGTCAAACATGACCTTCCAGGCACAAATCCATGTTGACTGTTCCTAATCAGACCCTGTTTATCTAGATGCTTATATATATTGTCTCTAAGTATCTTTTCCATTAATTTGCCCACCACTGAAGTCAAACTAACAGGTCTATAATTGCTAGGTTTACTCTTAGAACCCTTTTTAAACAATGGAACAACATGCGCAGTACGCCAATCCTTGGGGACTATTCCCGTTTCTAATGACATTTGAAATATTTCTGTCATAGCCCCGGCTATTTCTACACTAACTTCCCTCAATGTCCTAGGGAATATCCTGTCAGGACCTGGAGACTTATCCACTTTTATATTTTTTCAAAAGTGTCAGTACTTCTTTTACTTTGAACCTCATAGTATCCATAGCTACTCTACTAGTTTCCCTTACCTCACATAATTCAATATCTTTCTCCTTGGTGAATACCGAAGAAAAAAAAATGTTCAATATCTCCCCCATCTCTTTTGGCTCTGCAGATAGCTGTCCACTCTGTCTCTCCAATGGACCAATTTTATCCCTCGTTATCCTTTTGCTATTAATATAGCTGTAGAAACCCTTTGGATTGACTTTCACCTTACTTGCCAAAGCAACCTCATATCTTCTTTTAGCTTTTCTAATTTCTTTCTTAAGATTCTTTTTACATTCCTTATACTCCTCAAGCACCTCATTTACTTCAGTTTTCAGATTCGGTTTTGTATCCTGGTAATTGTAACATTCCAAGCAGCGTAAGTGGCAGGAATAGGATGGAGAATTAAAATGACAGGCAACGGGAAGCCAAGGACCACTTTTGAGGACTAAACAGAGTTGTCTCAACAAAGCTGTCCTGCAATCTGTCAAGCATTTGCAGCCTATTGTGTCACCAGTCACTCAATATGTGTTTAGTTTCTCCAGAAATCACATTGCTATTGATTGCAGCACATGGAATTGTAAGAAATATTTAGATCACTGCATCGTGAGGACAGAAGAGTTAAAATGAAGGGCTTGAATCTCCTGTGGTTGCATGAAAAGATGCCTAGAGTAATAAAATGAAGGCTGATAGAGGTAGTTGAATGACCTGGAGTTAAAGGGGAACCGTCTCTTCAGAATGTTGAAAGGGAAGAAAGGAAAGGATGTGCACAATGTCTCTGCCGAACATGATGCCAAGGCCAACTCTGAGGCATATGTGATAGTGGTATTTAAGAAACTTTTGGATAGGCACATAGATGTGCAGGGAATAGAGGGATATGTATTAAGCACAGGCGGATAAGAGCAGATAACACCACTCCCAGCAGCGCATTATAGACACTCTACCCGCATATAAAACAGTTGGCAGCATATCTCCTTTAAACTTTGCTCCTCTCACCTTAAAGCTATGTCTTCTAGCATTTGATATTTCCATCTTGGGAAAAAGGTTCTGACTATCTACCCTATCTATGCCTCACATAATTGTGTATACTTCTATCAGGTCTTACATGGATAACAAGGGAAATCAGGGATAGTATCAAAGCAAAGGATGATGCGTACAAACTAGCCAGAAAAAGCAGCATACCGGAGGACTGGGAGAAATTCAGAGACCAGCAGAGGAGGACGAAGGGCTTAATTAGAAAAGGAAAAATGGATTATGAAAGAAAACTGGCAGTGAACATAAAAACTGACTGCAAAAGTTTTTATAGATATGTGAAAAGAAAGAGATTAGTTAAAACAAAAGTAGGTCCCTTGCAGTCAGAAACAGGTGAGTTGATCATGGGGAACCAGTATATGGCGGACCAATTGAATAACTACTTTGGTTCCGTCTTCACTAAGGAAGACATAAATGATCTGCCGGAAATAGCAGGGGCCCGCGCGCGGGTCAAAGGAGGTGGAGGAATTGAGTGAAATCCAGGTTAGTCGGGAAGTGGTGTTGGGTAAATTGAATGGATTAAAGGCCGATAAATCCCCAGGGCCAGATAGGCTGCATCCCAGAGTACTTAAGGAAGTAGCTCCAGAAATAGTGGATGCATTAGTAATAATCTTTCAAAACTCTTTAGATTCTGGAGTAGTTCCAGAGGATTGGCGGGTAGCAAACGTAACCCCACTTTTTAAGAAGGGAGGGAGAGAGAAAACGGGGAATTACAGACCAGTTAGCCTAACATCGGTAGTGGGGAAACTGCTAGAGTCAGTTATTAAAGATGGGATAGCAGCACATTTGGAAAGTGGTGAAATCATTGGACAAAGTCAGCATGGATTTACGAAAGGTAAATCATGTCTGACGAATCTTATAGAATTTTTCGAGGATGTAACTAGTAGCGTGGATAGGGGAGAACCAGTGGATGTGGTGTATCTGGACTTCCAGAAGGCTTTCGACAAGGTCCCACATAAGAGATTAGTATACAAACTTAAAGCACATGGCATTGGGGGTTCAGTATTGATGTGGATAGAGAACTGGCTGGCAAACAGGAAGCAAAGAGTAGGAGTAAACGGGTCCTTTTCACAATGGCAGGCAGTGACTAGTGGGGTACCGCAAGGCTCAGTACTGGGACCCCAGCTATTTACAATATATATTAATGATCTGGATGAGGGAATTGAAGGCAATATCTCCAAGTTTGCGGATGACACTAAGCTGAGGGGCAGTGTTAGCTGTGAGGAGGATGCTAGGAGACTGCAGGGTGACTTGGATAGGCTGGGTGAGTGGGCAAATGTTTGGCAGATGCAGTTTAATGTGGATAAATGTGAGGTTATCCATTTTGGTGGCAAAAACGGGAAAGCAGATTATTATCTAAACGGTGGCCGATTGGGAAAGGGGGAGATGCAGCGAGACCTGGGTGTCATGGTACACCAGTCATTGAAGGTAGGCATGCAGGTGCAGCAGGCAGTAAAGAAAGCGAATGGCATGTTGGCTTTCATAGCAAGAGGATTTGAGTATAGGAGCAGGGAGGTTCTACTGCAGTTGTATAGGGTCTTGGTGAGACCACACCTGGAGTATTGCGTGCAGTTTTGGTCTCCAAATCTGAGGAAGGACATTATTGCCATAGAGGGAGTGCAGAGAAGGTTCACCAGACTGATTCCTGGGATGTCAGGACTGTCTTATGAAGAAAGACTGGATAGACTTGGTTTATACTCTCTTGAATTTAGGAGATTGAGAGGGGATCTTATAGAAACTTACAAAATTCTTAAGGGGTTGGACAGGCTAGATGCAGGAAGATTGTTCCCGATGTTGGGGAAGTCCAGGACAAGGGGTCACAGCTTAAGGATAAGGGGGAAATCCTTTAAAACCGAGATGAGGAGAACTTTTTTCACACAGAGAGTGGTGAATCTCTGGAACTCTCTGCCACAGAGGGTAGTTGAGGCCAGTTCATTGGCTATATTTAAGAGGGAGTTAGATGTGGTCCTTGTGGCCAAGGGGATCAGAGGGTATGGAGAGAAGGCAGGTACGGGATACTGAGTTGGATGATCAGCCATGATCATATTAAATGGCGGTGCATGCTCGAAGGGCCGAATGGCCTACTCCTGCACCTAATTTCTATGTTTCTAGGTCTATCCACAAACATCAACATTCCAGGCAAAACATTCAAGTCTGTCCAACCTCTGCCTGTAGCTAATACCTCCTATACTTGAATGTGGGGGCTAGTAGTGTGGAAGTTGAGGACAAAAGGAACACCCTTCTTGCTCTGAATGGGCAGAGACGGTGTGAGAGCAGAAACATGGGAAATAGTATAGACTTGATAGAGACTCCTCTGGTCCAGAGGTGGGGAAGAAGCCATGATCAAGTAAAATTGAAGACATTTTGACTTGGAAAAATAAACCAGGAAGAATGCAATGTGTGCCTGTAGAAAGCAAGGTCGAAGAGATGCAGTTAAAATAGTCTGGGCTTCTAATAGATTTTTGTTCTTAAGAAAGAAAGATTCTAATGAGTGTAACAATTCAACGTTTCTCTTTAGCCACTGCTTACCTGCTGGCTTCCAGGAATTTTTGGAGATGTTGTTTATGAATCTACTGTTCCTCTATAATTTCCAGTATCTTACAATTTATTGTGTATTTATTTAACTTGTTTAAATTACTTTTTCTCGCACTTCTCTGTATGAATTTCCATTTGCCATATTTCTGCTAAACTGAACTGAAAACAGGAAAAGTCGTGCAGGAGTTTTGAATATGTTGGGGCATGCTACACAAAAATTAATTAGGAATAAAAGTAATTAAAAGTAAAAGCACCAGTGGGCACGATTAAGTAAAATCGCGAAGCATTTATGTGTTATAGAGTGCTTTATTAATTTTCCCATAAGTCACTCACCAGCAATTTTAGTCTGACAGGCATAAGTTACTCAGTCTATCTCTTTCCACCATGTTATATAACTGTTCCATTTTAGCAGGATCTCAGTCTTCCAGCATCTTTGGAAAATGATGATCAGTGCATCTGCTACTTCCCTTCTTGTTTGTAGAAGGTTGGCTATATGTATTGGAGAGAAAATAGGATGTGGGGAGTCCTTGATACAAACATTTGCACGATTCAGATTCAGACAATGGATTTGACTGAGTTTACAGATGCTTTTACTTTCAATAGGAATGATTAACATTTGCCTTCAGTAAAATATTGGTTCTGTGCTTCTTAGTCTAATTAACTCTTAGATACGGGAAGTGTTTCCGACATTTAATCATTAATGCCTAATTTCCAGCTGGGGCTTTTTCTCAGTAATAGTTCAGATTCCATTACATTACCTTGACAATGCATCCTTTGGGACATTAAATGTGAGATGTTTATAACCAACCGAGTGCATTCAAGTAAGTGCGGGGGAAAATAATCACTTCATTAGTATCAAAGTAAATAGCCCTTAAACAAAACTGAGGATAGGGAGGCAAAATATTTAATATCATGCCTGGCTAAAGAACAACATAAATCTGAATTTGATTATCCAAACCATTACACTATCATAGATATTATGTGAACTGTTAAAATGTCTTGGGATAATTTTACTTTGTATACAGTTAGTATTTGTCTGTTTTGTTCCTGAAATGTAATGGGGGATTTATTGCAATGCACAATTAGCTAGAAATGTCATGGAGAATATTCTTTAACATATCTCATGTGTACATCTACAGGAACTTGGTGTATAACAAAATCTATAACATAATCTATGCCACAGTTGATAGTTTCATTGGCTATGCCTCTTGTAAAAGATAATTTATATGTCACAGTCTTCGGCAAGCTTCCTTCTTGAACCTTTGGAATCAATGCATTTCGTAAATGTTGCCAGTTAGGGTATAATGCTATATAGGTTCATCACCTAAGGTATGGTGATATTTTTCCAAGTCAGGATGGTGTCTAACTTGGAGGATACCCGCAAGTGGTGAAGTACTTGAGAAATTTTGCCCTTATCCACTTTTGTGGGATGAGGTCATAGGCCTGGGAAGTGCTGTGAAGAAGCCTTATAATTTTCTAGATAATAGCCAGTCTAGCTACAGAACATAAAACACAGAAAAATACAGCAAAGCAACAGGCCCTTTGGCCCATAATGTCTGTGTCGAACAGGTTGCCAAGATAAACTAATCTCATCTGTCTGCGCATTTTGCATTTTCCTCTATTCCATGCAACAGTGCACTGGTTTGGATGTTTAAAGATGGAATGACAGTCAAGAGGTGTGTATTCTGGATGATATCAGATTTCCTGAATGGTGTTGGAACTGCACACGTCCAAGCAATGTTGTAATCCAGAAATACTTTGTAGATATGGATTTCAAGAGCTGCGTCATTTGCACAGAAAACACGTATTAGAGTTATACAGCACGGAAACAGGCCATCAGCCCTAATTGCCAATGCTGACAAAGGTGCCCCATCAACACCAGTCCCACCTGCCACGTTTGGCCTATATCCCTCTAAACCACTCCTATCTATGTGCCTGTCCAGGTTGTCAAAGGATACAACAGAATAAAGATCCGTTGTAGATATGGGCAGAAACTTGGCAAATGGAGTCTTAATCCAGACAAGTGTGAGGTGTTACGCTTTAAGAGGTCAAATCTAAAGGGAATGTACACAGAAAATGGTAGGGCCCTTAGTAGCATTTATATACAGGGGATCTTGGAGTACAAGTCCATTGCTCCTTAAAAGTGGCAACAAAAGTAGACAGGGTGATAAATAAACCATATGGCATGCATGCCTTCATCTGTCTGGGTATCGAGTATGATATTCAGGAAGTTATGTTGCAGCTGTATAAGTGTTTAAAACTCTTTTGAAATATACAAGATACAAGATAGATTTATTCATCACATGTGCCAGATGGCACAGTGAAATGAAATTCCCATACAGCCATACAATAAAAAAAGGGACACAACACACTATAGGGTTTGACATAAAACATCCCCACACAGCAGAATCAAAGTTTCCCGCTGTGTGGGAAGGCACCAAAGTCAGTCTCTTCCTCCATTGTTCCCCGTGGTCAGGGCCTCCCCGTGCTCTCCGCAGTTGCAGCTACGGGCGGCCCGATGTTCAGGACCGCTCGCTGGGGTGTTGTAAGTCCGACGTCGGGGCTGCGGGGCGTCCTCAGCGGCGTGGACACCGGAGTCGGCGGCTTCCAAAGTCCGCAGGCCGCGCCGGGTGGAGACTGCTGCTGGAGACCCTCTGCAAGGCGCCGCGAGGTGGGGGGCGAGGACGCAACTCGGAGAAATAGTCGCGTCCCCGCCAGGAAGAGACTGGGAAACAGTTTCCCCCTTACCCTGCCCCCCTCCCCCACATAGAAAAGCAAAAGTTTCCCCCAACACAAGACTTTAGACTAACTAAAAATAATAAAAAAGATAGAAATAACAGACAGGCTGTAGGCAGAGGCTGTTGCCAGTGCAGCGCCCCTAGTGGACTGTGTAGTTCAGGTTGGCCCATTAGAGGAAGGGTGTGGAGATATTGGAGAGGGTGAGAAGAGATTTACCAGGATTCTAAAAGGGCACAAAGTGCTGTAGTAATTTAGCAGGTCTTGCAGCTTTATCAGGACACATCACACCCTGGCTTGGGAACAGCTCTATCCAATACCGCAAGAAATTGCAGAGAATTGTGGATGCAGCCCAACCCAACCTCATTTCCATTGACTCCATTTATACCTCACGCTGCCTCAGCAAGATCACCAACGTAATCAAGGACGTCACACCCTGGCCACTCCCTCTTCTCCACTATCCCCTCAGGCAAAGGTATAGAAATGTGAAAAAGCACACCTCCAGATTCTGGAAGTTTCTTCCCAGCTGTTATCAGGCACTGAACCATCGTATCACAACTAGAGAGCAGTCCTGAACTACTATCTATCTCATCGGAGACCCTCAGACTATCTTTGATCGGACTTTACTGGCTTTATCTTGCACAAAACGCTACTCATGTTATTCCCTTTAACATGTATCTGAGAAAGGTACACTGAACGGCTCGATTGTAATCATGAATTGTCTTTCCGCTGACTGGTTAGCACGCAACTAAAACTTTTCACTGTACCTCAGTAAACGTGATAATACACTAAACTAAACTAATCTCTGGAGAACATGGATAGGTGATGTTTCGGGTTGGGACCCTTCTGCAGACCAGCATCCTAAACCATTAACCAGCATCTGCAGTTTGCTATTTTCACCAGGATGCTGCTTAGAGTATTAGCTCTATGGAGAGGTTGGACAAACTTAGATATTTTTCCCTGAGGCTGAGGAGAGACCCCATAGAAGCTTATATAATTATTAGAAGTATAGATAGGATAAACAGTCAGAACTTTTACCTAGAGTGGATGTGCCAAATAATAGGGGGCATAGCTTTAAGATAATAGGTTGAATGTTTAAAGGAGACTTGACCAATGGGGACCTGTTGGGTCCCGCCCCTCAACGCGCTGGAGAGGGGGAGAGGGAGACTGGGGGGGGCAGGGAGAGGGCGAGGGGAGAGGCTGGTGGGGGGGTTGGGGGGGAAAGAGAGCTTGGGGGGAAGAGAGTATGGGGGGGAAGAGAGCCTAGGGGGGGGGGAAGAGAGTCCAAGGGGGGCTGGAAGAGAGCCCACGGGGGGGGGGGGGGGGGGAAGGCCTGGAGGGGCGAAGAGAGCCCAGGAATTGGAGAGGGGAGCCCGGGGGGGGGAGAGAGATAGCCCGAGGGGGGTTAGAGAGAGAGCCTGGGGGGACAAAAGCCCAGGGAGGGAGGGGGGGGGGGGGGGGGGGGGGAGAGAGCCCCGGGGGGTAGAGAAAGCCGGGGGGGATAAAACTCTACAGGAATATGTAAATATTGTACCGTCAGAGCGTCGTTTTTTCGAGCAGTATGATTACACACACACACACACACACACACATCCAAAATCAAACTTTTAATAGTTACTAGACCAAGTGGGACCCATTGGGTCCCTATCACATGGGAGGCCTGGCCCCCAGCGCAACCCGTTCCCTAACGCAATATTCCATCACTCACCCATAGCCCCCACGGGAGGCCTGGTCCCCCCCAACGCAACCCGTTCCCCAAGGCAATATTCCACCACTCACCCGTTTCACCAACACAACCCGTTCCCCCAACGAAATATTCCACCACTCACCCATAGCTGACAACTGCGCAGGTGCTGCGCATTTCGCCTTATTCACCCTCCCTCATTTTTAAACTTTAAAAAAAAAATGCAATTTCACTTGCTAGCTAGCAGAGCTCAGTGAACTGTGACTTTAAAAAAATGCATTTGCACTTGTTGGGGCTAGCAGGACTCAGTGTACTTGAATAGCAACAATATTGTGAGCAGGGCTACAATCCCATTGTGACATCACAGCTGTAAGCACAGGGAATAAGCGAAAGAGTTGTTTTCTTCCAAGTTTTCATTAATAACTCGGGAAATAAAGCACGACATTTTGAGTCATGATTTTTGACCACTGGAAAAAGCTCTACCGGAGCTTGTATGTTAAAAATTTACCGTTAGCTCGTCGTTTTTTGGAAAAGATGTAATTCCACACAAACACACACAAATAAAGAAACAAGATCATAGTTTTAATCGTTACTAGATCAAGCGCCCCCCCCCCCCACCCCTCAAACACCCCCCTCAAACACTACCCCCCCCCCCTCTCTGCCCCCCCCCTCTCTGCACCCCACCCCCCCTCTGCCCCCCTCACGCTCCCTCTGCCCCCCCCCCCATCCCCCTCTCTCTCTGTGCCTCTGTGTCCCTCTCTGTGCCTTTGTGTCCCTCTCTGTGCCTCTGTGTCCCTCTCTGTGCCTCGGTGTCCCTCTCTGTGCCTCGGTGTCCCTCTCTGTGCCTCTGTGTCCCTCTCTGTGTCTCTGTGTCCCACTCAGTGCCTCTGTGTCCCTCTCTGTGTCGCTCCATGTGCCCGTCAGCGCGTCGTTTCTTCGAGTAGATGTGATCACACACAAACAAATAAACACGCGCACACACGCACACACACACACACACACACACACACACACACACACACACACACACACACACACACACACACACACACACACACACACACACACACACACACACACACACACACACACACACACACACTCACATCCAAGATCAAAGTTTTATAGTTATATGGATGATGAGATGTGTGAGGCAAGTATTTTACCATGTTGAGTGCCTGGAATATGCTAACAGTTGTGGAGGTGGTGAAAGCACTCACGATAGTTTTGTTTAAGAGGCATTTAGTCAGGCACTAGAACATGCAGGAAATGGAGACATATGAATCATGTGCAGACAGATGACCTAAGTTTAATTTGACGTCATGGTTGACACAGCAGTTCCAAAGTGGCACTGTTCTATGTCATGATAAAACAGAAATTGCAGCAAGGAGCAAAATATTGATAAAGTGGTGCTTGTATTTGACACCCTCCATCACTTTGGCAGGGATAGACTGGTGAGGCAATAATAAGATGGATTGGGTTTGTGCTGCTTTTTTGTGTCAAGGAAATACCTGGACAACTTTCCACGGTGCCAGCCTGTGTTGCAGTTGTAACAATTTGACTAGAGGCGGACTTGTCTTCTCCTCCCTGGTCTGGCAAGGATTCTCATGACTACCTGTTAATCATAAAAGACATTGATGAGAATGCATAATTAATATCTTTCAATATTTTAAGCAAATACAGTGATTTATTTATAAATTGCCATTTCATTTTAAAAATAAGTAAAAGACTATTAGCTTTAGATGTGTTGGGATCTGGGCTGTTAAAAATCATGCGTTTGCAGTTTGCAATGCTACTATAACCTGTTTCCTGCCACAACATTTTTTCACTTTATAATCTGACCCGAGTATTCTCAGGGGTGGCACTGAACAGTTTAAACAGTCCAAGTTCATTTTACTTATTTTTGAATGGAATTGTTCCTCTTAATGTCTCCAACATCCTTCTGTCCTGTAGTCTTCAAATTCCACCAACTTCATATCCCTAATTTCCTGAAACTCATCAGATTCCATAGCACCAAGAAGCAGAGCAAAGGGGCTGTCTAAATTAGTGCCATGGCACTGGATAAATGCAATTCTTGTTATTTTATGCTGGCATATTAGGTCAGAAGAACTCACCAGATTGCAGCCATCACTCTTAGGCCTCTTGCAGGATCCTTCAGCTGCAGTATGTTAGATTGTAGAATGTTGCCAGCAGAAGGTTTAGCAATTACCTATAGGGGGAAACCGTTTTCAGGCACCTACCTCGACGGAGATGTGACTTTCTTCCTTCGCTTCTTTGCCCCCCTCCTCGCGGCCTTACAGCTGGTTTGGTGCGGCCTTTCCTGGAGCCAGGTCCAGAGCTTCAGCGGCGACGCAGCGGGGACTTTAACATTGCAGACCCCCTTGTCGGGGGTCGCCGGAGAAGCGCTCTGACCGCTGGTCTGTAGCCTACGGCATCTTGGAGCCTCGGTCTGGAGCTTCTGGCGGCAGGCGTGGAGTGGACTTTACTTACCATTGTGGAGCGGGCGATCCCTCGTCGGGGTTCGACGGAGTAGAGCACCGTCCGCCGGCCTGCGGCCTACAACATCTTGAAGCCGTGGTCTCCGGTAAGGAGATGGCCGATTTTGGAGCTCCGGGCCGCGGGGTGTGCTCAGCCTGTCCCGATGTCGGCGTTCCGACCATCCCGACCTGAGGGCATGAACATCGGGCCGTCCGTAACGGCGACTGCGGAAGGTCAGGGCCCCGGCCACGGGTGAACAAGGGAGGAGTGCAGGCTCGAAGGGCCGAATGGCCTACTTCTGCACCTATTTTCTATGTTTCTAGGAGATCCTGGTTCGATCTTGAAGAAGGGGGCTTGTCTGTACAGAGTTTTTACAATCTCCCTGTGACCTGCATGAGTTTTCTACGGGATCTCCAGTTTCCTCCTCCACTCCAAAGATGTACAGGTTTGTGGGCCAATCGGTTTGGTATAATGGTCCCTGGTGTATGCAGGATATCGGCGCTGACTCGGTGGGCCAAAGGGCCTGTTTCTGCACTGTATCTCTAAACTAAACTAAACTAATTATAGTGTACACTAGACCAAGGGGGTCCCGTCCCCTCAACGCGCGGTTTAGGTGGGGGGTGGGCCTGCGGCGTCACACACAAACTAACCACCGCCCGCACACACACACACACTAACCACCACCCTCCCCCAACCCCCCACACACACACTAACCACCCCCCTTGACTACCTGTTAATCATAAAAGACTAGGAAGATAAGCAAAACTAGGAAGGTAAGCGAGAATGAGGCAGGCGGTGGAGAGAAACTCCTGGTCGAGTCACAGACAAGTTCCACAAGGTGCACCAGTGAGCCCTTCTTCACCAGCTGCTGCACCGTCTGGTTCATGCAGCTGTTGCTTCGGCTCACATTGTAGCCCCGGCCGACAGCGTATTCTACAGTACGCCACTACCGATAGGACGTGTCTGTGGCCTTATCCATTCCACTGACCCCCCCCCCACTGCTGCTTCCTCCTCCTCCTTCCCTGCAGTCACTGACGTATTCCAAGGTGGAAGATGTCGGCAATTTCCAGAGATGGATGTGGAGGTGGAGGTAGGAGCGGACAAAGCGATGACAGGACAGGAAGTAGTGGCAGCTGGTGAGATGTGAGAGAGCCCCACGATGACCAAGCTTTATCCTGTCAGTATCAGTGGTTTGAAGAAATCATTGTTCGCCAGGAGCTACAACAGTGTAACAACAGCTGCATCAACCGGACAATGTGGCAGCTGGTG
This sequence comes from Leucoraja erinaceus, assembly GCF_028641065.1. Taxonomy (NCBI): domain Eukaryota; kingdom Metazoa; phylum Chordata; class Chondrichthyes; order Rajiformes; family Rajidae; genus Leucoraja; species Leucoraja erinaceus. Next base: position 27,526,929 of record NC_073386.1, read on the forward strand.
ACTAATATTCTGTTGCACAGTTGTTACAGATATTTTTGTTTTATTTATTAAAAATGCATGTATAAGTTGAATTTTTTTTCTGCATGCCTTTCTTTGCATTAGTAAAAATTACTTTTTGTATTGCAGAATCTTACATTTAAATTTATGTTTGCACATTTCATTCCTTTTTCGCAACTTATGTCCTATCACTTTCTACCTTTCTAAAACTGGACCTTTTACCTTTACACTACCACTCTACACTTAAGCATTTTGATGTTTATAAATGACTGATGGCCATCCTAATCATGCCCCTCCAAAAGTATATTTTGTAAAGGTCACTCGTTACCTACAGCATCATGTTTCTTTTTATAAATTAGATTTTATTCAGAGCCATCTACACCAACAAAAGGGGAGGACATCCATCAACGAGTAATGAATGTTTTGAAGACAAACAGTGCAAGGCAAAGGCTGACATTTGTAAGTAATGTAATCATTTGATTTGGGGTTTAAGAAAACTTGGAGACTGAGAATCTACCATAAACCCAAACCAAATGTCATGAAAAATCTTGGTGTTAGTGAATCTGAAGGGAGGAGAAACTAAACGATTGTAATGGCCCGGTCTCACCCACGAGTGATCCTGAGTTTAAAACAAATCAAACTCGTCGTAATAACGTAGAATTAACCTAGCGGGAACGTCGGAAATCGTAACGCTAACGGCAGGTACTCGGGAAACTTGTTAACTCGTGAAAATCTTTCACCCAATCCTTCTCTCCAGAGTTGCTGCCTGTCCCGCTGAGTTAAAGAGTGCCCATGGTAGACTCACGAGTCACTACGGTAAACTCACGGGCTACTACGTTCTTACAACAAGTTTAAACATTTTACTTCAAGATTAAATTTGACTCGTGGAAATCTTTCAAGATTAAATTTGACTCGTGGAGTTCCGACGTTCCCGCTACGTTAATTCTACGTGATTATCACAAGTTTGATTTGTTTTAAACACGGGATCACTCGTGGGTGGACTCACACTGTCAGATCAAGAGATCTCATCCATTTTACCTCATCTGCCTGGTACCATGGTTACCATCTTTCATTCCAACTACTGATCATTATTCTCCTACCAATCCTCCTCTCCAAGGTTTGTTTAGTTCTCCATCCACTCATCTGGAGGCTTGATCACTTCCCAACTCTTTCCACATGATTGTAAACATGTATTGTCTTTCTGCTGACTGGTTAGCACGCAACAAAAGCTTTTCATTGTTCATCGGTACACATGATAATAAACTAAATTCAGCTAAACTCAAACTCAAATCCATTGGCAAGTTACATGATGGAACGGACTGTTGTTTCTTTGGATATGCTGTGAAAGGGATAGATGAGGAATACAAATGGCCTTTTTATTTAAAGTTGGAATAGATTCAAAAGAAATCTCAACATTTTATCATTGTGATATTTAAAGATGGAGTTTAAAAACAATGCATGTGTGATATTGAGCAATGTAATTTTTGGATGTTGCTTCCTCGCAGTTACTGGAAATTCTTTTAGAACATAAAAGCGTGCAAGCTGGTTAGAGCTCTGTTTTGAAATAGCCTGGGGGAAATGAAGTCAGCTAATAAGTTATATCTTTAGCATATATATTTATATGTCTAAGAATGTTTACTTTATTTCTAAAACAGTGATCCTGGTTTGTTGTTAATTATCATTTCTTTTCACTGTTTTCATGCTGAAGAATTCTACTGATGACATAGATTATCATTCAGGCAGAAGATCTGTCTCGTCTATGGATTCAATGTATGATACAACAGATCATCTCAGGTACAGAAGGCTTTTACTATTCCTATCATTTGAAAGTCAATTTCTAAACACTTGAGCGTTGAAACTCTTTGGATGGTTTACAAATAGGAGGGGTTATATTTAGTGACTTTAACTAACCATTAACACTGACTACACAAATCGGTTATTTCCTGATCATCTAAATATACCAATTACAAACCTATTTTCTTTATTACTATTATTACTAAATTATTACTATTAATTATTTAGAGTAAAGGAATGGATAAGGAGGAAATGGCCTGTTATTTTTCTTTTAAAATATTTTACCTACTTTACAACAAGTTATGGCATTTTGGGATGTAATTTTAACTTAAAAATTGATAAATTGTGAACATTAAATATATACCAAAATCAGATAATGAATCTTTTTGTCCAAACAGTTCAGTACTCCAGCATGACACGTCTGTACATCTGGGTGATGGCGATTATTGGTCAAATCGGGCGGCTGTTTATAAAAGAAAGTCTCACAGGGCAATTTTTGAAGAAAGCCTGGAAAGGATCTATAGAAATATGTACAAGAAAGCTGCAGCTAAATCATAAAAATTACATAGACCAGTATATGTAAAACTATTATTGTGTTCATAACAGATATGGTGCTTTTTCCAAAACTGTGTCTGTCCATCAGAATTGATAAATGGTGATCAATAATTACTTGTATTATTAGCATGAGTTAATACGTAGCAAGAATTAATGGTTAATAATATTTGTGATTTGTGAGTTTTTAAATAGCAAAAATGAAACTATCTGTGAATGCCCAATTAATTCTATATTCTACATTACAACATGTGTTAGGCATGATATAATTCAATTTAATTGAGTTAACAAGATAATTAAAATAACAACAAAACCATTAATTTTGTCTCAAATGCACAGGAGATGAAAATATATTTGAAAAAATATTGTTTTTATATTGTGGCTTCCTACTTGTAAGAGTTTGAGAATGATATTTAATAACAAAGATGGTTGAAATACTCATGGCTTGATAGAGCAATACCAAGTAAATGCAAGGATCAAATAAAGTATAATAGAAAAATGTTTTAAACAAAAATAATTGCCACTCAAAGGTACATTTCTTCACATTGATTAACTATGTTAAGTGAAAGGTGGACTGTAAAAGACAGCAGTATGCAATTATGGATATTGATTTCCAGGAAGTACAGTTATAATCAAAAAATCTTATTTTGTTCCAATTACCAAATATTATGTTGTAGCGGGGACTCACAGGAGCCAAGAATTAGTCGAACACAAAGTTGTGAGAGTGAAATGTATTTTATTACTACTACCATGCCACATGATCCCCCCAGAACCGGAGGCACCGAAACGGACAAGACGCCGAACGAGGCAGCCTGACCGTGTAAACACGTCCACCCGAACAGAGTCCTTGACCTGCCCGGAAGAGCATACAGGAACCCGCGACGGCGGGAGCCCGTGACGAGGAGGCTGGGTCACTTGAACCAGCTCGCTCAGGTCCAAATGGGCCAGCTTACGGTGCTCTTACCGGCCCGCGTGTCCGCTCCGGAAGGAGGCAAAACGCTAACCTCCACTCCAGTGTCCAACAGGAACCTACGCCCCGAGCGCCGGTCCCAGGAATACAAAGGATGAATTTCGCCGACCACTGCGGTGACTACCGGCGGCCGGCTCCGGAGTTTCCCAGGAACGCACACGGCTGGCAGCATTGGCGGGCCGTTGCCCACCAGCGTAGGTGGTAAGAGCACCACATCTTTTTCCCTGCCTCCTGTGCCACTTGCCTGGTCTGTGGCTCCGTGGAGCCTCTTGTGGGCATGGTCCTAGGACGCTGTGCCTTCCAGGGTGCTGAATTGATCCGGTCCAGGGTTTCCAGCACACCCACTTCCTGCTGGTTGGCCCGCCACAGCTCGTCAGCGCATGCCACTAGCATCAGAGGATCTTCGATGCTCTCCCCCAAGAGCTGCCTGTGGATTTTGCGCCGCAACTGGTGTAAGTAGGTGTACTCAACAGGAGGTAGGACCGGTGGTCGCCCATGAGAGCGAGCATCTCGTTCATGAGGACCGAGGATTTACGGTCGCTGAGCCCGCCCATGTTGAGAACCTGCGCCGCTCACTCCATGCGGCTCGGCCCGAAGATCCAGAGCAGCAGCTCCTTGAGGCCTGTGTACTTCCCCGCCGCTGGGGGATTATCCATGAATGGCACGACCCGACCAGCCGTTTCCTGGTCGAGAGCGCTTACAGCGTAATGGTAACGGGTCTCGTCAACCATTATGCCACGAACGTGGAACTGCGACTTAACCTGACGGAACCATACCCGAAGCGGGCAATCCAATTTGCCAGAAGGGCTCGAACGCACGACTGGGCGGAAGTGTCCACGAGTGGGATGGCCTCCAGCCACCATGTAAAACGATTATCACCGTCAGTAGATGCGACACACCCTGGGAAAGCGGCAGCGGTCCCACTATGTCCATGTGTATGTACGTGGTTGAACCGCCGGTGTGGCACCGAGAAATCCTGTATCCATGCCTGGATCTGCCGATGTATCTTGGATGACTGGCACGGGATGCATGCCCGTGCCCAGTGACCGACCTGCTTCCGCACACCATGCCAGATGAATCTTGCCGCCACCATGGCAAACGTGGCCCAGATCGACGGGTGCGCCAGACCGTAGATCACCTCGAAAACACGACGGCTCCAGGCCGCCGGGACAACCGTCCGCGGCTATCCCGTGGAGACGTCGCATAATATGAAAGCATCCGAGGGACCCAACGGCATATCCTCCAACACCATTCCGGTGATCGCGGTGCGGTAAGCTGGTATTTTCTCGTCCGTCAGCTGCTCCGCCGCCAAGGCGGTGTAGTCTATCCTGACGGCCGGGCTGAGCACGACTGCGATCACCGGGCGGGACAAGGCATCCGTCATCGGGTTGCATTTACCGGCGATGATGTATTCGGACATGGCTGTCTGCTGGTGCTGCTTGCAAGCGGACCAAGGATCCGAGACCTTTGCAGATGCGAATGTGAGGGGCTTATGGTCTGTGAAGGCCACAAAGTGCCGGCCCTCAAGAAGTACCGGAAATGTCGCACAGCGAGATGCAAGGCGAGCAACTCCCAGTCAAAGGCACTGTAGCGACACTCCGCTGGGTTCAGCTGTCTGCTGAAGAAGGCTAGAGACTACCATTGACCGTCGAAGCACTGCTCCAGTACCGCGCCGACTGCTGAGTCCGAGGTATTCACGGTAAGAGCTGTGGGGGCGTCTGTTCGCGGGTGCACCAGCATGACCGCCCAAGCCAGGGCATCCTTTGCCCCTTTGAACGCTGCCACGGTGACTGCGTCCCAATGGACCTCCCGCCGCTTGCCAGACAGCAGTTGGAACAGCGGCCGCATGATCTTAGCCGCCGCCGGAATGAACCGATGATAGAAAGTCACCATGCCTATGAACTCCTGAAGTCCTCGCACCGTGGAAGGCTGTGGGAACTGACGTATGGCCTCGACCCTGTCCGGCGGAGGCACTTCTCCGTGCCGGATCTCGTGGTGCCCTAGAAAGTCAATGGCCCGGAGGCTGAACTGACACTTGCTGGGGTTGACCACGAGGCTATGCTCGCTAAGGTGCTGGCACGACAAACAAAGGTGGACGCAGTGCTCCTGCCACATGCGACTAGCCACCAGGATGTAGTCCAAGTAATTAAAGATGAAATCCAATCCCCGACTCACCGTGTCCATGAGGCGCTGGAAAGCCTGCGCGCCGTTCTTGAGGCCGAAAGGCATCCGCAGGAATTCAAACAACCCAAACGGGGTGATGACCGCAGTTTTAGGGACATCCTCCGATCGCATGGGGATTTGGTGGTACCCGTGGACTAAGTCGATCTTCGAGAAAAACTTAGTCCCGGCCAGATGGTTTGTAAAGTCCTGAATGTGGGGAATCGGATACCTGTCGGCAGTCGCATCCTCATTAAGGCAGCGATACTTCCCACGAGGCCGCCAGCCCCCAGAAGCCTTCGGCACCATGTGAAGCGGGGAGCCCCATCTTTCCCGGATTACAATCCTGGTCGTCGGGGTCACCAGTGTAGCGGGGACTCACAGGAGTCCAGCCAAGAATTAGTCGAACACAAAGTTGTGAGAACGAAATGCATTTTATTACTACTACCGTGCTGCTCCCTACTCCAACCACGTGCACGGATGTTACCCGACCTTAAATACCCAGGGCAAGACCCCGTGAGCCTATGCCTCCCACTCCCAAGATGCTCAACCCCTCCCTCCTGAGCCAAGGGTCACTATGCCCATGGTTAGCCACCAGGTGCCGCCACAATGTATTAATATTTGTCATTTTATAATTCCCTGTAAGATATACATACTTGTTATTAGCATTTTCAATTTATGGAGTTTGTTTTGCTTTGACCCAGGTTTTAAAGTTGATGTAACATAATTGGCACCTGTAATTACCACTGTTTCACTGTGAAACTGACAACAATTTCAAATTTCCACATGTACGGTTTAATGTGGGCGTGGGTGATTTAGATTCCACCGACTTAACCAGTTTTGCATTTATTTTATAATGTCAGTTAATTACGTTAATGGCACTATAAAATGCTAAAAAATGTAATATTATGAGATCTAAGTTAAATGGCTGACATCATTATTAGCAATCAATAAACTTACTGGGCCTAAAATATACTGATTTTACGTATATGGATTGTAATTTCCATACCTAAATATTTAACAATATAATGCCACATAGAATTTATTTTTCATGGCGTTTGTTTGTGATATTTAATCTTATACTATAATTTTTTTTATGCGTGTAACATATTTAAAATATTTGTTAAAAATTATGTAAATTTCCAATTCATGCATGTTGTCTCCGAAAATTCTTTTGTTGGCTGCTCAGGCACCTTGATAAATTGCAGCAACTCATCGCCAGAGACCTTATTTAACTGAGACTTGATGGCAAATAACGTTACAAAAAGGAAAGCCTGCAATCCCAAGATTGCTGAATCTTTGTGTGTTGTGTGTGGATTTCTTTTTTGGCAACAGCAAGCTGTGTCACTTAGCTGCTGCTCACATAATTAAAGGCTTCATAATTTCATCATTATGAAAATTCAAAGTACATTTTTCCCCTTCTAATAGCTGTTTTTGCAGTTTCATAAAGTCTTTAATGCTCTTCATCTTCAACATCGATGCAAGCAAGTGTGTTATCATCCTCATTATTTTAAGCTGAAGTTGATTATTAAGGGCCACCAATTTATCATATCTATTAAGTAGGAAATCATGAACAAAGTTAGGGAAATGATTCTGCCCTGCACTGGTCATACCTTTTTGCTTTACCTCAGCCCAAACATCTGCAATATTTGTCACTGCATTGTAGATGTTGCATGCTTCCAAAATTCCCTTTGAAGTCTTGCCTTCAGATGCATCAGTAAATTTAACAGCTTGCAAAAATGTCGTAAATACTTCAAAAGGTGCAATTATAGTTTAATTTAGTTTAGAGATACAGCATGGAAACATGCACTTCGGCCCACGGATTCTGCCCTGACCAGCAATCCTCACACACTAAAGGGCCTGTCCCACTTGGCGATTATTTCGGCGACTGTTGGCATCATTGACTGACAAACCAGGTCACCGAAAAAGACGCGGCGTGACGACGTATTGAAGCGCGGTGTTTCCTCAAGTGTCGCAACATTTTTGTTGTCGCCGCAGGATTTTAAAATGTTTCAAATCTTTCGGCGATCTGATACGTCAGTCAATGATGCCGGCAGTCGCCGAAAAAATCGCCAAGTGGGACAGGCCCTTAACACTATCATACACACACTAATGAAATGAAATGAAATGATTCAATTTATTGTCATTGTCAGTGTACAGTACAGAGACAACGAAATGCATTTTTAGCATCTCCCTTGAAAGGGAGACACAGGGCGTCGCGGTGTGCCCGCGCCTGCCGCCGTAACTAGGGACAATTTACAATTAGCCTACAAACCGGAAAGTCTTTGGAGTGTTGGGGGAAACAGGTGCTCCCGGAGAAAACCCATGCTGGTCACTGGGGGAACGTACAAACTCCATACCGACAGCACCCATAGCCAGGATCAAACAAATTGAAAATGATACAAAACTGACACAATGTTTGTAAAGAATAAAGCTGCTTTCAATATGGTGTTCTCAAGATGATTGGTGTTGGTAGGGGAGGCTTGAGTTGTATTCCCATCAAATGTTCTTATTCTCTCAGTTGAAGTTGATAGGAACGAATGTGTGTACAAACGTCAAACATTTGGGACTTGTGAAAGTGTTAAAATTAAGCTTGCATATATGTACAGAATGTTCATAAGTTGGGCATTTGTAACCCAGGGCAAACTGCACTGAGAATGGTTTTCTCATTATACTGTTATTTATACAGAAAAATAAAATAGATTGTAGTTTTCTGTAATAATGAAAACTGCATGTAATGGAGACATATTACTTTGACTTCATACAGTCCGAGGAATTTTAAAACTTGATCATGAAGCGGTCTTTATTTTAAAAGAAAAAAGTATCAGGATAGGAAGTTATGATAATTTTTTTCTATGTCATCAGCACTGGTTTATATTTTTCTTGAATCTGCGCTACCCACTGATCCATAATGTTTATTATATTGTGTGCAGAATAACTGCCCGGTTAGACTGTTAGTTTATTCTGAGGAGAAGAGATAAATACTTTTCCAAAACTACATAATGCAGAGAATTTACTAAATTTGATATCAAGCTAAAAGTTTTATGGGCCGTAAAAAAGTGCTGAATTGCTACTCTGTGAGGTTCCTGTGCCATCTACTAATTGCTGTTAGTAAATGATTCTTGTGCATGCCGCAAACATTATGTACTGATTGTGGTTATCAACACATAAGTGCTCTTAATCATGGAGTAAGTTCAGGAGTTCCACAAACCTGAAAAGTGGATCAATGCTAATTGAAATCATTCAAGCAACTCCTGAAGGGAACTGACCACAATAACGTCATTACCACTTCAAGATATACTTTTTCATCTTTGGGAGCAATCACGACAGCAGTGCCATGAAGCACCATGGAATGGGCACTCCACGTTACATACAGATTTGGAAATCTTGAGAGTGCCCATCACTTAAACAATGGTGCACGAAAAGTCATCTCAGATCTCACACGATACACCCACTTACAACTCTTCCATCAGGGTAGCTATATACACCTAATATAGCCCACATCACAATCCCCATTCCCCTCTCTTCCAGGAGCCTGTAGGAGAGATACTATCTCACGCACAGGTTTCATCATTTGGATGAGAGGGTTATTGTAATCACAGGTTTGGCTGCTACTGCGTCAGCAACCAATCATGGATTGGAGAACACAAGAAGGATGATATGCTCATATCCATCTTCTAGCTCACTTTTATCCTACAATCAGTTCTGCAATAGAGAATCGAACATGGAAACATTAGCTAGTTTTATGTCAACCCTTGGGACCCATTAGAGGGGCAGTATATGATGTCAGTGTTCACAGCCTCTGCTGCAGAAGAGGCCAAGAGCTGAACCTGAAGTTCTGAGTTCTGCCAGTCAAGCAGGCTCAGCTTGCTCCCATACAAGCTCAGGCTGCATCAACTTTAAAATCCACTGCTGTGGCTTTCAAGGCTGTGTTAGCATGCCAACAGGTTGCAAAGTGAGCTGAAGCACCTCCCAAGAGGAGAGTCAGTAGCACCATCCTGTACATATTTCCTGTCAGCACAACAGTTGACAGCCTCTGCTCACACCTTTGCTACACTGATCATCCTCACAGTTATTATCAGCCTGTTTAAGCTGAATCCCCGTCTAAGAGCTGCTTGTGGCCATGTTTATTGCTTATTGTCAACCTACAGCTCTCCAAGGGAGCAACCATTCACTAGCTCAAATGTAACCAATGTGCACTACATAGAACAAAAACATGCTTATAGGAAGGCTCACCATGATTGGACACACAAATTGCAACATTGTGAACAGATGAGTACACAGGATGGGAAAATGTGAGCTTGGCATCTATCTTATATATGTTAACCTAATAATAATAATAATACATTTTATTTATGGGTGCCTTTCAAGAGTCTCAAGGACACCTTACAAAAATTTAGCAGGTAGAAGAAAAACATGTAAGGGGATTTAAATAAATAGTAGAGACATGACTAGTACACAAAGTAAAGACATAATTCAATACAAAACACAGTATGAGGCAATTAATGCACAGATGAAAAGGGACGGCACGTGGGGCTAAGGATAGGCAGAGGTGGGTCTTGAGGCGGGACTGGAAGATGTTGAGGGACACGGAATTGCGGATCAGTTGGGGGAGGGAGTTCCAGAGCCTGGGAGCTGCCCTGGAGAAGGCTCTGTCCCCAAAACTGCGGAGGTTGGACTTGTGGATGGAGAGGAGACCAGCTGATGTGGATCTGAGGGACCATGAGGGTTGGTAGGGGGAGAGGAGGTCAGTGAGATATGGGGGGGGCCAGATGGTGGAGGGCTTTGTAGGTGAGGATCAGGATTTTGTAGGTGATCCGGTGGGAGATGGGAAGCCAGTGAAGTTGTTTGAGGACTGGAGTGGTGTGATGCCAGGATTTGGTATGGGTGATGAGTCGGGCGGCTGCGTTCTGGACCAGTTGGAGTCGGTTGATGTAGGTGGAGCTGATGCCAAGGAGAAGTGAGTTGCAGTAGTCCAGTCGGAAGGAGATGAAGGCATGGAAGAGTCTTTCAGCAGCGGGCGGTGTGAGAGAGGGCCTGAGTTTGGCGATGTTGCGGAGATGAAAGAAGGAGGTTTTAATGACATGGCGGATGTGAGGCTCAAGGGAGGGGCCTGGGGAGACAGTGGTGCCGTCGATGGTGAGAGTGGGGTTATTGATTTTGTTGAGTGTGGTTTTGGAGTCTATGAGGAGGAATTCTGTCTAATCGCTGTTGAGTTTGAGGAAATTATGGGGTTTTTATAGCTGACAAACAGGAGTTGATTTTTGGGGGGGATTTTGCCAAGTGTCTGGGTTTCAGCGTAACAGACAGATTGAAGTGGCGGAGCATCTGACCAAGGGGGAGGATGTAGATGATGAAGAGGAGGGGACCACTTCACATGCCTACACAGGTGACAACTGGCCATACCTTTCCAGGTGTAACGAGTTGAGACCTCCTTGTAATTTCATGAAGTTTTCATAAGTTGCTGCCATCTAGTTGAAAAATGACCAATATTCCAGAACTATCGTGTAAGGTCAGAGTGATTCGCAATGCTTTCTGTGCTAATTGAGATAGAGTGTTGATCAGTGTGTTGCAAGTGGCACAGAGGCAAGTAGAAAGTATTGTTCACTCACCACAGTTTCCTTTATGATCTAATACATGATCTTCTAGTCAAGTAATTAAGAGTCTAGTTGAGGTAATTTTCTGAGGAATTTTCAGATGTTGCAGTTTGAAGAAAAATGTATCTATTTTCCAGGGTGGAAAATGTCATATACTAGAGGCCATAAAGATAATAGAGGCAAAGCTCAAAGGAGATGTGCAGCATGTTTTTTTACACAGAGGGTGGCGAATACCTGGAATTGACTGCCAAGTGTGATGGTAGAGGCAGATACGATGCTGTTGTTTAAGACGGTTTTACATGATCATATGGATTTGTCAGGAATGGAGGCATATGGATCATGAATGGCGGTGCAGGCTCGAAGGGCCGAATGGCCTACTCCTGCACCTAATTTCTATGTTTCTATGTAGGCAGAAGAGGTTAATTTACGTAGACGTTTTGTTCGGCATAGACATTGTGGGCCAAAGCACCTAATCTTGTGTTGTACATTTCTATAGAAACATAGAAATCAGGTGCAGGAGGAGGCCATTCGGCCCTTCGAGCCTGCACCGCCATTCAATATGATCATGGCTGATCATCCAACTCAGTATCCCGTACCTGCCTTCTCTCCATACCCCCTGATCCCCTTAGCCACAAGGGCCACATCTAACTCCCTCTTAAATATAGCCAATGAACTGGCCTCAACTACCCTCTGTGGCAGAGAGTTCCAGAGATTCACCACTCTCTGTGTGAAAAAAAGTTCTTCTCATCTCGGTTTTTAAAGATTTCCCCCCTTATCCTTAAGCTGTGACCCCTTGTCCTGGACCTCCCTAACATCGGGAACAATCTTCCTGCATCTAGCCTGTCCAACCCCTTAAGAATTTTGTAAGTTTCTATAAGATCCCCTCTCAATCTCCTAAATTCTAGAGAGTATAAACCAAGTCTATCCAGTCTTTCTTCATAAGACAGTCCTGACATCCCAGGAATCAGTCTGGTGAACCGTCTCTGCACTCCCTCTATGGCAATAATGTCCTTCTATGTTCTCTGTAATGCTGTTGCTGCTGAATGCCAAAAGAAAATAGTGGGACATGTTTATGGCATAGGTTCTTTGATTGTTACCACTCACCAGAGAATTCCAGAGACAAATGGAATTGATCGGTAGTCTTAAATGCTGGTTTTAAAAACGCAGTGCAGTATTCTGAAAGCAAAGTGCAAGTTCTGCATTGGTTTTTTTTCCTGTCATAGAATCTTTATCAGTAAAAATAAAGAACAGTATTTCCATATTGAGATTAGGGACATGTTAATTTTCAATGATTAAAACCACAACTGCAGGCTCTACGTATAATGCAGCTTCTCACTGTTACAGAAAAGCATTACGACTAACAGTATGAATTGGAGGTTGATTAGATTTGATGCTTGATTAGTTTTATACTTGATTCTTTGCCATTCTGCTGGCAGTGGCTGCTACATACTCCAGCCAGGTGCAACGTTGTCCTTACATGGAATGAGTTAATATTGAGATATTGAATAGTCTTCTTTGTTTTCAGTCATCGTTAGAAATATCTGCACTCTTGTGAAAGATTGATTTCCTTAAAATTAGTATCATGACTATAGTCTGATTGTTGATGTTTTAGAGGAAACCATTCAATTGACTTGTTCAACCGCAGCTTGGAGTTTATTAACGATATTAACAATCCATGTATAAATTGCAATTATAAATTTATAATATTGCAATTTTTATGCAATTTCAAATTTGTTTAATTGAATTAAAGTAATTTGCTGTTGTGCACTTGAAACTTTTTATATGGCAACATTTAATATTTTTAAATAAAGTACAAATTTGTCAAGAAATTTAGCTTAATTGTCATAGTTTATAAATTTAAGTATGTCTGTTATTAAAATTAATTTTAATTCTTGGCCTACTTTTCTCTGATTTTAACTATTTGGTTGCATATATTAAAATACATTTTGTACACCATACATCCACTATTATTTGATATTCAATTTCATGTTCAGTGGCATTCCCCTCCTGAGTCTTTAGTCAAAAGTATTCTGGAAAGATCTTCACCACACAGACTGAAGTGATTCAACATGGCCACCAATACCTGCTGAAAAGATGCCTGGAATGCGCAATCAATGCCAATCTCATCAATGAGACTCTTAACTTTAGAGTGAACTAAATTAATATTTTCAGTCTTTTGGTCCAATGAAAATAGTGTTTGTCTCCATAGTTTATTGTCATTTCTAATCCTGGCATTATCTAGATGAATATACATCAACAATCCATATAGTGTACTATCGACGTCATAAATGGTACTTGCCGATTTTTGTTTTACCCAATGAAAACATTCTGAAAGAGCTCAGATGTTTAATTTTATGTAGGAATATGTGGGTTGTTGAACATGCAGGTAGGATCAGGGATAAAAAAATTGCAAAAAAAGCATTGTCTTTGTTTTCCAGACCATTTGACCTGTTTGTTGATTTCTATTATTGCTCAGTGAAGGCATACTTTAAAAACAAATGAACAAGATACCAGCAGGTAGATATTCTCAGTCAAGCATTTTCCTCAATGACAGATTAATTTCAAATTGTGTTTATAATAGTTTGTAACCATTTATAGATGATTCAATATGATCTGTAAGTATATAATTTTTACCCAATTGATTGTATTTTTGGACATTGAAATTTAATGATTTAATGTTGTAATAAGAATTCTTAATAGGTCCTAGGTTATAACGTTTGCTTAGAATTAGCTTAGGAAAGCTTTACATTAAATGCTTTAAATGTAACTTGTGGAAAGTATGGCTTTTTTTTACTCTGGCAAAAATACTGTCATAATATTTTGCTCATTCCCTTGATCTGCAAGGAGTTTGGGGATATTAGAAGATATTAGAAGATATTACAACAACTTTGCTGGGCATTTTTACTTCAGTTTAGTTTGGAGAGACAGCGCAGAAACAGGCCCTTCGGCCCACTGAGTCCACGGTGACCAGTGATCCCCGCATATTAACACTATCCTGCACACACTAGGAACAATTTTTACATTTACCAAGCCAATTTACCTACATACCTGTACGTCTTTGGAGTATGTGAGGAAACTGAACATCTCAGAGAACACCCACAGGGAGAACATACAAATTTTTATACAGATCGAACCCGGGTCTCTGGCGATATAAGTGCTGTAAAGGCAGCAACTTTACCGCTGCGCTACCGTGCTGCCCATTACTGTGAAGAAAGATGGATGTTGGAAAACGAAGGACAGTTCCCTGGCTTTTCATGGAAGAAAATCATTTGGTTGGTTCAGTCTATTCTAACTCTTCTCAGGTCAATCCATCCCGCTTCACAGTCTCATAAAACTGAATTTCTTTTCATTAGCATAATCATCAAGCTACCTTTGTAGCCCACACTTAAATCTGTCTACTCTGCTATCCCTGGGAGTGCATTTCATGCCCAAAATAATTTTCCTATGTCAGTATTATTTATTCTGCCAGTCATCTTCATTTGATTCCACTTGGTCTTTGCCTTTCTGCGAATGAGAATAATTTCTCTCTTTTTACACAATGACTTCATGAATATAAATACTTCCATCAGACCTTTATTCCAAAATCACAATCTTTGTTTCAAAAACAACCTCGCTCCAACAATCTATCCAAGCACCTAAAGTCCAAATCCCCAAAATGATTTTAGTAAATCTTTGCACTCACTCTAATTGAGTTACTCTTGCAACATCTATCTGTTCTATATCTATCTATATACTTACAAAATTCTTGCCTTGTTTCTATGTGTGTGTGTCTGTCTGTTATTGTCTTTTCGCCAAAAGGGTACACGATACACATTTTTGCAGAATCTTACTCAGCTTTTTCCCGTCGTCCATCTAATAAGTTTCCTTCAGGGGGGACAGAATTTCCAGATCATTCCTCACACGATTCACCCGAGGCGGTGGGTGAGAAGTGGAATATGGCGTCTTATTTACATAGACTACCAAGTCCAACAATTACATCACAATGGGATCTGCCCGTGATGTCATAGCTTGATTTTGCTAATTACTGGGCCACGCAAAGGATGGGGGGGAGGGGGGATTTCCAGAACATTCTTCACAGGCCAAAACATCATTGCCAACAACCGTTAACATCAAGAGCCTTGTTTGCCTCGACGCAGCAGTTGGACTGCTTGACCGTGGGAGAAGAAACAAAGAACAGGGAAGAGATAAGACTTTTGCCTTCCATCACAGTGAGAAGGTGTTTGGAGATTCACTGTGATGGATGTTAATTGTGTGTCTTGGTTTTTTTTTAATGTTATGACTGCAGGAACGAAATTTTATTTGAACCTTGTCTGTTTGAATGACAATAAATGGCATTCTATTCAATTCTATTCTAAAGGCAGCTGCATCTTCAGTCTGACTGCGCCACCCAGAAGTCGAGGCCATTCATTGGCTCTGGGAAGCACCGACTGCACCCCCCTCCCTCACCATGTGGGAAGGATTGATTGCGTTGGGGGAACAAGTGAGTTGTGGAAACGGGTTGCATTGGGGAAATGGGTGAGTGGTAGAATATTGCATTGGGGAAATGGGGCCCAACAAGTTAGGGGGGTAGGGAGGGGAGAAGGGCTATGGAGGGTGGAAGGGAGTGACTGAGGATAGGGGGAAAGGAGAGGGAGGTGAAGTAGGGAGTGGAGGAGGGGAGGTGAGGGAAGAGAACAGGTCCCACTTAGTCTAGTATATAACTAAAACTCTCATCTTGTTATCTTCTGGTTTGCATTTTTTGAATTTGCGCAAAAACAGTACATTTTAGCGCTATGATTTTTTGCCACCTTACTCATCATTCTCTTGCAAGAGCAACAAGTTTGTTCCGATCGGTGGTATATTTAAAAAGTTATAACGGTTTAAAAATCTTTAAAAATGTGCATGTGCAGATTGGTCTCATCTCCTCTCCTGTCAGTCATCGCCAGGACCGCGACGCCTCTTCCTGCACCATAGCAGCACTGATTGAATATTTCCCCAGCGGATGTGGCCAAAGTGCTTTATTAGGAAAAGTAAGTGTTCAGAAAAATAACAGATTGAACAGGACAAGAAATTAAAAAAATACTTAAGATTAGAACATAAAATGAAAGAATGGAGAGAATGAGTTGAATTGGTATTTATTTTCTGTTCAATATGTTAACTGAGTTACTCTTGCAATGAGATTATCATTGTTCTTGCAATATTGGTGTTTATTTGATCATTATGTTACCTGTATTCTTACCTGGTAATAATACAAATGTTGTTACCAATGTAATTTTGGCAATTAACTTACGGTTACAAACAAGTGTTTCACTAGAGGTACAAAACTAGTCCAAAAGTAATCAGGGTGACAACAATTATCCAAAATATCCCCAACAGAAGACATTAACTGCCAGTAGGATTAAAGCATTAATATTGCACATATTTTTCCATAAAGGTTCTTCTTCAATGCTTGTTAAGCCTTCCTGTATGGCATAATTTTCTTCTTCTGTGAGTTCAGGTTCCTCGTGTATTGACAGGCCACAGAGCCAAAAACATGTTTTCTTCCACCAAGAAAGTGCCACTGTTTCAACAGAAGTACATAAAAATCAAATGAAGCAACAAGTATCAAAGGTGAGATACATTTTTTTTTGTTATCAGCAAAGGATAGGATACAGACTTCTCGTAGACAACAAGAAATGGTGGATGTGCATTTGCCTTTACTAAACAAGGCCCTCGGTGTATTCTGGATTATCTAATAAAGCCAGATAAGGCAGATAGACTCTGCCACTGGTGGGAAAGGAGGAGCTTGACGTGGTGGCCAGCAGTCACTGGAGACAAGGCTCAGGTGAACAGGCACCAACATATACTTATAAGAGTCCTCTTATAAGTATATGTTGGTGTCTGTTCACCTGAGCCTTGTCTCCAGTGACTGCTGGCCACCACATCAAGCTCCTCCTTTCCCACAAGCAAAGATGCCCATCAGTTTGCATGCTCATGGGTGAGCTCAGGCATAGATGCTCTTGCTTCCTTCCCACGCCCATCAGCCAATTGACCCCACTAACACATGATCCTCATTCACCCTAATATTTCTTCTGTCTATGTGCCACTCATCCCTAACCTCCTCCCCTCCTCAGTCATTCTCCCTCCAGCTGTCTCACATCCACCCTCCTTTATCACATCCATCCTCCAACTCTGCTGATTGGTATCCTCCTTTCTTCTCTACACATGGTAATCCTCTCCCTTCTCTGGTCTTCCAATCTCCACTTTGCACACTTATATTCCATCTATCTTATGTTCGCCAAGCAGAAGATTTTAATTGTGGATTAATTAACAAAGTATATATATCCCTTGTGGTCTGGACCACTGATTCACCAACAACCATCCTCATGCCCACCCCATCTACCAAACACAGTTTAATGAAGAAGACTGAGAAGAGGGTGAATAAGAGAAAGTGTGCCACAATATGTAGCAACAAATTCAAGGGCCTGTCCCACTTAGACGATTTTTTAGGCGACTAGGCTGTCGCCACATGGTCGCCAGGATGTCGCCTGTATGGTCGTGAGTAATCTCCTCAGTCGCCCAAAGAGTCGTTTCATCTTTCTGGTCGTCGCTGGATTTTCAACATGTTGAAAGATTTTCGGAGACAGTCGGCATATGAGAGTAGACTCCTCCTGACATTGGTGCTGTCGTAGTTGTTGCAAGGTTAACGTAGGTTGTCGCCAGGTTAACGTAGGTTGTCGCCAGGTTAACGTAGGTTGTCGCCAGGTGATGTAGGTTGTCGCCGGTGCTGACTTCGTTTTTGTTGTTGTTAAAGTAATGATAATATTTCAAATTTTATGTCGAAGGGGTGTCCAGTCACCATTTTTTGGCGACCTGCTACGACTTTGACAGTCACCGGCAGTCGCCTAAAAATAGCCTAAATGGGACAGGCCCTTCAATATATATATGATCTATTCAAAGGGTAAATGCTTTGTATTCTTCAGGATAATGCTGAATCCTGTTCACTCAGCAATTACATTTTGTGTTTAGATTGTGGTATTGCAGGCAGTATGCATGTCAAATGAAGATGGAGCACATGCATATCCTATTATAAAGGAAAATACTGGGGATATGCAACAAATCAAACAGCATCTATGCAAAAAGAAACAAAGTTAACATTTCAGCCAATATCCTCCATCACTCCTCTACCTGTTTCTTGCAGCCCATCATCCTCTGTAATAGATAATAATTCAGCATTTCTGTCAACGGATTCAGAGAGTGTCTTTGGCTGGCTCCAGTTATTGTTCAAGTGGTTCTTAGGAATTTTAATGTTTCTAGTCCACCATGTTAGTCGAATAAGCTTTGAAAATATAAATAATATTTTTACTTATTTATGAACTGCAGTGATATGTAAAACTATTTATGTACAATTGCCATCTGTACAAAATAGCAAAAAAAGACAGACATATGAGGTAACATCATAGACAAAGTGTGGCGAACTAGTAGCAACAATTCAAGGGCCTGTCCAAGGACGATTACAAAAGGCGATAGGCTGTCGCCACATGGTCGCCAGGATGTCGCCTGTATGGTCGTGAGTAATCTCCTCAGTCGCCCAAAGAGTCGTTTCATCTTTCTGGTCGTCGCTGGATTTTCAACATGTTGAAAGATTTTCGGAGACAGTCGGCATATGAGAGTAGACTCCTCCTGACATTGGTGCTGTCGTAGTTGTCGCCAGGTTAACGTAGGTTGTCGCCAGGTTAACGTAGGTTGTCGCCAGGTGATGTAGGTTGTCGCCAGGTCGCCAGGTGATGACTTCGTTTTTGTTGTTGTTAAAGTAATGATAATATTTCAACTTTTATGTCGAAGGGGTGTCCAGTCACCATTTTTTGGCGACCTGCTACGACTTTGACAGTCACCGGCAGTCGCCTAAAAATAGCCTAAATGGGACAGGCCCTTCAATATATATATGATCTATTCAAAGGGTAAATGCTTTGTATTCTTCAGGATAATGCTGAATCCTATTCACTCAGCAATGACATTTTGTGTTTAGATTGTGGTATTGCAGGCAGTATGCATGTCAAATGAAGATGGAGCACATGCATATCCTATTATAAAGGAAAATACTGGGGACATGCAACAAATCAAACAGCATCTATGCAAAAAGAAACAAAGTTAACATTTCAGCCAATATCCTCCATCACTCCTCTACCTGTTTCTTGCAGCCCATCATCCTCTGTAATAGATAATAATTCAGCATTTCTGTCAACAGATTCAGAGATTGTCTTTGGCTGGCTCCAGTTATTGTTCAAGTGATTCTTAGGAATTTTAATGTTTCTAGTCCACCATGTTAGTCGAATAAGCTTTGAAAATATAAATAATATTTTTACTTATTTATGAACTGCAGTGATATGTAAACTATTTATGTACAATTGCCAACATTACAAAATAGCAAAAAGACAGACTTATATGCTGTAACATCATAGACAAAGTCCTGGCGAAATAGTAGTGCAGTAAAACAAAGGGGTTGTTTTGCCTCCTGATAATGGGGGAAGGAGATCAATGGAGAGAAGGGTGACACGAAAGATGCTAGAATCTGGAGCAAAAAAGGGAGAGCTGTTGGAGAAACACGGCAGGTTAGGCAGCATCTGCAGAGGAAAATGGACAGTTGACATTTTGACTCTTCATCTGGACTGATGATAGTCTCGATCTAAAATGTTGTTCCTTTGTTTAAGAAGTTAGATAGGGAGAAGTGTAGGAAGGAACTGCAGATGCTGGTTTAACTGAAGATAGACACAAAATGCTGGAGTAACTCAGCAGGACAGGCAGCATCTCTAGATAGAAGGATTGGGTGAAGAAGGGTCTCGACCCGAAACGTCACCCATTCCATCTATCCAGAGATGCTGCCTGTTCCACTGAGTTACTCCAGCATTTTGTGTCTTAGATAGCGAGAATCTAGGGAATTATAGGCTGTCGAAGCTCACATCAGTGGTAGGAGAGCTATTGGAGTAGATACTTCAGTATATAATTTACTCCCATTTGGAAGAGAATGGGTTAATTAAGGACAGTCAGCATAGCTTTGTACATGGCAGGTCGTGTATTACTGCCTCAATCAAGTTTGTTGCGTGTTTGTTTGGTGACAAAGGGATCGATGAGGGTAGGGCGGTGGATGTTGCCGACATGGATTTTAGTAAGGCTTTTGATAAAGTTCTTCATGGTAGGCTGATCCAGAAGATTATGATACATGGGATTAACAGTGACCTAGTCATATGGATTTCGCACTGGCTGACTGACAAAAGACAGAGGGTTGTGATGGTAGCATAATACTCAGGCTGGAGGTCTGTGCCCAGTGGAGTTCTGCAGGGTTCGGTGTTGGGACCTTTGTTGTTTTTGATATTTATAAATGACTTGGATGTAAACGTAGACAAGTTGATTAGTAAGTTTGCAGATGACACCAAGATTGCTGGTGCCACTGACTGTGAGGATGGCTGTCAGAGTATACAGCGGGATATAGATCAACTACAAATGAGTGGAGAAACGGCAGATGGAGTTTAATCTAAGCAAATGAGAGTTGTTTATCCCTTGGGACATAAAATGTAAAGCAAAAATATATAATTAATGGCATTACCCTTAACAGCATTGATTTATAGAGGGATCTTTGAATTCAAGTCCATACTTCCAGAAAGTGGCAACACAAGTAGAATAATAAGGAAGGCTTATTGTATGCTTATGCTTAATGGTATGCTTAATGGTCTGGGTATTGAACATAAGAGTCAATAAGTCTTGATGCATCTTTATAGGACTTTGGTTAGGCTGCATTTGGAGAATTGCATGCAGTTCTAGTTGCCCCATTACAGAAGGATATGTAGGCTTTGGAAAGGGTATGGAGGTTTACCAGAATAATGCCTGGATTAGAGAGTATTAGCAACAGGGAGAGGTTGGACAGACATAGATTGTTTTCTCTGGAATACTGGAGGTTGCAGGGAGACCTGTTAGAAGTAAATAAAATTATGAGAAACATAGATAGGGTAGACAGTCAGAACCTATTTTCCAGGATGGAATACTAGAAGAAAAGTTTAAGGGAGATGTGCGGGAACCCCTCAGCCGCACCTGCACAGTTGGGGGCTATGGGTCAGTGGTGGAATATTGCCTTGGGGGATGGGGTCAACGGGTCCGCACCTGGTCTAGTATTATCATAAAAACAAACACATTCCAGGGAATTCCAAGCAGGAGCTAAAAATACCTAAAATTAACTTTGCTTACAAGAACAAAAAAAAATGCATTTTTTTCCCCAAACATCTACTACAATACTCATGCCTATCACTTACATTTTCTTTCTGGATTGCAGGAGTCATCAGGCTGATGACAGCGATAACAATTGCACTTATTCCACATAGGATCAAAGCAAAGTAAAGGTAATGCACGTCCTTGAGGAAAGGAGGCCTCTTATCCTCTTCACCACATGATGGCGCTCCATAAACAAACTCCATGACCAATCGAACGAGACCCAGTATCAGCCCGACCATCAATCCCCAGAAAGCACCCTAAGGCACACGTAAATAGTCCCGTCATGATGGTTAACCACATGATATTCCCCAGCAAAGAAAATTCATGATCTATGTATAACATTCAGTGTAGGAAGGAACTGCAGATGTTGGTTTACACCAAAGAAAGACACAAAATGCTAGAGTAACTCAACGGTCAGGCAGCATCTCTGCAGAAAAGGAGTCTGAAGAAGGGTCTTGACCCAAAACGTCACCTATTTGTTTTCTCCAGAGATGCTGCTTGGCCCGCTGAGTTACTCCAGCATTTTGTGTCTATAACATTTGTAGCACTTGTCACATTCAATATAAAATTTCCATTCAGAGAGCAGGATAAAACATTATAGTACAAAAGTAACTAAAAAAAATACTTGTAGAAATTCAGAAAAATGGGACAGTGTTGAACCAATAATATTTAATCATGGACAAATAATAGCCATTTACTGTAGCAGAACCACGGAAGGTTAAATGAGTTTATAGATTGGATCCTAGCCTATGGAGTGGGGACAATGCTAATTTAGAATATTTCTGATTGCAGTGTTCTGTCATTAGAAGGGTTCCAAGGGAAGAAACTTGCCCCTTCAGCAACCTAAATTACTTTGATCAATTTTTGTCAAAAACAGTTTACATTTATACATTTTGAAATGCATCATCCATAAAGATTTGATTCTAGTTTCAGCAGAATTTCAACATTAATGAGGTATTAAATGACTGTAATTTTAAGAGCTCTCACTGGTACGTTCTCACCGGCTCATTGACTCTTGTCCAGAATATTGCCATAATGAAAAGTGCGGTGATTGGTGGTGCTAAGTAGCTGGTAACAGACTGGATGTAGTCAAAAAGCTGTCCACTGTTAGCTCTCTGGATAATAGGGATCCACACTATACTGACGGCAACTAGGAAAATAATAAATACCCTGCCAAAAGAAAAAAAAAGCAAGAAAAAGTTAATGAGAATGCTTTATTTCTCCTGCTGGAATAAAATAACACAGATAAGAATGAAGAAACAATATTAGGCCACATCTTCTGAATTGGGCTTTATAAAACATCTAGATGTTCTCAGCTATATGTTCATTCAACCACTTTTATTTTTAAAAACTTTCCCAACATTTAGAAATTCTTGTCATAAGCAACAAAATGTTTAATTAATAATTCCGTACGAGAGCTGTTCACTCCTGTAGTCGTTTTTAAAAAAAATGATTGTATTAATTGCTCAAATAATTGTCCATGAATCCCTAAATAATCAAAGTAAGCAGAGAGATTTACAACATGAACTTCTATTTATTCAGGTATTTAAAATTTTAAATCTCAAGGTGCCCCCACAGAATAAACATAAGAAAATTGGCATTGACCAAATAAAGAGATTAAGAAAATTACCAAGAGGTTTATTGATAACATTAAGAAGTTAAATTCAGTTGAAATAAGTTAATTTGGAATAAAATGCTGTTATCAGAAAGTAATCACAAGGCTATTAGAAACATAGAAACATAGAAATTAGGTGCAGGAGTAGGCCATTTGGCCCTTCGATATTGCCATTCAATATGATCATGGTTGATCATCCAACTCAGTATCCCGTACCTGCCTTCTCTCCATACCCCCTGATCCCCTTAGCCACAAGGGCCACATCTAACTCCCTCTTAAATATAGCCAATGAACTGGCCTCAACTACCCTCTGTGGCAGAGAGTTCCAGAGATTCACCACTCTCTGTGTGAAAAAAGTTCTTCTCATCTCGGTTTTAAAGGATTTCCCCTTATCCTTAAGCTGTGACCCCTTGTCCTGGACTTCCCTAACATCAGGAACAATCTTCCTGCATCTAGCCTGTCCAACCCCTTAAGAATTTTGTAAGTTTCTATAAGATCCCCTCTCAATCTCCTAAATTCTAGAGAGTATAAACCAAGTCTATCCAGTCTTTCTTCATAAGACAGTTCTGCCATCCCAGGAATCAGTCTGGTGAACCGTCTCTGCACTCCCTCTATGGCAATAATGTCCTTCCTCAGATTTGGAGACCAAAACTGTACACAATACTCCAGGTGTGGTCTCACCAAGACCCTGCAGTAGACCCTGCAGTAGAACCTCCCTGCTCCTATACTCAAATCCTTTTGCTATGAAAGCTAACATACCATTCTCTTTCTTTACTGCCTGCTGCACCTGCATGCCTACCTTCAATGACTGGTGAACCATGACACCCAGGTCTCGCTGCATCTCCCCCTTTCCCAATCGGCCACCATTTAGATAATAGTCTGCTTTCCCGTTTTTGTCACCAAAATGGATAACCTCACATTTATCCACATTATACCACATCTGCCAAACATTTGCCCACTCACCCAGCCTATCCAAGTCACCTTGCAGTCTCCTAGCATCCTCCTCACAGCTAACACTGCCCCCCAGCTTAGTGTAATCCGCAAACTTGGAGACATTGCCTTCAATTCGCTCATCCAGATCATTAATATATATTGTAAATAGCTGGGGTCCCAGCACTGAGCCTTGCGGTACCCCGCTAGTCACTGCCTGCTATTGTGAAAAGGACCCGTTTACTCCTACTCTTTGCTGAGAAGGACTATTGATTTGGTGTTAAATTCAATTGATTCATTATGTCCTATAGGAAACCAAATGTCTGTAGAGAACAGAAGCAGGTGTACCTATAAATGAAGCACCAACCTGGTCAAATTCATGCTAAACACTGGAACCAATAACACTTATAAAACTCATTAGAAATCCAATTTTAATTGTATTTAATTTTCTTGTCATTTGAACCTTTCAACATATAGAGCAGGCCTTCCTTAAAGATGAAAGATATTAGGTCATGTTTTTAATATCACCCAATTTTCCTCCCACCAAAATTTAGTTTAGTTTAGAGATACAGCATGGAATAGGCCCTTCTGCCCATTGAGTCTAAGCCGACCATCGAATAACCTAGTTGACACAAGTTCTATGTAATCTCACTTTCACATCTACTCCCTACATACTCAGGGCAATTTACTGAGGCCAATAACCTACAAACCCACACGTCTTCGGGACATGGGAGAAAACCGGAGCACCCGGAACAAACCCATGCAGTCACAGTTAGAACGTGCAAACTCTAAATAGACCTATGTGGTCTCAGGGATAATGTGCTACCTCCATCCATACAGCACCCAAGATTACTGCGAGGCAGCAGCTCTACCAGCTGCGCCACTATGCAGTCCATGATGTTTTTGATGAAGAGTTCACAATTCTAAAGGTAACTCTGTAAATTTAAGGGAATCATCTTTTAGGTGGGTTTAGGATAAATATTGTTAAGAAGGGAAAAATATTGACACAGGAAAATGCAACCAGATAAGCGGCATGCTCTTCAATAGCTTGTTCATAGTACTTTTCAACTTGTATCTTTCTTATACACCTAATGGATATTAGACCATGTTTATATCCATATTGTATCCATATCTAATGGATACGCATCACATAATACCCGTAGGAAACCGGCCAAGTTTTGGACCAGAGCTGACTATCAACCTGTCCAAGCATTACTTTACATGGTTACGTGGCAACAGATGGCAGAATTCTCTGCTGATCTGGACGATTATAAGGTGGATTACCACAGTCATCCCCAGATGTCCCCATCCTGACAAATGCAGCCAAGCAAGCGACCCTAATCACCTTGGAATACCTTTTCTCTTGCAATATCATGGAAAGTAAGACATTGCCAGGATTGAAAAGTTTCTTATGAAACCTCTAGTGTAATGATTCGTAAAACATTTACATATCCTTGTGACATGATTGGGATGATTGGCCTTATTGCTGTACAAAAGAGAAGTATCAAATTCACGTTATAGGAGTAGAATTAGACCATTTGGCCCATCGAGTCTACTCCACCATTTAATCATGGCTGATCTCTGCCTCTTAATCCCACGTTCCTGCTTTCTCTCCATAACCCTTGACACCCGGTCTGCCAAGGTGAAGTTCAATACCCTCATCTGAGATGAAGGAAATAAATGAATATAGAAGAAAACAGAGCATGACAGCCTAGTATGCATCTATTGGAAATGGAAATCTGCAGATTCTATAAAGGACAGCTGGTTTGTAATGGAGAAATTTGAAAATCTACCCATTATTTTTTAGATGCACCTTTGGAGCCTCTTCCATGTACACCATTTTGAATATGGCAATAAAGATCCTAGCTGACTGTCTTAATCATGGTGCACAACAAGTAACCCCCAAACAATGCAGTAGGTTGGTGACTTCTACTTATGTTTATCCCACTACATATGATAGGGTGGATGGAGAACAGAAATAATTCCTTTAACTTTTGTTGGTATATGTCTTGTTAAAATACAACGGTACCTGCCAACAATCATCAACTCTTGTTCAGTAGCATTTCTGCGAACCCGGTGCCAGATATCCAAGGTGAAGAGTGTGCTGCTGCTGTTAAATATTGAGGTGAGTGAACTCATTAGAGCAGCCATCATTACTGCTATCATAAGGCCCCTCAACCCTGGTTCAAAATAAACATAGAAAATACGAGCAGTTATATAAAGGTCTCAGCAGGTGAAGGATGATGGAAAAGGAAACAATATCCACAGTTTCTGTAATTTCCCTATAATTTAAATTGATACCATTGACAATTGTTCGAGTAACATCAAATGTAAAGGATCAAATCACATGTCTAATTATATGGAGGAATTTATTTGTTGGAGTTAAATATAAGAAATCCATCTATCTCTGACTTGATAGACACAAAATGCTGGAGACTCTGGAGAAGAAGGAATGGGTAATGTTTCGGGTCGAGACCTTTCTTCAGAATAGAGTCAGGGTTAGGGGTGGCTAGGTGACATTACAGGTTGGGACCTTTCTCCAGATATGCTGCCTGGCCTGCTGAGTTACTTGAACATGTTGTGTCTCTTTGGTAAATCAGTTTCTGCAGTTCCTTGTTACTATATTTTGAATGGAGACAAGGCAGCTCCTCATTTGCCACTTGGGTTTGCAGTGAATTACATCTATGACAACTTTAGTGGTTTGCCTGGCTGATCCATGTTGGAAAATTGGCACTTAGGCAAATAACTGGCGGGTAAAATAAATTAGTGAAGAGCTGGGCTAATAATGCCTGCTGACAACAATCAGGTAGATAGACCCAGAGAGGATGACAAAAAACTTAGCAGTGGGCAAAGATTAGATGCACTGTTCATAAAATTGCAAACTAAAACCAATAGATAATAATAAATACAGTCTCACCTACAGGCATAAGTTCCACTACCAGTTTGGGGTATGCAATGTTTGAACATCCTACTCTTGCTCCACAGACAGCCTCACAAACATCTGGATCCACACAGCCCACCTCATCTGGAAATGTTCAAAGTAAATTAATAACAAAGAAAATAACTTCAAGAATTCAGGTGAAAACATTCTATACATCTGTTGGGGCTGGCGTGTTAAATGGCATGGTTATCCGGCATCTGATATTTTCACAGAACTTGCTGTACTTGATTTTTTTGTTTTGCCATCGTAGAACTAATGAAGGCATTGTTATTCATTATGCCATGTTTTTTTATTCATAAGGTTTAATGTACTGAGATACAGTGAAAAGCTTTGTTTTGCATGTTATCTAAATACCTCAGATATTCCATACGTAGATAGAATCAGTTCAAACTAAAGAACAATAGAGAGAAACATAGAAAATAGGTGCAGGAGTAGGCCATTCGGCCCTTTGAGCCAGCACTGCTGGCCACCACAGCCATTCAATATGATCATGGCTGATCATCCTAAATCAGTACCCAGTTCCTGCTTTCTCCCCGTATCGCTTGATTTTGATGGGCCTATATCTAACAGCTAAGAACTAGGTCGAAGGGGAAGATACTATATTTTGCACTCTGTTCATTAGACAGTCCAATTCCTCATGTGGTAGAGGTGAATTGAATAGTACCTAGCTTATGGAAGGACCATTCAGATGCCTGATAACAGAGGGGAAGAAAATAATGTACTGACTGTATAGTTAGCACGTAATTAATGTATTAAATAAATATTTAACTAATCTTCCATTGTCAAATTATCAAAGCAAGGCTTACAGACCATTTGCATAATGGGCTTGTACCAAGACCTCATGAATACAAGTTGTACACACCTGGGTACAGTGCTCTACTGATCATGCCTGGCCAGACAATGAAGAACATGGGTAACATCTTCAGATAACCTCCCAAAACCGATCCTCCCTTGGCATGAGAAAGACTTTTTGCTGAAAGGGACCTCTGTACGATTACCTAATTAAAATAAATAACTATATAAATTAAATATCAATGCATCTTAAGTCATTAGGATCTGTTAACCATATAACAATTACAGCACGGAAACAGGCCATCTCGACCCTTCTAGTCCGTGCCGAACACATATTCTCCCCTAGTCCCATATACCTGCGCTCAGACCATAACCTTCCATTCCCTTACCGTCCATATAACTATCCAATTTATTTTTAAATGATAAAAACGAACCTGCCTCCACCACCTTCACTGAAAGCTCATTCCACACAGCCACCACTCTCTGAGTAAAGAAGTTCCCCCTCATGTTACCCCTAAACTTCAGTCCCTTAATTCTCAAGTCATGTCCCCTTGTTTGAATCTTCCCTACTCTCAGTGGAAAAAGCTTTTCCACGTCAACTCTGTCTATCCCTCTCATCATTTTAAAAACCTCTATCAAGTCCCCCCTTAACCTTCTGCGCTCCAAAGAATAAAGCCCTAACTTGTTCAACCTTTCTCTGTAACTTAGTTGCTGAAACCCGGGCAACATTCTAGTAAATCTCCTCTGTACTCTCTCTATTTTGTTGACATCCTTCCTATAATTAGGCGACCAAAATTGTACACCATACTCCAGAATTGGCCTCACCAATGCCTTGTACAATTTTAACATTACATCACAACTTCTATACTCAATGCTCTGATTTATAAAGGCCAGCACACCAAAAGCTTTCTTTACCACCCTTTCTACATGAGATTCCACTTTCAGGGAACTGTGCACAGTTATTCCCAGATCCCTCTGTTCACCTACATTCTTCAATTCCCTACCATTTACCATGTACGTCCTATTTTGATTTGTCCTGCCAAGATGTAGCACCTCACACTTATCAGCATTAAACTCCATCTGCCATCTTTCAGCCCACTCTTCCAACTGGCATAAATCTCTCTGTAGACTTTGAAACTACTTTATTACCCGCAACCCCACCTATCTTAGTATCATCTGCATACTTACTAATCCAATTTACCACACCATCATCCAGATCATTGATGTACATGACAAACAACAGTGGACCCAACACAGATCCCTGTGGCACCCCACTCGTCACTGGCCTCCAACTTAACAAACAACCATCCACCATTACTCTCTGGCATCTCCCATTCAGCCACTGTTGAATCCATCTTGCTACTCCACCATTAATACCCAACCATTGTTATCAACAAACAATCAGCATTTCTACAGTGAGGTGATTTCTAGCGACATTCATCTGATTCTTGTTTAGATATTGGTTTGACAAACATAAGCTGAGATAGCCAGGTAAAAAGTTTATGGTGTTAGGGTAAATGTTAGTAAGTCTTAGGACATGTACATAAGATTCTGCTCTTAGATCCAGTGTTATGTTAGACTGGGTGTAGGCTTTTCTTTGAATGGAGACTGAAGGGCTGCAAGGCGGAAAGGAGAATAACGTATTGTGTTTTTGTTTGTCATTTGTATATTTTTTAATTCATTATTTAAAACTGCTTTAAAGCTTTTTAGTTGATTTCATGTCAAAACCATTGAAATAGACCAACAGGTTTGACAGATAATAAATCCAGCAGAGGCGTCTGACAAATTGTCAATGACTTCCAAAGGAGGTTCATCTGCAGGTCTTGCACTTTCTCACTCTATCGTGATTTCTGAGGCCTTTCCACCATTCAAGAGCTCAGTACTTGGCTCTTGGCCTGAAATCAATCTTCCAGAACCAGAGTTTGGGGAATGGGGAATGTACCGCAAATGGTGAGGTAGGACATTAAATCTACATTAACTAACAGCTTGAAAGCGTTTATTTTGTAATGGTTTGCTATAACTACCTTTAGGACACCGATATGTTGACTTCCACATTATATCATAGATTCTAATAATACATGCTCTGAATAAATCAGTTTGAAATGACTCTGCTGTTCCAGGCATTAATCCAATTAATGTAAATAGCTTAGCATTTCCACTCTCAGCTAATAAAAAGAAAAAAGTCAGAGGCACCAATAATCATTTCACATCAGCATCCTGTAGCTTAACTTCAGGGTCAGTAGGCCTGTAATTACTGTTGGCAATAATATTGGGCACATACTTAACATTTTTAATACATACTTGTTGTGATAAAAGAGAAATCTGGTACACATTAATTCACCATTTATCTGCTATTATTACTAATATTTGTTGCTAGCCTAATATCTAGGCACATACAAGTCCAAATTACTATTAATAACAACATTGATTCAACACAATGCAGAACCTGATTTGTTTAGAACATGTCTCTTTTGGATAAACAACACTTCAGTCTTAAAATAAGCCTTAGGGTCAGAGAGGTATGAGAACTCATTGGTCTGTAATATTATTAATGGACACTTTAAATACGTGTCCATAAAAAGGGGAAATAAAAATCTGGTTAAAATGTGAAATGGGAACAAAATTGCATAATTAACGACTATAATGATAGTTAGATATCCAACCAAATGGATGTTCAATCATTTTAATTGTTGTTACATGTCCCATGTTGATGTCCTTAGGCCATTGAGATTTACCTGATCAGTACACCAACACCATGTGGCAAGCACAGTGAGTCCAAATATGAGTCCAGGCCAAGGTATATCACCACTGACTGGATCTCGAAACACGTGGAAAGCATCAGCACGCGGAATGTGACATGAAGTGTTTGCCACAGTGATGTTGGGAATTGCTTGGAAGTACTTCTCTTCCAACCCTGAATACCAACCAACTTTGTTTAAACCTGAAATCAAAATGTGTAGATTTTACTTCCATATGTCAAGTAAACTTTTATAATTAGTTAATTTGTAAATTCCACAGGACAGTCACAACAAAGAGTATTGCTTCATAATACCTGGAATGTTTATTGCATTATGTACTATTTTGATAAATTCAATGAAAGGTTCCTATCCTTGTCTTAATTTCCCCCCCCCCCCCTCCCCTTAAACCATTTCAAAACTATGAGTTTACAGAGTTTAAGAATGTAGAAGGCTACAGTATGGATTCTTTAACAGCTAGGAATAGCCTACACCAGGGAACCTCCTAATATTGGTATGTCAGTTACCTGGTCACTGTCTCAGATGCAAAGGGCTGCATTAAGTGTGCTAGATGTTGGCTCATTTAGCTGATGGAACTCTCAACTGAGTCAGCAGTTTGTGGGGTCAGACATCTAATGAAACAGCCATTATCAAACCCTTATCCATCTGGTGCATTCAACTGCTGGAGAGGAGGCAGTATTTCGCAAGCCCAAACCGCCCTGCTTTCCAGCTTATTGCAATTGTTCATCGGATAAAGAACTGTCATAGCCAAAAAGGGGGCAGTGCCAAATTACCTTGAAGTAGAATTTACCCTTTTCATTAAGAGTGAGAGATCTGATTTCTCCTGTGGTCCTTTTTTTTCAAAATCTTCCAAATGGAAGATTTTTTAAGTCTTTTTAGTCAAAGCAAAATATAAACTGCCAGTTCTTTTTCCATGGATGCCCTTTCAGCTAACTGCAGCACATTCAGTGTTAGCAGCAATGGACTGGTCGGTAAAATAGATGCTACTGGCAGCCTACCTGCATAACAAATGAGCCTCACGGCTAGAAGGAATTGGGTTTATAATGTAACAACTGTTGCAATTGGAATCAGCAAGCCCTGCACTCCTCCACTCCCCACCATGATCCTCTCCTGGTCATTGGGTATTTCAAAACTCCACTCTGTTAAGCCCCTG
Source organism: Leucoraja erinaceus (assembly GCF_028641065.1). Classification (NCBI taxonomy): domain Eukaryota; kingdom Metazoa; phylum Chordata; class Chondrichthyes; order Rajiformes; family Rajidae; genus Leucoraja; species Leucoraja erinaceus. The sequence continues at coordinate 27,558,407 of NC_073386.1, forward strand.
TTCCACTGTATGAGGTAATTCAAGAGTTCTCCCGAGTTTTCCTGATTTGAACTCGGAGAATGTCCGTAGTGGGTCCGTAGGAGTTCGTGGATGTCTCGTACCGGCTTGTACAAGTAACAAGTAACAATGTTTTTCATCACAAGTATTTTTTTACAGGGATGAAAAAACGTCACAAGTTTACCGTATGTCCCGAGTACCTACCGTTAGCATTACGAGCTGCCACGAGACATCCATGAACTTCTACGTACCCGCTACGAACATTCTCCGAGTTTGAATCAGGGGAAAACTCGGGAGAACTCATGAATTACCTCGTGCAGTGGTTCACGGGCTTTACCTGAGCAATATCACTAACACGTTAATGGATTAAGAAGCCATTAAGGTATTTATTCTAGAAACATATTTCAAGGGGACTTAATTCAAGGGTCTGTTGCTAACTTAATGAAAGAAGTATCTTTAATCATTAATGATAATTTCAGTGACAATGAATGATCTGCAGATACCTTTAGGCTAGTTAGATGATATATATTAACTGGTGAATTAATAATTAAATAACATTATATTAATAACCATTCCATTTAAATATTTACTAGAGAATATCTAACTGTGCACAGTAAGTCGAGAGCCATTTTCTCTCTCCTATCTATCGATGTAATTTTCATATTGCTGCTTTTCCTTCTCTGTTTCAACTTCTTGTTCCAATCTCTGATCATTCTAATCATTCATGTTTAAGAACTGCAGATGCTGGAAAAATCGAAGGTAGACAAAAATGTTGGAGAAACTCAGCGGGCGAGGCAGCATCTATTGAGAGAAAGAATAGACTATGTTTCGGGTAGAGACCAGTTCTAACTTTTCAGATGACCCAGAGATGAATAGTGATGAAATAGGAAACATTTCTGGGTAATTGCAAGGAATGTTGGGTGTAATATGGTGGAGTAGGATCTGCCAGAAAATAATGGGTCCATTCTGGGTAATGTGCGAAAAAGATCCAGGTGTCAGTATGCAGTTATTGCGAATCATAGAATGGATTTGGTCAGAGGTAGAAGGTGAAACAAGAGAAAAGATCAGATTATGAAGGAATGGGTGTTTAGAGTTAGTAATTAGGAGGTAACAAAGATGGAGCACTGGGATAGACATGGGAGTATAATTTGAATGTTTTGGGACAGTGCCCTAGACAACTTTTGACAAGATATAGACTTTAATCCTGTAATATTTGTACAAGTCAGACAAAGGTTGACTGCTGAAGCCACATAACAACTTTATGGTAGAGATCACTTTTTACTGTTGGAGTTTGAATGAGGCAGGTGGTGGAAGATATGATGGCATGGAGAAACAATGCCATGGGGTAAGGTACCCCCACCAATAAATCATGTTGCAATCAAATTGTCCATATAATTATCATCTTTTCAAGTGCAATTAATGATTCTGAGGGGGAATGAGTGGAGGGCAATGATTGTTGATCGGCTGGCCACATTGTTGATGGACAGTGTGAGTGGGGTGATAATGAAATTGGTGGGAATCAACATTCCCGGGTATATTGGCAGAAGGATTAGCACACAAAATGGTGGGGCAATCAGGAATACTATTGTTAGGGAAGGTAGGTTTCCTTTGTAGATTGCAATGTTTGTTAAATGAGGCAGAAGAAGTGACAGGGGGCTGATGTACTTGAGTCAACATTATATATTAGAAAGTGTAATAATAAAAATAAGAACATAAAGATCGAAGATAAATTAAATCACGTGACATTAACATGAATACTAGATTAGGTTTGCAATATAATACGGGAAAATATAGTGATTCAAAGCAATATAACTGCATTTTATGATTTATCCATTTGAACATTGTTTGAAGCTACTGAGGCTGTTTATATTAAAAGCTTATTAATGTTCAGCCTAAAGCCTTCATATTACAACTAACAAATAAATAGTAAATGTACAGGCTTTAAAGTCACTAACCTGAACCCACTTCTCCATATGGACTCATTCAATTCCATCATACTTTATAATTTTTATATTCGTTCATACCAAAGAACTCACCAATGAACATAAGGATGAGTGCTCCTACCACCATAATTACAGTCTGAAGGGCATCTGTATAAATCACAGCGGTCAAACCACCTGCCAGTGGGAAGGTAAAAATACCCATTTACTGATTTTTCAAACACATAATCCCAGATTGTAAGTAATAAATCTGATATAAATGCAATCATGTGATTCCCTGACAAATTTAAATGAAGATAAATCTTTCTGAGCACACATTACGAGTCTGTGTGCCACATACATTCGTTTTAAACTTCTTTTAAGTTCATTTTTGTCTAGAAATTGTTCAAAGATTATTTTAAATGGTGCCAAGCATGATCCACAAAGTCATACAGAAAGGAAGCAGGCCGTCCAGATTCTTCTCCAACCATTTATTTGCATCATTCTTATACAAACCCTATGGCCATTGCCAATACTGTTGCTGAACATAACTAGATCTCCATTCTGCTCTGTTAAATGTTTTAGTCATTCATAAGAGGTTAATGTTCATGGCGAGGCCTGTGTTTATTGGCTGTTTCTAATAACCCTTGAAAATGTGCTCATACAAGGTAGATTGCACTATGGCTTTGACCCAATGATAATGAAAGACTAACAATAAATTTCCGTGTTAGGAAGGTATGTGACTTGTGGAAATTTGAGTTGGTGGTTTTCTCAAATATTTTTTATGTCTTTATCTTTTTATGTTATAGTGGGTTTGATAAGTAGTAGAAGATAAGCTATATGCCACTGCAGGGCATTTTACACATTGTGGAGATTGCAGTCAAGGTTACTGGTAGCTAAACAGTAAATACATGTGATAGAGGACATGACTTCAGAATTAAGGGACAGAAGTTTAGGGGTAATATGAGGGGGAACTTCTTTACTCAGAGAGTGGTAGCGGTGTGGAATGAGCTTCCAGTGGAAGTGGCGGAGGCAGGTTCATTGGTGTCATTTAAAAATAAATTGGATAGGCATATGGGTGAGAAGGGAATGGAGGGTTATGGTATGAGTGCAGGCAGGTGGGACTAAGGGGAAAAAAAGTTGTTTGGCACGGACTTGTAGGGCCGAGATGGCCTGTTTCCGTGCTGTAATTGTTATATGGTTTGTTATATGGTTATAATGGTTATCATATTATTTTTTCTATGCATTTCTCAAATTGCTTGTTAGAGAATGGTCTGAGTGACTCATCTATTTATTTTTTTGCCTAGGTTTTCCCCTGATTCTAATGATGTCTATAATCCTGAAATCATCACGTGAGGAGAGCAAAGAATCAAATGCAAGTCCATCTCTGCATCACTGCATAGCCATGGTAATATATTGATCAAAACAATACCGCAATGCTGAACATAGTTGCAAAGATGGCAATATAGGAATGAAATTCTACTTGCATTTAGAATCTCATTAGAATGTCTAATTTAGTTTGTGAACCAATTTAAATTAAAAATACTCTGAGAATGAAACACAAATTTCAATGGAGTATCATTAAACACATGGCAATTCTAATGAATACAAGAAACTAACTCAATATGTTAGCAGACTACTAACAGTTTTATTTATTTCCCTCTCTTTATATAGGCAATGATAATACCAATGTCCAAGTGAATGTCTCAATTTGTACAATAGTTTGGTGTCCAAATTGTGTAGGTTCAACTTAGTATTAAGTGGATCACAATTCAGAAAATGCTACAGCAAATCATCAGCACCAGTTGCAGCCCACTAGATTTCCTTTTTTATTCCACTGAGTTCCAACAAGAACACAAAGTGCTGGAGTAACTCAGGCGAGTCAGGTGCAGCATCTCTGAAGTCATGGATTGCTGAAGATTCAGGTGGAAATGTCACCTAATTATTCTTCAGACTGGATAGTTGAATTCAACTATCACATGCAGGCTTTGTCCTGCTCCCACCTCATTTCCAACTTCCTCTCCTCTGAAGAAGGGTCTTGATCTAAAACATCGTCTAACCGTGTTCCCCAGAGATACTGCCTGACTCGCTGAGTTACTCCAGCATTTTGTGTTCTATGCAAAATTCCAGCATCTGCAGTTTTGTGTCTTGAGTCTTGTGAACATCCCTTGTCTTTATTTATTCTGATTCACATATTTTTCTTCTATTTGATTTTCGTGTCTTTTTTTAAATTTCAAATTACTTTCAAAATTAGCCTTGATTTTCCATGATTTTGCAGTGGGTACCAGAAATCTGAAATAGAAACATTCTGTTTAGCAGGTCAGGTAATATTTGTGGGGAGAAAAGTGCTGATGTTTCAAATCAAATCCCATCCTCCCTTCAAAAATGTTGCCTCATTTATTGAGCATTAACAGATTATTCTTCTTTTTAATGTTATTTAAAGTTCTCTTTCTGTTTGACTTCTTTAAACTGTTCAAAATTTAAACATCCTATTTATAGTCACCCCTAATCAAAGTTAGAATGTTATACACGAGTAATTATTGCACTATTCCCTTTGGGTTTACAAATCCATTTAAAACTTCAATCATATGTATCTATCTTTCTTCTATCTATTATACTAAAACTCTCATCTTGTTTGTTTCAATATGTGTATGTGTGCGCGTGCATGCCTGTCTGTGATCTCTGATTCGGTGATGTCGTCAAATTACGCCAAAACGGTACACGATAGCGCTACATTTTTTGGACCACCTTACTCACAATTGTCGTGGTGGTTTGTATCGTTTCGTTCAGATTGATGTTATATTTCACAAGTTATTCACATTTTTAAATTTACAAAACCCCAATTTGAGAAAACAAATCTTCCCTCTGCACTGGAACTTACAGCTATGACGTCACAATGGGATTGTAGTCCTGCTCACTACAATGTTGCTATCCCAGGACACTTAGCCCTGCCAGCCCTAGCAAGTGCAATTGAAAGCTATAATGTCAGCAAGGATTTAAAAAAAAGTTTAATGAGGGTGAATAAGGGGAAATGAGCCGCCCCTGCGCAGTTGGGGGCTATAGGTGATTGCTGGAATGTTGTGTTGCACACCAGGCCTCTCGTGTGATAGGCCTCTTGGTCTCGTATACGTTCTCGTACCCACGGGAGGGCTGGTCCCCCAACGCAATATTCCACCTCTCCACTAATTCCAATATTGGTGGCCAGTGGGGGGGGGGGGGGGGGGGGGGGGGGGGGGGGGGGGGGGAGCGCTGGTATGGGTGTTATGGGCTGAGGGGACTGGTTTCCAGAGGACTAGTATGGACATTGTGGGCCGAATAGATTCTTGGGCTGGCGGCTCAGTCACTAAAGCCTGTTTTGCTGGCAGCTCACTCACTCATGTCTGGTGGGCTGGCAAGTGACTCACGGCTATTCCTTGAAATTCCATTTCAAGCAGAATGCAAGGCCACCAAATTCAAGTGCAATTTCATACCATTTCAAGCAGGGGGCAAGGCCACTAAAGACAGCGAGTCATGATCTCTCCCACACTTCTGGGTTTTATAGTCCCTCCCACCAGAAGGGACATGGCGTGATTGACAGGAGAGATTGAGAAAAATCCTCGGCAACTGATGAGCGGAGGGGGACTCTGAGTAAGATGGCCAAAAATCATAGCCGTACGTGGTAGCGTTTTTTCTAAAATCAATATAAAGCGCAAACTGGAAGTGGTGAAGATTAGACTTTTAATTATATAGAAGGCAACTTTAATTAGGCAAGACAACTTTAGCATTTCCAAACCAAAGGCAACGTAGCTTTAGCATTTCCAAACAAAAAGCAACGCAGCTTTAGCATTTCCAAAACCAAAGGCAACACAGCTTTAGCATTTCCAAACCAAAGGCAACACAGCTTTAGCATTTCCAAACTATATTTTCAAGCCACATTAAGGGCACTGACAGGTCAGTAAAACCACTCACAGTTTAGTAGACATGTGTTCAGTGTTATTCACAGCTCAAACTGAGAGACGTGACCCTCTTGCTCCCCCAACTTGAAGAGACTGACTGAGGCACTAACGCTTCCGGGTTTTATAGTCCCTCTGGAAGGGGCGTGGCCTTCAGGAGAGAGAATTTCAACATTTTTTAAACACTAATAATTCTTTTATTTTTCATCAATGGGAAAAATCCTCTTGTCCTGTGCAGTGGAGGGGGACTGTGAGTAAGATGGCCAAAAATCACAGCCGTAAGTGGCAGCATTTTTTCTAAAATCAATATGCAGAACAACAGGAAGTGGTCAAGACTTTTAGTAATATAGATAGTGACAGTTTTTACAATGTCTCAGTGTTCATCTGTTATCTTGTCTGTGACTCTGTGTGTGTGTGTGTGTGTGTGTGTGTGTGTGTGTGTGTGTGTGTGTGTGTGTGTGTGTGTGTGTGTGTGTGTGTGTGTGTGTGTGTGTGTGTGTGCGCGTGTACATGTGATCCCGGAACTACGGCAAAACGGTACACGATAGCGCTACAATTTTTGGACCGCCTTACCCACAATTGTCATCTGGTGGTTTGTATCGTTTCGTTCTGATTGATGTTATAAAAAAAATTAAACAGCGCCCCAACTAGCCCTTAGCAGCGTATGACATCACGATGGCATCTAATTTACATAAACTGCCCGTTCATTTACAAAATCAAATTAAAAATTTTCATTGTGGCAGGGTTGGGATGGGTGGGAGGTGAGCGCCGACGCGTCACAATGGGATCACGTTTACATTTAAAAAACTTGCTATCCCCGATAAAAGCACGCTGGACACAGAGACGGACACAGACAGGGCCCGGAGCCGCACTCGTCCAACCCCCTCCCGCGGCTCAAGACGGCAGCCTCAAAAACTCACTGACTGACTTTCACTTATTTTTCAATGCCATGCGTGCGGAGCCGCAGGAGGGAGGGGGAGGACCGACCCGACCCAACTCGACTCGCAGTGTAATCAACGTTGCGGGAGAACAGTTTGTGTTAATAAATTATAATTCTGAAAATGAGGAGAAGATTTATACCAAATAACTTTTATTTTTACGAGGATGTTTCCGTAACCGGCTTCCGCCTCCGCACTAGTATCTTTGCTCCGCTATGGGATCTTTGGTGCGGTGACGGAAGCCGGTTATGGAAATGAGGCCGAAAATTACCCATGAATCTGCCCATGACCGTACTACGTCATTTTCGTTGAGTGATCTATCTTCCTTGCTATAGGATCTTTGGACGGCAGCGCCGGATTTAGATGAAGAGGGAGATGAGGGAAAATGAGCCGCGTTTGCACACTTAGGGGCTAAGGGCGAGTGGTGGAATATTGCATTGGGGGAATGGGTTTCATTGGGGGAACGGGTGCGTGGTGAAATAATGCATTGGGGAATGGGTTGCATTAGGGGACCAGGCCTCCCGTGTGATTGGGACCCAACGGGTCCCACTTAGTCTAGTATATTACTAAAACTCTCATCTTGTCTGAGTGCATGCATGTCTGTGATGTCCTGAATTATGCCAAAATGGTACACAATAGCACTACAATTTTGGACCACCTTACTCACAATAGTCTTGTGTTGTATTCTATCAAAGTTTCATTCAGATTGATGTTATATTTTACAATTTATCACATTTTTAAGTTTACAAATCCCCACTTTGAGAAATAATTTTTCAAAATCTGCACTGGCAGTTGCCACCTATGACATCACGTTTAAGAAGGAACTGCAGATGCTGGAAAAATCGAAGGTAGACAAAAATGCTGGAGAAACTCAATGGGTGAGGCAGCATCTATGGAGCGGAATAGGTGACGTTTCGGGTCAAGACCTTTCTTCAGACTGACGTGGGGGTGGGGGGGGGGGGGGGGGGGGGGGAGCTGGAAGAAGAAAGGAGAGGCGGAGTATGGAGGAGGCACTGCTAGCTCTTGGTATGGAGGAGGCACTGCTAACTCTATCCCCTGCTCCCAATTCCTCTGTCTACGCCGCATCTGAACCTAGGATGAGATGTTCTAAACCAGGGCATCGGAGATGTCCTCATTCTTTAGGGAATGGGGGTTCCCCTCTTCGATTATAGACGTGGCTCTCACCAGGGTCTCTTCTATACCCCGTAACTCTGTTCTCACTCCCCATCCCCCCACATAACAAGGGCAGAGTCCTCCTTGTCCTCACCTTCCATCCTACCAGCCGTCACATACAACAGATGATCCTCTGACATTTTCGCCTCCTCCAACAGGATCCCACCACTGGCCACATCTTCCCATCTCCTCCCCTTTCGGCTTTCCGCAGAGACCGCTCCCTCCGTAACTCCCTGGTCAATTTGTCCCTTCCCACCCAAACTACCCGCTCCCCTGGTACTTTCTCTTGCAACCACAGGAAATGCTACACTTGTCGCTTTACCTCCCCCCTTGACTCCATCCAAGGACCTTTCCAGGTGCGGCAGTGGTTCGCCTGCATCTCCTCCAACCTCATCTATTGCATCCGCTGCTCTAGGTGTCAGCTGCTCTACATCGGTGAGCCCAAGCGTAGGCTTGGCGATCACTTCGTCCAACACCTCCGCTCTGTTCGCTATAACCAACCGGATCTCCCGGTGGCTCAGCACTTCAACTCCCCCTCCCATTTTGAAATCGACCTTTCTGTCCTGGGCCTCCTCCATGGCCAGAGTGAGTCCCATCGTAAATTGGTGGAGCAGCACCTCATATTTCGCTTGGGTAATTTACACTCCAGCGGTATGAACATTGACCTCCAATTTCAGGTAGTCCTTGCTTTTTCCCTTTCTCCTCCCTAGCTCTCCCACAGCCCATTGTCTCTGCCTCTTCCTTTCTTCTTCCTGCCCCCCCCCCTTCCACATCAATCTGAAGAAGGATCTGGACCCGAAATGCCACCCATTCCTTCGCTCCATAGATGCTGCCTCACCCGCTGAGTTTCTCCAGCATTTATGTCTAGCTATCTCATCACAATAGGATTGTAGCCTGCCTGCTACAATGTTGCTATCCCAGTACACAGAGTCCTTTAGCAAGTACAATTACATTTTTTTAGTTTATAATGAGGGAGGGTGAATAAGGGGAAATGAGCTGGCCTGCACAGTTGGGGGCTATGGCTGAATGGTGGATTATTGCGTAGGGGGAATGAGTTGCATTGGGGGAATGGGTGAGTGGTGGAATATTGCGTTGGGGAATGGGTTGCGTTGGGGGACCAGGCCTCTCGTGGGGGCTATGGGCGAGTTGTCGAATATTGCGTTGGGCGAACGGGTTGCGTTGGGGGACCAGGCCTCCCATGTGACAGCGACCCAACGGATCCCACTTGGTCTAGTACTTTAATAAATCTCTTCAAAATATCTACTTTTCATGACATCACTCCATAGAGTTTTTCCTTTCTTCGCTGACAATAGAATCCAAAGGGGTTTTAGTCTGACTATTGTTGGCTCGCAGTATCATTGCTGACAACACTAAAATTGGAGGAGTTGCAGACTGCAAGGAAGGTTGTCAGAAGATAGAGCAAGATATCTGCAGATAAATGTGAGGTGTTGCATTTTGCAAAGTCTAACATGGGCAGGACCTACACAGTGGGTTGTAGAGCAGAGGGATCTAGGAGTGCAGGTGCATAGATCCTTGAAGGGGGAGTCGCAGGTAGATCAAGTGGTCAAAAAGGCTTTTGGCACATTGGCCTGCATCAGCCAGAGTATTGAGTATAGAAGTTGAGTGATCATGTTGCAGTTGAATAAGACATTGGTGAGGCTGCATTTAGAGTATTGTGTTCAGTTTAGGGCACCAGGTTATAGGAAAGATGTTGCCTAGCTGGAAATGGTACAGAGAAGATTTACGAGACTATTGCCAGGACAAGAGGATGTGAGCTATAGGGAAAGGTTGAGTAGGCTGGGACTCTATTCCTTGGAGCACAGGAGGATGTGGGGTGATCTTATAGAGGTATATAAGATCATGAGAGGAATATATCGGGTAGTCTCTTGCCCAGAGTAGGTGAATCAAGGACCAGAGGACAGAGGTTTAAGGTGAAGAGGAAAAGGAATCTAAGGGGTACCTTTTTTACACAAAGGGTGGTGGATGTATGGAACAAGCTGCCAGAGGAGGTAGTTGAGGCAGGGACTATCCCAACATTTACAGTAAGAAATAGTTGGACAGGTACATGGATAGGACAGGTTTAGAGGGATATGGACCAAATGCGGGCAGGTGGGGCTAATGTAGTTGGGATATGTTGACTGGTGTGGGCAAGTTGGGCATAAGGGCCTGTATCACTCTATACAGGTGAGCTACAGAAATGGGTGGCGAAATTGCAGATGGAGTTTAACCCAAGCAAGTGTGAGGTGTTGCACTTTGGGAGGTTAAATGTAAGGAGTGAGTATACCATTAATGGCAAGACTCTTAATAGCATTGATGTGCAGAGGGTTCTTAGAGTCCAAGTTCATAGCTCACTGAAGGTGCTAGCATAAATAAATAGGTGGTAAAGAAAGTGTATGGTATGCTTGCCTTCATTGCCAGGGGAATTGAATATAAGAGTCAGTAAGTTATGATGAGACTCTGTTAAACTTTGGTTAGGCCACCTTTGAAGTATTGTGTGTAATTCTGGTCACCCCATTACGGGAAGGATATGGAGGCTACAGAGGAGATTTACCAGAAAGCTGCCTGGATTAGAGGGTTTCAACTTCAGGGAGAGGTTGGATAGACTTGGATTGTTTTCTCTGGAAATTGAGGTTAAGGGGAGAATTGATAGAAGTGCATAACATTATGAGAGGCATTGATAGGCTAGACAGTCAGAGTCTTTTTCCCCCAGAGTAGAAATATTAACACTAAAGGACATAATGTGAGAGGGGGAAAGTTTAATGGAGATGTGTGGGGCAAGTTTTTTTTACACACAGAGTGGCGGGGCCTGGAACACACTGCCAGGGTTGGTTGGAGGCAGATACGATGGTGGCGTTTAAGAGATTTTTAGATAGGCATATGGAAGTGCAGGGAATAGATCATGTATCGGCAGATGAGATCAGTTTGGCTTGGCATCATGGTTGGCACAAATGCTGTGGGCAGAAGGGGCCTGTTCCTGTGCTGCACTGTTTTATGTTATTGGTGGTAGGCCGAAATGTAGACTTGAAATTACAATCAGCCATGATCTTATTGAACAGTGGAATAGGCTCAAGGGGCTGAGTGCCTCAACTTTGCGCTTCATATATTCATTGATATGTTCAACCATACAAGATTAAATTAGGTCTTAATGTCACATAACAGAATTTGACCAAACATTAATACAAATTTCTTAACTCCTGATTCAGTATGAGTCTAGTGAAACTCTTAAGCAGTGTCTAGATGTAAAGAGATGTGAGTTTTGCCATATGAAATCTTCCCTCGATGTGAAAATGTGCCCTTTCTGTGGAGAAAATCCTTTTGAACTAATTCCATATAAATTATATAAATTCCATATAAAGACTAACGTGATTTCTTGTAGATGACTGAGCCTAAATGTGCTTGGTGTCAATTCATGAGGAGCAAACATCGTCAGCACAAAGTAACAATTTCAAGGCCATGGCAAGAGAGGTAGAACAGAAGACACATTGTCGATGTTCTAACTGTTGTTTCCAATGATTTTCAAGAATACATTAGAAGTAAATTAATCCTGCATGATTAACCTTTTAAAGATATGTCCAATAAAACATCACTTGAACCATTCTCCGTGGATATATATAGAACATTACATACAGGTTGGTAAAAATAGAGCAGAAGAATTAGGATTTGATCAACTGAGTCGGTTTCACCAGTCAGTTTCCCCGCATACTTTCCGCAACATTCGAGCAGTTCAAATATTCATTGACTCCCATCTTCAAAATATTCAATTACTTCATCTCCACCGGCCTCTGGGATATAGAATCCCAAAAAGTCAGGACTCAGAGAAGAAATCTTCTTCATGCCCACTTAAATGAGCAATCCTTTATTTTGAAACTATGCCTTCCAATTTTAGATAATCCAACTCGCAGTGGCATTTTCTCAGCATTCACACTGTCAAACCGCTGAGAATCATTCTTCTAAATTGCAATTTGAAATGCCTCAACTTTCTCAACCTCTTCATTCCAGCTATCAACCGTGCATACCCTTCTGCAAATATTTTGCTCCAAACCTGTACACAAAGCGCCAGGTGCAGTCTCAGCAGTGCTCTGTAAATTTAAATCAAAACTTCTATAGTTTTATACTCCACATCCTTTACACAAAAACATTAGCTGTCTGTTTTACTTGCTTTATCTGTATGCTAGCCTTTTGCATTTCATGTGCGAGGAATCCCAGGTCTCTACATACCAATGTTTTGTTTCTTCGTTATTCCTGCCAAAGCAGATAACCTCACATTTTGCATGCCTTCTTCATCTACCAACTTCCAGACCACTCGCTTAACCTACCTGTATCACTTTCCAGACTCCTCATATGCACCCAACTTGCTCTGTTTACCCAGCTATCTTTGTATTGTCAACAAGTCCGGTGACTGTAGACTTGGTCATTGTACAAGTCGTTCATATAGAGAGCACATAAGACTCAAACACCCATCCATGTCATCATACTAACAACTAAATGTCAGTCATAAAATGACCCATTTATCCAACTCTTTGTTTACTGTAACACATACATAGCAATATATTACCAACAGCCCCATACATTTTTAGATCGGTTACGTGCTCTCTTGGCTATTAATAATTCCACTCAAAATTAGAAGCAATCCTCTCACTAAAAGTGATTGGCAGATGAGATGCGTAACGATGTGACAGTAATACTGCATTGCTCATATTTTCAAAAGGTACGTTGTGTAGTTACCAGCTATTGTGTAAATAGCAGTCACTGCCAGGAGAGTTACTGTAGAAATGTAGAGATTCCAACCCAGTGAGACCTGGATAAACAGTGCTCCGGAGAAAATGTCAGTCTGAAAGAAGGAATATAAATAACACATAAACAATAATTTATAACCTACATTACTAATCTACTTAATGGAGATAGATACACCACAAAAACATGAAAGGGATCAAGGAAACCATATACAAAGAAATGGTGAAAATACTACAGGACACAAAGTGCTGGAGTAACTCATCATGCCAGCCAGCATCTCTGGATAACATGGATGATGGAAGGAAGTGTAGTCCAGATAGCTGTGGGAGTCCGTAGATTAAATATAGATATTAGTCAATAGCATATCCCATGTGATGGAGACAGAGAGATAAAGAAAGGGGAGAGAGATTTCAGAGATGATCCAGATGAATTTGAGCGCAGGGTGGAAGTTAGTGGTGAAGTTAATGAAAGCCCCAAGTTTTGCACAGGTGCAAGACACAGTCCTAATGCAGTCGTCAATGTAGCAGAGAAAGAGTTGGGAGGTAGGGCCAGGGCATAACTGGGGCCTATGTGAATGCCCATGGCTACTCCTTTAACTTAGAGAAAATGAGAGGAGTAAAAAGACAAGTTGTTCAAGTTGTTTGTGGATTTTGAGGCAGAGATACAAGTAAGCGGTGAGGGGCTGGGAAACGATAAGGTTGTGGAGGGGGGAATTGCCAGAGGCGATGAGATCAGAAATAGTTTGCGAGATGATGGCCTGGTGTTCAACAGTGGGGTCAGGGTCAAGGTCAGGTATAAGGAGGTGCCTGAGAGCTAGTGCCTGGCCTCAATACAGGTCAGCCTGCCAGACTACAATGGCACCTCCCTTGATGGTGGGTTTAATAACAACATAGGGATTTTTGCGAAGTGAGCGGAAGGCTGTGCTTTCAGAGGGGGCGAGATTGGAGTATCGGAGGGAAATAGAGAAGTCAAGGCGATTGATTTTTACTATTGCTTTACAATGTGTAATTTGTACAAGGTGGTTTATTTTACCAGGGCGAGATTTGTGTCACCACTCAATTCTTTGATATCAATTTAAGTATCAATGATTGGCATTCTATGACATAAAAAGCTTATAGGTAAATAAGTTATAAAAGTGCTGAATTACATATGTAATGCCACCCTGTCTCCTGGAAAACAGGAAAATTATTGTAGTTGTCTGCCATTTTGAGGACAATATAAGATTCAGGAACACTTGGCAGTTTTACTCCCTATAGAGCAAGATTATGAGAATGATTTGTAGAAATGTGTTCCTTTTTTAAAATCATTGTTGGCTGCATCCAAAACTTAGCCTAGGATACCTTGGTAAGGGGTGCGAATTGTACTCTTGTTTTCTGGAGAAGAAGTCAGAAATTGTCAAAATGGAAGTTTGAGGCTAACTTAATCACCCATATCTCACAATGGATAAAGATACCACAAAAAAATACAGTGTATAGAAATGATTTATATACATGTAAATTAAGTATTTAGTCTGTAACAGCTTGTATTTACTGCTGAGCTAGTTATTTGCTCTCTGTACTATAAAGTCCATTTACATGATTCATAGATTGACCATTTCTTCCCATGAATGTGAACCATGATCTTATTCAACTGATATACAAAGGTATTTTACTCTGCTTCAGGTTTTCAAAACAATAATCACACATCAAACAACATGTTGAAGGGTGAGCTGACCCTCATAGATGGTGAAAATGAAAAAATGTATATATTAAATGAAGAAAAACTTTTTCCAAAGTAATGCACACTTCAACATCTCTTAACGATGTCCACTAAATTCATATTTTGATTGTTTGTACAATTGTTTAAGGCACGGATAGCAATGGGCCAAAAGCTTTCTAACACCTACTTACCGATATTTTAGTAAATATATACAAGATCAAAGATAGTACGGACATATAGATTTGGATTCTTTGTCCTCCAAACCTTTTCTGTAAATACTCAGGCATAGTGACCACACCAGCAGCAATGTACACTGGTACAAATATCCAACCAAGGGCGACAAGAAGCCATGTAGCCTAAAAGAAGAAAAACATATGTAATTAGAGGTCGTCGCATTACACCTCACATTCAGAAAAACTGATTTGAAAAGTTAGACTAATTCCTGGCAAGCGATTATTAAAAAATGTTATGTAAAACAATAGAATCTTGAGCTCATTTTGTTTTTGGATATCTTCAAAAGAATCGTCATGCTTAATTGCCTGTTCTTGCTTTTCCACTATAACCCTACTAGTTTCTCATCCTTAATTACTCCTCTTTAAAATTATTTAGATCGAACTTTCATCAACTTTTTGTTGCGGACTATCCTTGCTCCTGACTGCCGACTGCGAACCGGGGTCGGGCGGTCAAGGGTGACAATGCACAAATAGGACTACATCGAGGGTACAACAACCTGTGACTGTGGCACACAAACTCAGACATTGCAACACCTACTGCAATGCCCATTGCTGGATAATCCATGTACTACTGCAGACCTTGCACTTAACACTCCAATAGCGCAATGATGTGTACAGCAATAGCAAGCCACTATATAGCATAAGGACACGAACGAAGGCCATCCCCGAATAAAAAACATCTCATCTCTAGATTTTAATTCTGACTTCTGGTCATTGATCCAATCACTCAGAGGAATTCTCCCCATTGTTTCTAATGAAATAGTTTGTCATCTTAAAAATCTTAATGAGGTCACTTCTTAACTTACTCTTCTTTCCAAAGGAGATTGACATGACTACTTCAATATATCCTTAACATAGAAGTCTCAATCCTGGTAATGCTCTGGTGAACTTTCTTTACATTTTTTGTTCTATTGAGGCACTAAGCCCAAGAACAGTGTGTCTCCCTTTACTCGGCAATCATCCTTCCTGTTGCTTCTGTAATTGGATTGAGCTTGGATAATTAAATGTAAAATGAACATGTCTAAATATTCCCTTCACTGAAAATGAATATCATAGATAGAAGGGAACGATGGGTGAAATCAGGCATGAATGCCCTCCCTCATTTTCTCTTCACTTCTACAAACCCTTAAAACCTGCTTTTGTACCTCTGGCCCTTGCAAATGGAACAGTGGAGCATGGTTGCCATTGCAAGATCATAGTGCTCAATGCATGTTCCTCATTAATTCCCACTTCCAAACTTAACACACAAATAAAGGCATTTTTAAAAATAATAAATAAATGAAAACTGGCTCTTCACATCCAATCAATAAAACGTCTTCATGATTTTAACATATTTGGAAATGTTTCTTTAGTACTGTTTTCGCAGGCAGAATAATCCAAAACAGAATTCTAAGTTGTCAGCAATTAGCAAGACATAGATTTCAACTTTATAAGCGGCACCTATCATATTTGTACCGCTGCCTTTCTTATATACCGCTGCAATTTTATAAGATAGGATTCCACTGTTTTATACAAGGATTTTTACAACCTCTGCAAGAAAATCAAGGTAAAGATTCAAATTCCAATTTGATTTGTTTGTACATTCTTCATTGCAAGTAACACAGTACTAAGGAAAAATAGTGTCATTTCTAAGGTAGGTACTAATGCAATTTAACATCATATCATGACAAGGGCATAAAGTAACAAAAATATTACTGTGTGATTAATTATACAGTATTTAGTTCTGTGGCTGCGAATCAGAAATTGACTGCAGTTTGCAGAAATTTCAGCTTTGGTGAGCAGATTTTGAACAACGATCAATAGTACAGTGGATGACCGAATGACTGAAAAACATAACGTGCTGATTTTGAGTTGATGAGTTTCCAAATTACAATATCAAGCAAACCTACATTCCATTCAAAACCACCAACAGCAATGCCTCCCGCTGCTCCAGTGCCAGCCAGGCCGATAAATAGGCCACTCCCTACATTACTGGACATTAGAGAAGCCCCGATCTGTTAACATAGCAACAACAGAAAAACAAAGTAAAGAGTTTGTACTGGTCCCAAGGTTAAACAATGTCTTTTTAGATGCATATTCCTCGAGCTTGCATCATTCTTATATAATTATTCTATTGTACAATTATAGCCTTAAGCATTTATACAAATAAAAGGAATATTTTAAACAATTACTGACATTACATTTCTTCAATATTAAAACAAGAGTCCATGTATTAGCTATTTTCTGTCATCACCACAGATTTTTGCAATATCATGAAGACTGGTCCAGTGCCAATGTCAGCATTTCTGGCCTTTATGATCATTTAATCTTGAAAATGAAAAGGGCCAAATCAACAAACGATTTGCCTAATTGATAAAGCAATATCAAACTAGTCTAGTCAAGTATTGTATCCTCTGCAAAAAAAAAAATTATAATTAGGCTTTGCAATGATCTGATACCCCTGTAGCTATATTTCTACCAATTTTCTTTTATTACTCACCTTTCGTGTCTTTATTCTGGAATATGGCATAAATGGTCAGGACATCATTGCAATGTCATGTG
This sequence comes from Leucoraja erinaceus, assembly GCF_028641065.1. Taxonomy (NCBI): domain Eukaryota; kingdom Metazoa; phylum Chordata; class Chondrichthyes; order Rajiformes; family Rajidae; genus Leucoraja; species Leucoraja erinaceus. Next base: position 27,575,572 of record NC_073386.1, read on the forward strand.
GGTGAAAACTGAATATACCCAGATGCAGTGGCCCACAATAACTGGAATTAATGTCACAGAAAAGCTTTGAGGTTCTGCAGTCAGATTTTCAGGAATTAGAAACTACGTTTTAAGGTAGTTATCTCAAGATTATTCCCTGTGCTGTATATAGGCTGAAGATAAATTAATTTGTTGCTGAAAGAAACGTGCCATAGGTGTGTTTCAGATAGCTGGGACAATATGACCATATCTGAGGGAATTATCAAGACAGATGGAATCCATAGCTGCACCATGCGAGGTATTATCTGCAAAAGGGTTTTAACTAATCTGCCAAGAGGATGGATATCCAAATGAAATATAAGAAGTGTAGAAGTCTCAGAAAATTTAACATCAGGAACGATTAATTCAGAAATATGAAAAACCAGACCAAAAGTCTAAAATTGGTTTGGATTGCATTGCATGATATTTCCGATCAACAAGTTGCTCAGATACAAGTATAATAATATAGCGGAAACCCACTGCCTAAAACTCAGTTTCCTATCTATTATGCAAGACACTCTTATAAATTTTTCTCTTTGTCCAAGCATTTTGTTCTATCTTAAATTGGCATAGTAAAGTAATAATCCAATAGTCTGGAATCCACGGCATTAAGTTCAAATTCCCAGAGCAGGTATGGAACATAAACCCAAATGGATGCAAATGATCTAGAAATGGTGATCACGAAACAGATGGTTGTCCTCGCTTTCCCTAATATACTTCATTAATGCCACTCAAAAATTGTGGCCAACATGTAACTACAGATCCATTCCATGTTGTTGATTCTGAAATGGCCTTCAAGTTACTAAGTGCATGGGCAATTATGGATGAGCAATAAACAAAGGCCTTACGAGTGATGCTAAATCCAAAAAACACAATAAAAAATGTGGCTTCTTATTTGGTTTAATAATATTCATATGACATTGAGATGATTCACTTCATTAAAGATTCAACATAAACCTACCGAAATCATGTTTGTGAAGGAGAAAAAGATGCCATTAAGAAATAGGTATCAAAAGGTGTTCAAAATGAAACCAAATAGGCTTAAGCAGGATTCATTGTGCAATAGAGAACAAAGCTGAATATAGAAAAGTACAGAGAGGATGGAGCAAAGTGGAGCAAAAAGTTAGCATAAAACTGGATAACACAATATATTATCCTGCATTGAACAGTAATCAAGGAGTGATTAGGGGTAACATTTATATTGTTGAGGCAGAGTATTTATGTTGCACAAGGACTTGGCAACTGTCTTCACTAAAAAAGATGATGCTACCAAATGCAGAAGCAAGAGGTAATGGTAATATTGGATTGCTTAAAAACAAAGGAGCCATTCAAAATAATGCAATGGGCAAAAATTGAAAGGATACTTGGTTGGAATGGGATGTGTAGATTGGTTTATGCATGACGACCAATCATATATAGGTTAGCATCACTAGCCCCACCTGACTGTATCATTTATATTAACACCCACTTCCTACACTACGCAGTTCAGGATGCAGTGACAACTAATAATCTACTGTACTGCTAAAGTCTGTATATGGATTAAAGATGATCGTAGATTACATATCATGTGTATCTCCTATTTACATGGTGTCAGAAGTAGGATGTATAACCTCTTGCCCCACCTGCAACAGTCGTGCACCGCACCAGCAGAGGCAGCCCCTACTACAACAACCTCCACCAGCCCTGGCCTGGACGTCGGTGGCGGCAGACATTTTCGAATGGCGCAGTAAGCACTACCTTGTCGTCGCCGACTCATATTCAAACTGGTTTGAACTCGACCTCCTGACCTCCCCTCACATCCGAGTCGGTCATCCGAAATCTAAAGAAACACTTCTCCACATTTGGCTCACCCGTCCATTTGCAGACCGACAACGGAAGACAGTTTACCAGCCATGATTTCAAGCCTTTTGCCAACCGATGGAATTTCCACCACGTCACGAGCAGCCGAGTACCCACAGAGTAACGGACTCGCTGAACGAGCTGTCAGAAGCGCTAAACAACTTATGGAATGAGCGGGCCTTGCCAATTCAGATGTGTATCTTGATCTCTTGAAGCTCAGAAACATTGCCAGAGACGGGACCCTGGGTTCACCAGCCCAGCGACTGATGTCTAGAACAACAAGACATCCAATTCCGATTGCTCAGCAGAAGCTGATACCGCAGGTGCTGAAGCCTGCTTCAATCCAAAAGTGTATTCAGGAGAAACACGATATTCAGAAACGATCGCATGACAAATCAAGCAAACCACTTGAGCCTCTACTGCCGGGCCAGGTTGTTCGGTTACAAACTTCTATGGGATATTCCCGTCTGGGTACTGTTGTTGGCCCAGCTGTCGAACCACGGTCTTACCTTGTGGACTATGAGGGAGCAGTCTACTGCAGAAGTCGTCAACATTTGCTTGTTTTGCAGGAACCCCTTCCGCCACCAGCCGGACCCTATGATCCACCGCTTCAGTTCCAGCCGTTTGCTGCCGAACCGTCTACCGATCCCCGCATGTCCCATACTCCTCGCATGTCCCATACTCCTCCACGAGCAGCAGCCGTGACTAACCACGCAATTGCCCCTCCTGCATACTCCCCCTTTCGGCCACCACAAGTCTCTCCCGCGGCTTTCTCGCTTCCGGGTTCACCCCCTCCCTCTAATCTTTCCGGTGAAGGAGAGGTCTTGGTCCGTACGCGTTCGGGCCGCATTAGTAGACCGCCTGATAGATATGGCGAATTTGTTTAACTTTAATGACATGGGTGCTCACTATACTCACTTTAGGGGGAAGGATGTAGATTGGTTTATGCATGACAACCAATCATATATAGGTTAGCATCACTAACCCCACCTTACTGTATCATTTATATTAACGCCCACTTCCTACACTACGCAGTTCGGGTAGCAGTCAGGATGTAGTGACAACTAATAATCTACTGTACTGCTAAAGTCTGTATATGGATTAAAGATGATCTTAGATTACATGCCGTGTGTATCTCCTATTTACAGGATGCATTCTAGATAATTAAGTGAAGGGTTGAAGTTTCTCCCTGCTTAATGGAGTGAATTCAGAAGACTGCAGGATTTCAAATATTGCAACCATTGTGGAAAAAGATCAATAAATGGGAGCAAATGGGTATCTTTACCATTAATCTGGAACAAACATGATGGGCTGAATGATCTCGTTCTCTACTGAATCTTTATAAAATTCTCCTAGACCCTTGACAATATTGCACATAAAAGTTAGTCTATTTTTGCAGGTCTTTAAAAAAGTTACATATTTAGCAATTTAAAATACATACCACTATCATTAACTGAACATTGTACTAATTCACAACCAGTATTAACCCACTTAAAAAAATATCTACGTAGATAGACTTACAGGCCACCACGTCATAGATTTTCCAGCAAGGAAATATCCCCCCACTGTGTTCCGGTTGGCTCTCACAGAAGACTATTACAGAAAGATTTGTGTCAATTCTCTTAATCAAAGTCCAAAATGCAAAATAAATTATAGACCAGTTAAAAATAAACTGTGGACACAAAGGTCAGTGAAACATGGTGAAGACTTGACATTCAGAAACCAGGAACTGTTTTAAACAATGTTATTACAATATTTTTTTAGCATATTAAAAATAAAGAACCATCTAGTTTATATTTCATTAAATTTCCATTTAATCAAATGAACCCTAAAATTAATACTCGCACAAATTTATCAAAAATATTGTAATCCCAATTTTCATATTTACCTTAATTCCAATAAAAAGGGGGTTGGATAATGACATTTTCACAAGCTTAATTTTCACTGCATTGTTACAAAAATTAATTATAGTTCAAACTTTTGAATATAATTAATATATAATCTCTAACAATATGGTGTTTTGAGAATGTAACACATATTTGGCAATCTGTAAATTATTTTTGTGCTTGTCATTGAAACAATTCCAGATATATAAGCAATAAAAATAAAAGCTAAACTTATCATAAAAACAATTTTAGGCAAAATTAATTTTATGTCTGGTAATTAACATAATTTAGTACAATGATAGTACAAGTTAATATTCAAAATAATCTTTAAAATTCAAAGAGATGATAATAATTTCAAGCTGAAAGAGAAATGCTATGTAGAAGGTACACAATTAATTTTATAGGTTTCTGCAAAAGAAATTTCACAGTTCAAGGGTACAACTCTGACATACTGAGAACTGCTTATTCCAAAGTACTCTGAACTCACCCATATTCCAACACACATAACAAACACAAAATAAATAACAATCACAATGATGTCCGGTATCTCCAAAGCAAATATCCTCGAAACTTGGGTAGTTGCTGATTCCATTCTGTAGTCTCAGTATTGAATTTGGTAAGCTGCACACTTTTGAAACTGAACTTTGGATGCGTTTAATTATTAACATTTTTAAAGTAAGGTGGTGCAAGATTTGGCAGTTAACAACTGATTTTTAATCTACTGAGCCTCTTGCTGGACAGCAATGCCAACATTGAAGTTTCTCATAAAAGACCAATTGTTTAATTGTACACAGCTGGCAGGCAAAACAATTCCTTATTATAGAGGATAAATGGGTTTTGTCTCTGCTTCAAAAGGAAATGATTCTTGATAATATTTTTTTAAGTGGGTGTTAACTGTTAGATTGATTCAACTTTTAAGAAATGTTACTTTTCAGTGATACCATCAACCTTTTAAGCCATACCTAATTCTGCTGAATCCCCACATCATCCTATTCCCCTTCTATGCCTTGATCATTTCCTTCATATCTAAAATCTATTGACTTTCACTTTAATTATACTCAATGACGGGGTATTTATAACTCGAGTAGAAAATTAAAAATTTGGTGTTTTTTTAAATGTTAATGAAACTGGCAGCCAGGAAAAATCACTACACTCTTCTAAGTACATTATTTATCGAGAACATGGGGAAAATGTTTGACTTTTCTTAAATCTCGTTCCTTTGTTAAATCCTGCAAAGTGAGCCATCCCCCCCCTCTCCAGGAACTCCCTAAAATGTTCAGCTGGATTTTGTAAAAGCAGTTCATAACTCCATGCAGGTAAATGGCTACTGAAATGTGCTAAGCTGACAATGCATTTACACAAATTATTTCATAGAGCACAAAACATTAAGATGATGCATGTCTGACAGAACATGGAAATTTAATCTTACTTCTCCACCGGTATTAGAGATTAGGCAAAAAGCTTCACATTTGAAACGGGGTTTCTTGACACAGGGATGGTTTTCGTAAAAACATTTCTAATCTGGTCTGATCTGGTTCTGGACATTGAAGCAAATTTTAACTGGTAATGTTCTTTGCTTCAAGTTGTATTCTTGGTATATAAATGAACAAAATATCCATCTCCAAATTTTTAAACTTCAAGGATCAGAGTATACAATAGGAAATCTACAAATCACATTGCAGTATTTTCTTCTTTTGCAAATGTTGGACATTTCATCTAATCGAATGGGATTTCTACAGGAATAGATATTTAAGCATTTAGAGGTGTTGAGTTGATAACACAACACACATGCACATTACCTCTATGATCTTAACTGGTCTGCGTTTCAGTTCGGCAACCCTTCGTCAGGTCTGAATTAATTCTGAGGAAGGCTGGCTGACCCAAAATGTCTTCTCATTCCACAGATGCTATTTGACTGGCTGAGTTCTAGTAGCATTTCTGATTTTGTTTCTATCCTCATAAAATGTTCCCTGGATTTCAAATTTTAAAGCAGTAACTTTAGTACCAAACTTTTATTTTTATTAAATATTGTTCTATTCTTGAAATAATTAAGTGAAATCACCTGTAATTTTTTAGTTAAATATTCCAACAACATTACAGCTTTCTAACTTAATACCCAAGTCAATTTTACATGGTCAAATCTTTGTAAAAGTGAGCAAATGTATAAAAACATATGCACATCAGGTCCTTGAAATGCAAGCAGGAAGAAAATACATAGAGAGAACAGATAGTTATTGATAGACAATGGTTTATTGACATTCAAAACATTTTTCATAGCAGGTATCTTTAAATCTTTTAAACAATGATTTATTCCGTAGGCATTCTTGTAAAACTTCAAACTTCACTAAATGATAAATAAAAACAATTTATTGAGACATAAATTATATAATGTGCACTGTCAACCTGCCATGTTCTATTGACATAAACAGCAGGCAAATCATTCACTAATAGTTTTGTCTTTCTCAGATTTTGCCATCTGAAGCTTATTTTTTCTTCCAGAATTTGCTGTAATCTTCAACCTTAAATTCATCTTCAAATCGCTCCTCATTTACTTTGACTTTCTTGGGGTCCCGTTTGCGCATTCTTGCTTTTCGCTCGGCTTCTGGTAGAAGAGAAACATCCACTGGCATCTGCAACAAATCATTTTCTTAGTATTATAGAAAATGATGGTTAACAACTTGGGATCTTAAGGGACTCTCCCACTTGTGTGATTTTTTTGGCGACTTGCAGCATCCGTCATAGCTGGTTGCCAAAAATGTTCAACATGTTGAAAATCCAACGGCGAGCAAAAAAAGGTATGACTCTTTGGGCAACTACTCACGACCATATAGGCATCACCCCGCAACATGTCGGCAACCTGCTGCAACTATGACGGGTGCCGGCAAGTCGCCGGAAAAAATCGCTTAAGTGGGACGGGCCCTTAAGTGCACAACAATTTTCAGAACATACAAGCATATAATATTTGTTACAAAATCAGTCTACTCCTCATATCAATAGAAGCCATTATCCCTCAGAGAAATCCCATCTTCCATCCTCCTTGCCCCACCCACCCCCACCAAATTATTTCCATGTAATTATTCTCTCTCATTGGTCCATCAGCTCCTCCCCACCTCTCCTAATACCCAATCTCTACCAGGGTAATTTGCACCAACAACAAGCTTAATTTTGGAGTGGGAAGTGTGCAGGCACCTGGGAGAACCACCCCACCCCCCCACAAAAAAATGGAAAATGCAAACTCTACAGGAGCTGCACATGAGGTCAGAATTGATCCAAGGTCACTGGACATGACCCGGGCTCAATTCTAGACAGAGGTTCCATTGTTGTGCCATCATACTGCCTAATACAACTGAATCTGCCTCCACTGCCAATCCTGGTGATGTATTCTAGACTGTAACCATTTAAGTGTTTAAAAATGATTTTGGGAAGTCTAACTTGGGAAGGACCTACAGTGTGAATGGTAGAGGCCTGGGGAGTGTTGTAGTGCAAAGGGATCTAGGAGTGCAGGTGCATGGTTCCTTGAAGGTGGAGTTGCAGGTAGATAGGGTGGTCAAAAATGTTTTTAGCACAGTGGGCTTCATCAGTCAGAGTATTGAGTATTGAAGCTGGGAGGTAATGTTGCAGTTGTATAAGACATTGGTGAGGCCGCATTTGGAGTATTGCGTTGAGTTCTGGGTACAGGTGCACAACCTTTTATCCGGAGTTCCGGAAACCGAAAAACTCCGAAAACCGGCCATTTTTTCCAGGATGTCGTCTGCACACCAAAGCTCGCGTTTGGCGCCAAACTTGACCCGAAACGACCCACGGTCAACCCAGGTCTGTAGTACTGTAGCGGCTGCCTCCTCCCCGGAGACCGGGGAGACACTTAAACATCTGTAAATCATTGCTTAAATGTTAGTCAGTTAGTTTGGAGGGCTTTTATGTGAAGGGGGGGGTGAAGGGGTAAACTTTAATTCTTAGTCCCCTACCTGGTCGGAGAGGCGGGGAGCGGTCAATGCCTTACCGGGTCACCGTGCAGTAAGCTCCGTGCAGTAAGCTCCGCAGCGCCGGTTGTAGCTCCAACCCCCGGCAACTCCACCCCTGGCTGCGAGGCGCTCCAAAACCACCGCCGCCCGCGGCCGGACGCCCGCAGCCCCAGCTCCGCGATGTTGGGAGTCGCCGACCAGGTAGGGGACTAAGAATCAAAGTTTCCCCCCCCCCAACACCACCACCACATAAAATCCCTCCAAACTAACTGACTAACATTTATGCAATGATTTACAATGATTCCCCGGTCTCCGGGGAGGAGGCAGCCGCTCCAGACTTTTCAAGCTGCCCGCGCTACCTATCTAATCTACGCTAAAAATCTTCCATTCGGAAATCCGAAAATGTCCGAAATCCAACAAGTGGCTGGTCCCAAGGCTTTCGGATAAAAGGTTGTGCACCTGTACCATGTTATAGGAAAGATATTGCCAAGCTGGAAAGGGTCCAGAGAAGATTTACGAGGATGTTTCCAGGATTGGAGGGTGTGAGCTATAGGACATTGAGCAACCTGAGAATCTATTCCTTGGAGCTCAAAAGGATGAAGGGTGATTTATAGACGTGTATAAAATCATGAGAGGAATAGATCGGGTAGATGCAAAGTCTCTTGCCCAGAGGAGATGAATCGAGGACCAGAGGACACAGGTTTAAGGTGAAAGGGAAAATATATAACAGGAATCTGGGGGGGTAACTTATTTTTTGTGGTAGAGGCTGCTCGAGGAGGTAGTTGAGGGAGAAACTATCCCAACGTTTAAGAAAGTTAGACAGGTACGTGGATAGGACAGGTTTGGAGGGATATGAACCAAACGCAGGCAGTTGCGACTAGTGTAGCTGGGACATGTTGGCCGGTGTGGGCAAGTTGGGTGGAAGGGTCTGTTTCCATGCTGTATCACTCTAATTGTTTATTTTATCATTAATCTTCACATGTCCCTCAATTCTTGATCTTTGATCAAGCAGTAACAGTTTTTCTCTATCCAGCATCTCTATCCCCTTGTAATCTCCTCTGTTCCAGCAAAAACGTAACTGCTTCAGTCCATCTACACATCCCTCATCCTCAGGATCACTTTAGCAAATCTTCTCTGCTTCCTCTAAAGATTAACATCTTTCCTAACTTATGGGACCAAGACTTGGACATAATACTCCTTATGTAGTCCTGCAGTATGATTTACAAAAAGTTGATCATGACTTACCTGGTCTTGTACTCCTGTGCCTCTTTTATAAAGATGAGAATTCCATATTCTTTCTACCCAACGTCCACGACTACCCTCACATTTTAAATGACAATTACACTTGTAACCCCAGGCCCTTTTGTTATTGTACCCCATTTGGAATTGTGTATAATTTATATTTCCTTTTCAGCCTTCCCAGCTACATTCCTCAGTGTTTATTTCATCTTTCCATTTCACCAGCCTATTAGTATCTACAAAGCGATTGACTACCTTGCCCCTGGACCAGTCTACTGCTAGATTTTGGGATTAAGGAAGGCTGGAAAAAACACAATTATAAAAAGGCAAATCTTTCTTGTACTTTCTAGTCTGCTCTAAAATCTTTGCTTTCTAGTGGCTAGCTTCAGGAACATATTATACTGAGAAAACCGAATAGTTGGTAATTTGTGGAGTGGGAAAACTATAAGATGAAAATAGGGCATTGGACTTAAAAAAAAAGTGACTTCATTCAATAACAAAGATAAATTATTTGTTAAAACCTGACAAAATGCTGTAATTGGCCTGATGAAAGTGGTATGAGCCTGTGGTATCTTATTACACTAGGGGAAACGTTTTGTACGGGGAACATATGTACAAGTGGCTAGTCATTTAAAACTGAGGCATTTCTTCTTACAGAAGGTGGCAAATTTTGAATTCTCTACCTTGGAGTGTGGGGCAAATTAGATCATTAGAAATATTTTAAAGTGGAGTTGGATGCATTTTTGATAGATCATGGAATAGAGGGATCTTGAGAAATGACACAGAAGAGGAGACAAGGCCAGCATACGGCAGCCACAATCATAATAAAGGGTAATCAATGCAGGCTTTAAAGGTTGACAGCCTAGTCCTGCACCTATTTTCTTGTATATTATGAAACACATTTTAACTTTTGGACTATTTACAACAAAATTTCTTCAAGTTAAACATTAATTAGTAATTCCTTACAGTAATCATTTTTTTAGGCTCCTTGTATCGGATATTGATAGTAGATCCATCAGGTCGAACCAGCAGAACAGGATACAGTCTGACGTAGGCCTGCCTTCCAAAACGAACTACAGAAGATCTATTTGAATTGTTTCGTACGTGCAGTTGGTGCCATGGGCTTGTGAAAGGAAGCAATCTTTCAGAAGCATTTTGCTGTAAGGAACTATTAAGTATATAAATATCCATCAGTACATGTAGAACTATTATACACACACTTACAAACAATATTAAACCAAGCTTGTGAGAGAAATTCGTCATGGTGAAAGGTTAGATTTAAATGATCTCTTGACCTCAGTTGTCTTCAGACCAAGTGCTTGCTTAATTATAAAGAATGACTAGCTTACTAAGTAAAACCCACACCTTTCTTCAAATTAACATTCAGAACTGTTATCAACTCAAAACATGATATTGGCTGAATATCTCTTTCAAAGGGCAATACTTCAACTTTGTTATTTTGAGACACAGGGATGGTAACTCAAATGTCACTGCCTTAATTGGTACATGTGACAATAAACTGACCTTGAAACCTTGAACCTTGAGGTTCGCAATCACCTCGTCCAACCTCATCTAATGCAAAGATCTTATAGCTTCGCTATATAAGATCTTTGATCTAATGCATCCAGTGTTCCCGATGTGGCGAGAGCAAACATAGACATGGCGACCATTACTCCAAACACTTGTATGCTGTCTGCCAAGGCCTACTGGATCTCACAGTTGCTAACCATTTTAATTCCTCTTCCCATTCTGACCTTTCTATACTAGACCTCCTTCACTGACAGAGTGAGGCCACATGTTAACTGGAGGAACAGCACTTCATAATTTGCTTGTGTACCTTACAAACCAACAGTAAGTGAATATTGAATTCTCCAATTTTAGACAACTATAATTCCCCCTGACAATGGAGGAGGCACAGGGCAGAAAGGTCAGTGTGGGAATGGGAGGGGGAGTTGCCACAGTGTGATAGACGATAAAACATTCTCGACTCGGTGACCGCGATCATCTAGCAGCGGCTGAGCTCGACCCGCGCCGCCCGTTGTCACCCAGGCGGGGCAGCGTGAGCACAGCGCGGGACTGCACGTACACGCCGCCCGTTGTCACCCACGCGGCACAAACCCGGCGCCCGCGCCGCCCGTTGCTACCTGCGCGCTCCGAATATCGTTCCCGCGCCCTCCTGTTTAAACTCGCGCCGATACTTACGCCGCCAACTGCCGCAGCCGCGCGCTCCACGGAGCCGCCATCGGCCGATTGCGGAAATGTTCGGCACAAGAACCCAGTCCCCCGCGCAACAGCGGCTCTCAACTGTGGTTCCCATCTCCATCTCGACCTCCACCACCACACTGGTAACCTGATTGATAAATTGGGGAACGCTATTTGCGATATAACGCTATTTCTGTCCGGAACCACAGAGTTTAGTTTAGAGATACAGCGTGGAAACACTGCGGCGCACCGGGTCTGCGCCGACCAGCGATTCCCACTTTCCTACAACCACTAGGGAATTAACCTACGTCTTTGTAGTGTGAAGCAAAGATTATAGAGGATTATAATCTTTGGTGTGAAGATCTCAGAGAAACCCTACGGGGAGAAAGTACAAACTCTACCGACATCACCTGCAGTCGGGATCGAACCAGGGTCTCCGGCGCTGCATTCGCTGTAAGGCAGCAACTCTACCGTGACCACCGTTACTTTAGAAATTGACCAAACAAAAGCTGTGTCAGAAGAAAAGAGTTTAGGGAATGGAAACTGTTTCCATGTAGCCTCCCAGCAGTTGTCAGACACCTTCATCTCTGAACCAGTCTGTGGGTTTCACTGCAGACAGACAATGAAATTGACAAGTAATTGCTTCTAATTAAACAAAATGCTAGAGTAATTCCGCAGGTCAGGCAACATCTCTGAGGAAATTCACTATGTGACGTTTCGGGTCGAGACACTTCTTCAGAGCTGAAACATCACTTATTCGTTTATACTGAGATGCTGCCTGACCGCTGAGTTACTCCAGCATTTTGTGTTTATCTTCATTGTAAACCACCATCTGCAGTTCCTTTCACTTGCACTTTATGTGCAATGTCACGAATAAAACTGATTGTATTGTATTCCTACACTGCTTCTATTGTCACTTGTGCAATTATACCTTATTAAACAATGTAACATGCATGAAACATACATAAACTTGGAGTTATTAAAAATACCTTACATTTTTATAATCCTGTGGGAGAAAACGCACTGCGAGTCTGAAACTCTTTGGCCCCATCCTCCTTTCCCCCGTTGACACAATTGTTTTTAATAACACCATTTTCTATAAAGGTAGGTTTGTTAGCAATGCAACTATTGAGTTGTAGCAATAGTATTTATGGCCCATTTTTGATGTTGGTTTGATCTCTGATCTTGTTTTTTTTTTAGATTGGATTAGATTCCTTTATTGTCATTCAGACCTTTCGGTTTGAACGAAATTATGTTGCCTGCAGTCATACACTGAACCAATAAAACAAAACATACAATAAACACAAATTAAAATCCACCACAGTGAGTTCACCAAGCACACCCTCACTGTGATGGAGGCAACGTCTTAGTCTCCGTCTTTTCCCTCCTTGTTCTCCCTCTGCGCTGAGGCGATCGATCCAGGCCGGAGATGCCGCCCTCCAGTCCAGCGGACCTCCGTGGTGATGTCGCCGCCGCCGAAAGCCAGAACGCCGTCTCCGCTCCGAGATGGCCCGCCACAGCATCAGCTCCAGGCAGCCGCCCCAGCTCCGGGTCCCGCAGTCTCCGCTCCGGGCTGCTGCCCCAGCTCCGGGTCCCGCAGTCTCCGCTCCGGGCCGCTGCAGTCTCCGCTCCGGGCCGCTGCAGTCTCCGCTCCAAAATTGCACATTGCACATGTTCACAGCGATGAGATTTTCCAAACATGCATGAATGTAAAACATTTGTTTTGTTTTGTTTGGGAAACTGTTGCCCCCTGTAAATTAATGTAGAATACTAATATTGCTGCCAACTCTGATTTATTGTTGTAATATTTTATCTCATTTTGTTTCCAAGCAACAATTGTCCTGATTGTATTTTGCCTCGCTTCAGTTGTCTTTTCCAATGGTGACATTACTGGAAGTTTGATCACTTAGATGTTATGACATTCAGAAATATATCTTAATTCAGTTCTGGTAGTTGAGTATTTGTGAATTGCACCAGACAATATTTAATGAGGAGTACAATAATTAGGAGGACACCCATTTTCAATTTGTTGGTCCAACATATGTGTTTAGGTGCTATTTTGGATAGCTTGGTCTCATCCTATGAATGTTCTTTCATTTATCTTATCTTCATGTACTTGCCTGGGTGAGTACAGTTCTAACACTCAACAAGCTCAGACCATTCAGGAGAAAGCAGCACACTTAACATTTCATGCACCACTTCAAACCTCCACCTCCTCCCCAATTGGTGCATGTGCAACATGTATAGCACACACACAGGGCCTCCCAAACATGTGATCTCCAGTGCTATAAAAGAACAAGGTACCTAGAGCATGGAAATGCTACTACCTGCAGATACCCCCTTAAAATCACAAACCATTCTGATATGGAAGTACGTTGTTGTTCTTTAATTGTCATTGGGTTAAATATTCAGTCAACAATAGTTTGGGTTTATTTTCACCAGAAGGACTGAAGCAGTTAAATAATTCAGCAAATCACTAACTTCTTATGAACAGTAAAATATCCAATAAATATTGGTCCACTAACAATACGTAGATTTCATGGGGGAATAAAAGGAAACTTATCCAACTTTTATTTAATGTATCTAAACTAATTAATTCAACCAATTCAGTTGAAAGTGAGTGGGATTCACTTTCTCACCAATCTCTAAAGTTTTTTTTCTTGACATATTTATTAGATTTATTATTCTTTATTATTTTATTGTTTTTTTAGTTTATAAGCTCAAGATTTTGTCTTCCCCAGGTGTAACTAGCTGCCCAGAAATTATCCTCATAAGATACACAAAAATGCTGGAGAAACTCAGCGAGTGCTGCAGCATCTATGGAGTTTTTTGTTTTGAATAAAAAATGGGAAAATGGCAATTTCTTGGCCTTTTTGTGTCACTCCACTTAATATGAGGAAATTTGGACTAATTTGCGCCAGGAGTGAATATAACTGGGAACCATGATAATTAGTTCTTCATAGAAACATAGAAATTAGGTGCAGGAGTAGACCATTCGGCCCTTCGAGCCTGCACCGCCATTCAATATGATCATGGCTGATCATCCAACTCAGTATCCCATGCCTGCCTTCTCTCCATGCCCCCTGATCCCCTTAGCCACATCTAACTCCCTCTTAAATATAGCCAATGAACTGGCCTCAACTACCCTCTGTGGCAGAGAGTTCCAGAGATTCACCACTCTCTGTGTGAAAAAAGTTCTTCGCATCTCGGTTTTAAAGGATTTCCCCCTTATCCTTAAGCTGTGACCCCTTGTCCTAGACTTACCCTAACATCGGGAACAATCTTCCTGCATCTAGCCTGTCCAACCCCTTAAGAATTTTGTAAGTTTCTATAAGATCCCCTCTCAATCTCCTAAATTCTAGAGAGTATAAACCAAGTCTATCCAGTCTTTCTTCATAAGACAGTCCTGACATCCCAGGAATCAGTCTGGTGAACCGTCTCTGCACTCCCTCTATGGCAATAATGTCCTTCCTCAGATTTGGAGACCAAAACTGTACGCAATACTCCAGGTGTGGTCTCACCAAGACCCTGTACAACTGCAGTAGAACCTCCCTGCTCCTATACTCAAATCCTTTTGCAATGAAAGCTAACATACCATTCGCTTTCTTTACTGCCTGCTGCACCTGCATGCCTACCTTCAATGACTGGTGTACCATGACACCCAGGTCTCGCTGCATCTCCCCCTTTCCCAATCGGCCACCATTTAGATAATAGTCTGCTTTCCCCGTTTTTGCCACCAAAATGGATAACCTCACATTTATCCACATTATACTGCATCTGCCAAACATTTGCCCACTCACCCAGCCTATCCAAGTCACCTTGCAGTCTCCTAGCATCCTCCTCACAGCTAACACTGCCCCCCAGCTTAGTGTCATCCGCAAACTTGGAGATATTTCCTTCAATTCCCTCATCCAGATCATTAATATATATTGTAAATCGCTGGGGTCCCAGTACTGAGCCTTGCGGTACCCCACTAGTCACTGCGTGCCATTGTGAAAAGGACCCGTTTACTCCTACTCTTTGCTTCCTGTTTGCCAGCCAGTTCTCTATCCACATCAATACTGAACCCCCAATGCCGTGTGCTTTAAGTTTGTATACTAATCTCTTATGTGGGACCTTGTCCAAAGCCTTCTGGAAGTCCAGATGCACCACATCCACTGATTCTCCCCTATCCACGCTACTAGTTACATCCTCGAAAAATTCTATAAGATTCGTCAGACATGATTTATCTTCCGTAAATCCATGCTGACTTTGTCCAATGATTTCACCACTTTCCAAATGTGCTGCTATCCCATCTTTAATAACCGACTCTAGCAGTTTCCCCACTACCGATGTTAGACTAACTGGTCTGTAATTCCCCATTTTCTCTCTCCCTCCCTTCTTAAAAAGTGGGGTTACCTTTGCTACCCGCCAATCCTCAGGAACTACTCCAGAATCTAAAGAGTTTTGAAAGATTATTACTAATTTTGAAAGATTATTACTAGTACAGTACAGCACTGCACAGTACAGTACAGTACAGTACAGCACTGCACCAGTGGCCCTATCAAGTAGGTCCCTTACCTACCTCTCATTCATTAGGCCCACTGGACTGATCCCCATCTTCCTACAATGTCATGACCCTGTGATTTTTCCTGGAGCCATCCTTTAGTCTCCTGACACCATGATCAGTTGAGATCTTAAGTGTAAGTGTAGTGCTCTTCTTTGTTAAGATCATTAATCTGATTAATTTCTCTCCATTTCCCGACTCAAAGCCTAACCCCCCCCTCCATCAGCTCAAGGAAGATATCTACAGTCCTCATTCCATCAGATGAAACACATCGCCACAACTTCCGGACCTGCGGAACAAGATTCTGATCCATCTTCACCCTATCATCACAATGGAGAAGGGCTACAATGCCTCTCTGGCTCCAAACCCAGACCCTGCCTCCACCTACTCAGCACAGGGCTCCCATTCCTCTTTCCCAACCCCGGCCACAGTCTAGGCACTATCAGTTCCATAGCCACCAATTGTGTCAACAAACATCGCCCCAAACCACTCGCTCGTGCTTTATCTCTCTCACTCTTCATTTTGCTCTCGCACTCTCGCACTTTCTCTCTCTCTCTCACACTTTCCCACATCCTCTCTCTTACTGTCTCATGCTCTCTCTCACTTGCTCTCTCTCCCTCATGCTCTCGTGATCGTACTCTCTTGCTCTCACTTGCGCTCTCATTCACTCACTCTCTCACTCTCCTATTCCTTCGCTCTCCATATCTCTCATTCTCTCTCGAACAGTCTCGCTTTTTCTTGACTGCTCACTCTGTCACTCTCACCCTCTCTCACTCTCACTCTCTTTCACTCACTCTCTCACATGAGCTCTCTTACTCTCACTCTTACCATCACTCTCCCTCGCTCGCTCCCTCTCGCTGTCTCTCTCACCCTCTCTCTTGTTCTCATTTGCTCACTCGCTCTCTCTATCACTTTATTACATACTTTCTATTGCTTGCTCTCCTTCTTGCTTCCTCTCTCTTGTTTCCTCTATCTCTCTCTCCTCTCTCTCAAAGGAGCAAAGAGGTCCTTCTGCAGTTGTACAGAGCCCTAATGAGACCACACCTGGAGTATTGTGTGCAGTTTTGGTCCCCTAATTTGAGGAAGGACATTTTTGCTATTGAGGGAGTGCAGCGTAGGTTTACAAGGTTAATTCCCGGGATGACGAGACTGTCATATGCTGATAGAATGGAGCAGCTGGGCTTGTACACTCTGGAGTTTAGAAGGATGAGAGGATATCTCTTTGAAACATATAAGATTGTTAAGGGTTTGGAAATGCTAGAGGCAGGAAACATGTTCCCGATGTTGGGGGGGTCCAAAACAAGGGGCCACAGTTTAAGAATAAGGAGTAAGCCATTTAGAACGGAGACGAGGAAACACTTTTTCTCACAGAGAGTGGTGAGTCTGTGGAATTCTCTGCCTCAGAGGGCGGTGGAGGCGGGTTCTCTGGATGCTTTCAAGAGAGAGCTAGATAGGGCTCTTAAAAATAGCAGAGTCAGGGGATATGAGGAGAAGGCAGGAACGGGGTACTGATGGGGGATGATCAGCCATGATCACATTGAATGGCGGTGCTGGCTCAAAGGTCCGAATGGCCTACTCCTGCACCTATTGTCTATTGTCTATTTCAAAACAAAATATTTAAGTTCAACACACTGACTCTTTAGGTGTTTAATTTTCTCATGAAATGTTTAATTATTGCAGGGAATAGAGGGATATGGATCATGAGTAGGCAGATGAGATCAGTTTAACTAGGCATCATATTTGGCACAAGCATTGTGGGCCAAAGGTCCCGTGCCTGTGCTGTACTGTTCTATGTTCTATAAATCTTAGCTTCATCATTTTCAAGACCTTATTCTCAGTCATCGCGAGCACGTATTCTCATACTTGGCCTTTGTTCAATATTTTTAAGCTGTTACCTTTCACTGTCTTAATTGTTTTCATCATCTATGAGAACAGGCATTTAATTCTCCTTTTGAACCTAATTTGGTTAACCCTGGTGGTCCAGGTGCCTTATATTTAACTTACTGCCCCTTTAAAGGTAAAGGGGAATAAAATTGGTGAGGATGTAAAATGAGGAATTTTACTCATTCTTTGCATGCATGCTGGAGGAACATTGGGACTGCTTTTATTGGGGTGAGAAATCCATGAAGCTTGTGGTCTAGCTTTGTATATCTAAGTTATTTATCAGCATTAACATATAATGTGGTAGATTTTACAAAATACTATCTTTCTGTGAGACAGATCAACAATTTTACCACACATGGTTAGAACCCAAACAATATGATCTTGAATCTTCACACATAGTCCAAAGGTACTTCCTGACATACCAATGCAATCAATTTGGAATCATACCTCATATCAAAATATTGTCTGCTTTGCGGTAATTGTAGAAATGTCAAATGCCTCTATTCTGAGCATGGTTGCCTCACTCCTATTTGATTGCAGTTCGTGGCAACTGAATTTAATTTGCCACTGTGTATCATCTGTGAAAAGGACTCTCCCTGGCTTTTATCTCCAGCATCTCCCAAACCAGTGACTTCCACATCAAGAAGGACAAACGTTTCAGGTGTGTGAGATCACTACCACCTGAAGGTTTCCCTCAAAGGAGCTCACTATCCTGACTTAACAATATATCACAGTCCTTTGCATTGCTGGCTCTGTAGCCTACAACTCTCTACCAAACATCCCTGTGGAAGTACCTGCAATGGAAAAAAACTGCAGCCCTGAAAGAAGGCAGTTCACGTAATTCCAGCTATTGGAAGAGCAGTTCGGAATGGAATAAATCCTGGCCTTGAAGGTGATGCCAAGTCCCTGAAAAATTAATAATTAAAAATTCATGTGGGTAGGTAGACCAGAGGTAGATCAACATACTGTTGAGTCATTTTAGCCTTCACAAATAATACCATTCACAGCATTGGTTGTGCAAACTTTGACAATGCAGGAAATAATGTAAAATGCTCTGTCCTTTAATTATTAAATATTCCTTTTAAAACATTTCTTTACGACACTGGTTGAACAAAATGTCCTACATCATAAAAAAAAAACCTTCTAAAAGCTAATTAATTTATTTTTGACCAAATATATTATTTTGGAAACACAGTTCCGGGTACGTAGTAAAATAAATTAAATTTTCACAGCTACCCAAAACCTCCGTGCTTTATAACAATTTTGCTCAACATGTCAACATGATTCCAGCATGACAAGAACAGTGACTGCCAATCACCACCCCCCCCCCCCCCCCGGACACTCTTTTTTTTTTTATTCAAATCGTTTGCTATGTCGCTCTTCAAGGGAGATGCTAAATGCCTTTCGTTGTCTCTGTACTGTACACTGACAATGACAATTAAAATTGAATCTGAATCTGAATCTGAATCTGAGATGGTGGAGGCCATTATCAATTATCAGGTACTTTCATTAATCACTGTATTAATCATTACAGTGCAAATGTGATCAAGATTCAAAGATCCTTTGCAATAAGTCAACATCTGGAATCGTGTACTAATGAGTTTTGTTCCATAGATTCATTGATTCAGTTATTATCTGATGACCATTATATTTTCAGAAGGAATGCTAGGATTGCTAATAGTCAAGCAATTGGAGAAATAGATTTGCTGACATATGTCTTTCTTTTTATCTATTTGACATAGATGATGATGGGCTTAGGTGATTTGATATGACTACAATAAAATAATTACACTTGTGAAAAGCATTTTATTTTGCAAACAATATGTTTACTTACTAGTAACATCCTTGGCCCACCAATCCATAATTGATATTAGGTGAAAGAAATTTGATTAAAGCTATAGGCAGGAGATCAAGAGAGTCAAGAGTTTTTTGTAATATGGCCAGAAATAGAACAATACAATTCTTACTTGCAGCAGCACAACAGGTATTTTAAAAAAGTACTTAGTAGATACCATTATAAACAACAAAAAGGTTAATTAAAAAAAAACAAAAAACAATATAGTGCAAAAGCCTAAAGTCTCTAGTGCAATTAAGACAGTTTGCAGTTCATAGTGTAGTTGGCTCATTGTGTTCTATAAACATATGGGTTGTTTGGATGAAGGCGTTCCTGATCCTGGATGTTACAGTTTTACAATACAGTAAAAATGATCTGTGACATTTAATCTTGTGTTCATGCCACACACACTTTGGTTAAATTGCTTTTTTGTGAAACTAAATATATGTTGATAATTTAGCAATTAATTTATTGCTATTATTAGCAATTTATTGTTAATTTATGGTGTAAAGGCCACAGCACCATAATAATTGCATCAAAATGTCCTTGATCATAAAAAAAATTAAATTAAATAAATTAGTAAGTAGTACAGCTGATGGAAAGAACATCTTGCCTGTCTTCTGAGGCTGGAGTCATAGACTGTGTCAACCTGGAAACTACTGAGAGTGTGCTGACCATCAAGCACTTATTTACCTTAATCCCATTCTATTCTATCCATATTGCCGTCAACTCTTCTCTTCCATTCCAGATACATAATAGTGGCACTTTACAGTAGCCAATTAACCTTCCAATCTCCACATTTTTGGGACGTGGGAAGACACCAAAGCACCCAGATGACCATGCAGACAGCATCGTCAAGATCAAACGCAGATGATGTAGCGGTAGGCAGCAAGTCCACTAGCTGAGCCGCTATGCCACCTTATTCCCATTGCAAATAAGCCCTTCGTTTGTATGGGGGAAAATTTAAAAACCTGCTAATGCTAGACATTTTAAATAAAAACCAAACATGCTGGAAACTTACAAAATAAAAATGCAGGAAGATTGTTCAAAGTCCAGGACAAGGGGTGCTGGAAACACTCAACAGGTTAGGAAACATCTGTGGAAAAACAGATTGATTTCGTTGGCTATATTTAAGAGGGAGTTGTGGCCCTTGTGGCAGGGGATTTGGGACCTTTGGTTGGATGATCAGCTTCATATTATGTCTACTCCTGCACCTAATGTTCAGTTTCTATGAAACACTCAACAGGTTAGGCAACATCTGTGGGAAAAATAATTAACGTTTTCAGGTTTGGGACCTTTGGTCGGAACAGCTTTTATGTCTCTTTGTTCAATTTAGATATACAACATGGAAACAGGTCCTTCGGCCTACCGAGTCTGTGCTGACCAGTGTTCCCCATACATTAGCATTATCCTACACACTATGGACAATTTATGATTACTATTGAAGCCAATTAACCTACAAATGTGTAGGAAACGAGAGCACCCGGAGAAAACCCATGCGGTCAAGGGGAGAACATACAAACTCCGTACAGACAACACCCGTGGACAGGATCAAACCCAGGTCTCTGGCGCTATAAGGCAGCAACTCTACTGCTGCGTCACCGTGCCACCCTTGTGTAGATGTCTAGCTAAATTAGAATAGTATTTCACCGCTAATGGTCCACTAATGGAATATGATGTTTTTCCTTAATAATTTATGATTGCACTGATATAATGTGTCTAGATGACGGGATGTTCTGTTGCCAGTCTGGAGAAATCTTTGCAAAATTATTGCATTATAAATGCCTGATTGTTATGAGGCACAGCCCCAATTCCAAAACCCCCCAATAAAAAACAAATTCTCAATGCACTAATAAAAGTTTGCAATTACCTCTAATGACACTTGAAACAATCAGAATGATTATTTTGAGCATCAAAATTTCTCCATGAAATCTAGTGATTATTTAGTTCCTACAAGCTTGCATATTCTAAATCAGAATGTTTATAATAATACCTTTGGGGCAAAAAAAAACTTTCAGTAAAAACAAATTACAATCCCACTCAGCAACAGAGATTTAATGACGCATTCTAATATTTGATACATTCATTTTTTAGTTAATAGCTTCCACTTGAATCCAAATTATACAGTTTAAAATGATGTTTTATGCTTAAGTAGTTTATTTCACCCATTTAGCTCTTTATTATGTCGATAAAAATTTAAAAATGCGTATCTAAAATGGCATGAATCTACTAATATGATACTGTTTACAGTGATGTAAAATTATGAATTTGCCCACAATGCGCAAAATCACAGCATTTAGCTTCAACAACAACTGGGCCTTCGGCATTGATTTAAAACAAAGGAACATTTTGATGGAGAAGGTAAATGGTTGAATTGTTAACACATTTGAATTTATGGTGCCTTGGTTGCCCTTTACTTTATTACAAAATGGATGTTGGAGCAGTGGTTGGAATAGGTGAAGTACGGAGAATCTGATCGGTATCTGTAGCTTAATCCTACCTTTCCGAATCGAATTTTTGAATGGGAGGGGGGGGGGGGGGGGGCCTTGGTTAGCCACCTTTTCAGGTCTTTGTGGAAGTCCACAAAATTTTTTTTTTTTTTTTTAACTGTCAAATCAGCAAATCTTGGGAAGGATAAGCGATGGAAGTCTTTTCCCACTGTTCATCAGGAAATCTTTGCCTATCTGTTAGATGGAAGTGATTTGCATGCCCATGCCTTGTATGTTATCGGATTGCACACTAGCACGGTGACTGGTAAAACCTTGGAAAATACTGGACACTCATCATGTCGGGCAGCATCCGTGAGGTTCACAAGATTGATCCCTGGGATGGCGGGGCTGTCATATGAGGAAAGATTGAAAAGATTAGGCTTGCATTCACTGGAGTTTAGAAGGATGAGGGGCGATCTTGTAGAAACATGTAAATTTATAAAAGGACTGGACAACTAGATGCAGGAAAAATGTTCCCAATGTTGGGCGAGTCCAGAACCAGGGGCCACAGTCTTAGAATAAAGGGGAGACCATTTAAGACTGAGGTGAGAAAATACTTTTTCACCCAGAGAGTTGTGAATTTGTGGAATTCCCTGCCCCAGAGGGCCAAATCACTGGATGGATTTAAGAGTTAGATAGAGCTCTAGGGGCTAGTGGAATCAAGGGATATGGGGAGAAGGCAGGCACAGGTTATTGAATGGGGAGACTCAGCCATGGTCACAATGAATGGCGGTGCTGGCTTGAAGGGCCGAATGGCCGCCTCCTGCACCTATTTTCTATGTTTCTATATGTCATAGTTATACAGTAGGGAAACAGGCCTTTTTAGTGCAATTTGTCCATACTAACAAATATTCAACTTGTCCATGAAACCTGAGCTTGTCTACATTTGACCCTAAACCTTTCCTATCTATGAACCTGTCCAAAAGTGTAATTGTACGCGCGTTCCCACATACTCTTGCAGCTCATTCCATACTTCAAGTACACACTTATTGTCACATGCGCCAATTTGTACAATGATATTTGAGTTACCATACAGCCATACGAATAAAAAGAACACAATACACAATAGAATTTAGCATAAACATCCACCACAGTGGAATCAACATTTCTCACTGTGATGGAAAGCAATAAAGTTCAGTCAATATTCCTCCTTTTGTTCACCCATGGTCGGGGCCTAGAATCCTCTACAGTCGCCGCTATGGGCGGCCCGATGTACAGGTCCTCTCGCCGGGATGATCGAAACCCCGACGTCGGGATGGATCGGAACACACTCTGCCGCTTGGAGTTTCCGAATCGGCCGCTTCTTACGGGAGAACGCGGCTTCTGAAGTCCACAGTCCCACTGGATGGAGCACTAACACTGGTGTTCCTCGGCAAAAGATCCAAGGCTCCGCAATGTTACAGTCAGCATCGCGCCCGCAGCTAGAAGCTCCGCAGACCACAGCTTCACGTTGTTAAAGTCAGCAGGCCCCGCGATCGGAGCTACAACACTGACGATCCTCGACAAGGATCCCAGGCTCTGCGATGGTAATTCTGTGCTGTGCTGTGCCTGCTTCTGAAGCACTGGACCCGTCTCCGGTCGAAAAGGCTGCGCCAATACAGTTGGTAGGCCGTGAGGGGGGCGGAGATGCGACTTGGAGAAAAGACGCATCTCCATCCAGGTAAGTGACTGAAAAATGGTTTCTCCCTATTGCCCCTCACCACTCCCAAACAAGACATACTGAGAAACATTAAAACATACATTAAGACGCACTAAAAATAACAAAAAAGGCGAAAGGACTGACGAGCTGCTGGCGAGGCAGCCACTCTGTGTGGACAAAATGATCCCTCTGAACCCCTTTAAATATTTTCCCTTTTACTTTAAACCTATGTTCTCTAGTTTTAGATTCACCTAACCTGGGAAAAATAATATGAGCATTCACCTTATCTCTGCCCGTTGTAATTTTATAACTTCTATAAGATCACTCCATCAGTCTTCATTCCAGTGTAATAGTCCTAGTCTCTCCTGCTTCACACACCTCAAGCCCTCCAGCCCCTTCAACTGCCTTGTCAATCATTTCTGCACCCTCTAGATTTATAATGGCCTTCCTATGTATTCCACTCACTTACAGATATCGGGATCAGTTTACAAGGCATGGCAATTAATGAATGTGAAGCAAGAAGAATAGATATGATTGAAGAATGCAAAAGCGCAAAGTCTTTTTTGCAACCTAGAGAATTATTACATGATAATTTTGGATTGGAATTTTGTGTTTATTCAGTCGAAAATATTGAACAGAAAAATAAAATTGTCTAATAATGTGATCTGAACACATAACTATATTTGCAGCACCACCTTGTGGATATATTTGCATGTGGCATTGTTTCAACTGCTGTTCAACTCTTTTTTAATGAATAAAAACATTAGCACATTGGCCTGCAATTCAACAGAGGTTCTGCCAGCATCCCATGGTGAAGCAGCATGAGCATCATAAACTTGGAGAACCCGGCAGAAGTTCAAGGTTAGTGTTACAATGATTTATAAGCTGAATACATAAGTTACAATGAGACAAGCAAGTTCAAAGACAGAAATGATGTATCCTTTAAGTAACCACGATAGTTAATTAAACCAATGTGTACACAGTGGTGGGGCAGTGGGAGATGAGTCCCAACCCACATCATTGCCAGGAAGCAAATTAAAATCATATGAAAATGCCTGAATGTATATTTTATGTTTTGAAAAAAAAGGGAAATTGTAATTCCTTCTCTTACTCAAAGGTCGAGAACATATATAATACTGATATGAGCCATAATATTACTGTCGTCAAATGAATGCATTTTTCCTTGGATTTCAACTCCGGTCAGTAAATGGAAAATGTTCTTTGATTTAGACATTAATGGTTTTCTGACAACTTGGCACATTTGGTAGCATCCAAGAGGAGGGAAACAGTTACATGTCAATGAGATGGAAAGGATAAAGAGAACAGTTACTTTAAAAGAACAGGTAGAGAAAGAAAGACAGAGACACATCTGTGAAGAGAGAAACAGAGTCTGGATTATCAATCTCTTTAAAGCCACAATAATGGACTATACCTAAATACCTAAAGTCTGCTTTATCTAAAGTTTTGTGCTTAATTAGTTATATTTGAAGGACGAAGACTAATAGTTCACTGAACAATATTTTTTCACATAAAGTCAAGGGATATTGTAGATTTGTTCAAGAATGAGACTTTGTGTTAAGATGGCAACTGAAGAGCTTGTCTGTTGGTGCACACATCCATTGTACTCGCGGATCAGCTTGAGACTCTGAAATCTGATTTGACCGTGGTGTTTACCTACTCAGAGGTGATGGCTTTTGTTCAGAACCAACGCTCACTCATACTTAGACAAAATACTCAGAAAATGCACAGACAATACATAGAAACATAGAAAATAGGTGCAGGAGTAGGCCATTCAGCCCTTCGAGCCAGCACATTCAATGTAATTATGGCTGATCATCCACAATCAGTACCTCATTCCTGCCTTCTCCCCATATCCTTTGATTCCTCGAGCCCTAAGAGCTCTATCTAACTCTCTTTTGAATGCATCCAATGAATCGGCCTCCACTGTCTTCTGAGGCAAAAAAATCCACAAACTCACATCTCTGGGTGAAAACGTTTTTCCTCATCTCAGTTCTAAATGGCCTACCCCTTATTCCTAAACTGTGGCCCCTGGTTTTGGACTCCCCCAACATCGGGAACATGTTTCCTGCACCTAGCTTGTCCAATCCCTTAATAATTTTATATGTTTCTATAAGATACCCTCATCCTTCTAAATTCTAGTGAATACAAGCCCAGTCGTTCCATTCTTTCATCGTATGACAGTCCCGCCTTGTGAACCTACGCTGCACTCCCTCAATAGCAAGAATGTCCTACCTCAAATTAGGAGACCAAAATTGCACACAGTACTCCAGGTTTGGTCTCACCAGGGCCCTGTACAACTGCAGAACGACCTCTTTGCTCCTATAATCGAATCCTCTCGTTATGAAGGCCAACATGTCATTCGCTTTCTTCACTGCCTGCTGTACCTGCATGCTTACTTTCAGTGACTGATGTATAAGGACCCCCAGGTCTCAATGCACTCCCCCTTTTCGTAATCTGGCACCATTCAGATAATAATCTGCCTTCTTGTTCTTGCCACCAAACTGGATAACCTCATATTTATCCACATTATACTGCATCTGCCGTGCATCTTCCCACTCACCCAACCAGTCCAAGTAACCCTGCATCCTCATAGTATCCTCTTCACAGTTCACACTGCCACCCAGCTTTGTGTCATCTACAAATTTGCTAATGTTACTTTTATAAAGCAAACAATTAAAGGTATGTACCTTATTTTTACATTAAATGGGGCATATATATAACCCTATATATAAATATCTATAACGAATAGTAAGTAGCATTTGCACTAATCCAGCGCGCTGTCAACATTCTAAACCAGCGCGCGTTCACACATGAACCCACTAGAAAGCGATTTAAATGGGCATTTATTTACAGCCACTAAATTCGCCATTTGGCCTATAAATTAATGCGTTATATTGTGAATTATTTGAATAATCTTTTGGGACCCATAGGCTATTTATGTCCTTTCTCTTTGTCCAAGATCACAGCTTTTTGTAATATCCATGGGAACAAGATGCAACCGAGTAAAAATGGTCATAACTTTTTTATACTTGAGATATGAAAGTCAAATTAAACCTTTATCTGACCCCCAAAATTTACCATTGCTACTCATAGTATTCTTCACCACACTACCCATTTGTGTCTCTACAAATTTGCTAATGTTACTTTTAATTCCTTCATCTAAATCATTAATATATATTGTAAGGAGCTGCGATCCCAGTACCGAGCCTTGCGGCACCCCACTAGTCGCTGCCTGCGATTCTGAAAGGGACCCATTAATTCCTGCTCTTTGTTTCCTGTCTGCCAACCAATTTTCTATCCATGTCAATACCCTACCCCCAATACCATGTGCTCTAATTTTGCCCACTAATCTCCTGTGTGGGACCTTATCAAAGGCTTTCTGAAAGTCGAGATACACTACATCCACTGGCTCTCCCTTGTCCTCAAAAAATTCCAGAAGATGAGTCAAACACGATTTCCCCTTCATAAATCCATGCTGACATGGACCGATCCTGTTACTGCTATCCAAATGTGCCGCTATTACATCTTTAATAATCTACTCCAGCATCTTCCCCACCAACCGATGTCACGCCAACTGGTCTATAATTCCCTGTTTTCTCTCTCCCTCCCTTGTTAAAAAGTGGGATAACATTAGCTATCCTCCAATCCACAGGAACTGATCCAGAACATATAGACCATTGGAAAATGATCACCAATGCATCCATGATTTCTAGAGCCACCTCATTGAGTACCGTGGGATGCAGACCATCAGGCCCTGGGGATTTATCATCCTTCAGTCCCATTAGCCTACCCAATACTATTTCTCGCCAAATGAAAATTTATTTCAGTTCCACTACCCCCTTAGATCCTCTGTCCTCCAGTACTGGGAGATTGTCTGTGTCTTCCTTAGTGAAGACAGAACCAAAGTACCTGTTCAACTCGTCTGCCATTTCCTTGTTCCCCACAATAAATTCACCTGTTTCTGGCTTCAAGGGACCCACATTTGTCTTAACTAATCTTTTCCTCTTCACAAAAGCTAAGAAGCTTTTACTATAATTCTTTATATTCTTCGGCTAGCTAACCTTCGTACTTCATCTTTTCTCCCCGTATTGCCTTTTTGGTTACCTTCTGTTGCTCTTTAAAAGGTTCCCAATCGTCTGGCTTCCCGCTCATCTTTGCTATGTTATACGTCTTCTCTTTTAGCTTTATACTGTCCTTGACTTCCCTTATCAGCCATGGTCGCCTCTTACTCCCCTTTGAATCTTTGTT
This sequence comes from Leucoraja erinaceus, assembly GCF_028641065.1. Taxonomy (NCBI): domain Eukaryota; kingdom Metazoa; phylum Chordata; class Chondrichthyes; order Rajiformes; family Rajidae; genus Leucoraja; species Leucoraja erinaceus. Next base: position 27,603,379 of record NC_073386.1, read on the forward strand.
TCTCTTTGGAATGAAATGATCCTGCATCTTCTGTATTATTCCCAGAAATTCAGGCCATTGCTGTTCCACCGTCATCCCTGCTAGGATCCCTTTCCAGTCAATTTAGGCCAGCTCCTCCCTCATGCCTCAATAGTCCCCTTTGTTCAACTGCAATACTGACACTTCTGGTTTTACCTTCTCCCTCTCAAATTGGGATTAAAACATCATATTATGGTCACTACCTCCAAGCGGTTTCTTTACCTTGAGTTCCCTTACCAAATCCGATTCATTACACAACACTAAATCTAGAATTGCCTTCTCCCTGGTAGGCTCCAGTACAAGCAGCTCTAAGAATCCATCTCGGAGGCACTCCACAAACTCCCTTTCTTGGGGTCCAGTACCAACCTGATTTTCCCAATCTACTTGCACATTGAAATCTCCCATAATCACCATAGCATTACCTTTGTTACATGCCAATTTTAACTCCTGATGCAACCTGCACTGTATATCCAGGCTACTGTTTGGGGGCCTGTAGATAACTCCTATTAGGTTTTTTTTTCCCTTACAAATTCTCAGTTCTATCCACAATGACTACATATTCTGATTCTATGTCACGCCTAGCAAAGGACTGAATTTCATTCCTGACCAACAGAGCTACCCCACTCCCTCTGCCCACCTGTCTGGCTTTTCGATAAGACATATAACCCTGAATATTCAGTTCCCATCCTCTTGCAGCCATGTCTCTGTAATTCCCACAACATCATGCCGACCAATCCCAACTGAGCCTCAAGCTCATCCACTTTATTTCTTATTTTTCGCGCATTCATATACAGGTATAACACTTTTAATTCGGTATTCACCTCCCCTCTCACACCGGTTCCTATTTCACCTGACCTTACCCTCTTATCCCTTCTTAAACTTTCCGTCCCATTAATTCGGGTGTCTTTCGTATCTTTTCCTGTACTCTCTTTCCATTTAACTCCATTCTTATACTTACAATTTGGCGAAACCTCCCCCCCGCTATTCAGTTTAAACCCACCCGTGTAGCACTAGCAAATCTACCTGCTAGAATCTTGGTCCCCCTCCAGTTAAGGTGCAACTCGTCTCTTTTGTACAGGTCACCCTTACCCCAGAAGAGATCCCAGTAAGGTCACCCAGTAAGGCTGAGGTTTTCTGACCCTTTATTTTCATTCTGATAATCTATCTATATAATATTAAAACTCTGTGGCTGCTGGCTGGCAGTGTTTCTGCCTGACATGGTTGCCGGCCTGTGGGTGCCAGCCTTTGATTCGTTGCTACGCCAACACCAGACCCACAAACGCCCAGAACTTTTCCATTTCGGTAGAGATTTCACTTTTCATTCCAAGTATCAACTCCTGATTAAATTTTGTCATGTTTATGTACACATTTTTTAATAAAATCCTTCCCCCCCCCCCCCCCCCCCGCCACCCCCCCCCCCCCCCCCCCCCCCCCCCCCGTCACTCATCTAGTCGCCTCCTGCTGGCCAGCGACCATAACGGCTGCTGGCGCACGCATCTCGCCTCAAAGACGCCATTTAAAAACAGCCGCACTGCTTAGTCCTGAACGGCTTGAGTTGGAGGACTACGTCTCCCGTGGGGGCTATGGGTAGGGAACGGCTGCGTTGGTGGAGCAGACCCGACGGGTCTGCACTTGGTCTAGTAGAGTATAAAAGTGTGTGCATATTGTAGGTACTTCCACAATATTGTTGATGAAGGAATTCCAATATTATGTCTTGGAAGTATCAATAACATATACCTAAATCAGGATGGTAAATGAAATGCAGAAGCACTTCAAAGTGATTGTACTCTCATGCACGTACAGCCTTTTCCATCTACCACACCTGTATTCCAAAGAACTGAAAAATATTTGGTATGTCTCAATCTGTACAATCTGACAAGAAATGAAATGCAAATTTTCTAGCTCATAGTCATAGGTAGAGTCATACAGCAGGGTAAAAAGTCCAACGGTAGACACAAAATGCGGGAGTAACTCAGCGGGACAGGCAGCATCTCTGGTGAGAAGGAATGTGTAACATTTTGGACCATGACCCTTCCTTCCTACTGGGGAAAAGGACCCTTTGGCCCAACCTGCCCATGCCGCCCAAGATACCCCCATCTACACTAGTTCCACCTGAGAGGGTACTGACATGGATAGAAAATTGGTTGGCAGACAGGAAACAAGGAGTAGGGATTAACGGGTCCCTACTCTGTGCGGAGGATGTTATGTGCGGAGGATGTTATCAGGATGCAGGGTGACTTGGACTGGTTGGGTGAATGGGCAGATGCACGGCAGATGCAGTTTAATGTGGATAAATGTGAGGTTATCCAATTTGGTGGCAAAAACAGGTAGGCAGATTATTATCTGAATTATGTCAATTTGGGAAAAGGGAAACTACAACGAGATCTGGGGTTCCTTGTTCATCAGTCACTGAGAGTAAGCATGCATGTACAGCAGGCAGTCAAGAAAGCAAATGGCATGTTGGCCTTCATAACGAGAAGAGTTGAGTATAGGCGCAATGAGGTCCATCTGCAGTTGTACAGGGCCCTAGTGAGACCACACCTGGAGTATTGTGTGCAGTTTTCATCTCCAAATTTGAGGAAGGGCTTTCTTGCTATTGAGGGAGTGCAGTGTAGGTTTGCGAGGTTAATTCCCGGGATGGCGAAACTCTCGTACAAATTTTCCTCAGAAGGCAGTGGAAACCAATTTTCTGGATGATTTCAAGAGAGAGTTAGATAGAGAAAGATAGCGGAGTCAAGGGATATGGGGAGAAGGCAGGAACGGGGTACTGATTGTGGATGATCAGCCATATCACAGTAAATGGTGGTGCTGGCTCGAAGGGCCGAATGGCCTACTCCTGCACCCATTGTCTATTGTCTATTGACCATATTTGGCTCGCATCCTTCTAAACTTTTCCTATCCATGTCCCTGTCCAAATGTTTTTAAAATGTTATAATAACTGCCACAACTTCCTCCTCTGTCAGTTAGCTCCATATAACTATGTGGAAAATATTGCTCCTTAGGTTCCTTTCTCCTTTCTTTCTCCTCTTACCTTAAACCAATGTCCTCTGGTTCTTGATTCCCCTGTTCTAGATTTAAAAATAACTCTTTGTATTCAGATACTAAGGGATGATCTTATGGAGGTTTAGAAGGTCATAAGAATCTCTTAATGGTCTTATATATATCTACAAGATCACCCCTCAGCCTTCTGTGGTCCAAGGAATAAAGTCCTAGCCTGCCCAGCTTATAGCTCAGGCCCTGGCAAACCAAACTCTTCCATGATTCTTTCCACATTAACAGAGAGTTGATCAAAACTGATTACAGACTCCAAATGATAGCAGAGTCAAACTGATATATGGTACTCCATTCCCTGACTGAGAAGGCAGGCAACGGGGCCTTATTTATTTATATTTATTTATTTATTTATTTATTAGATTGTGGATGATCAGCCAAAAAACAAAACACAAATATTTATAAAGCAGTAAATGAAATGGTGGTGCTGGCTCGAAGGGCCGAATTAATTCCCACCCCTACTCTTGTAATTGCATACCAGCTATTGTCTATTACACCAGTCTATTGACCATATTTGGCTCGCATCCTTCTAAACTTTTCCTATCCATGTCCCTGTCCAAATGTTTTTAAAATGTTATAATAACTGCCACAACTTCCTCCTCTGTCGGTTAGCTCCATATAACTATGCGGAAAATATTGCTCCTTAGGTTCCTTTCTCCTCTTACCTTAAACCAATGTCCTCTGGTTCTTGATTCCCCTGTTCTAGATTTAAAAATAACTCTTTGTATTCAGATTCTAAGGGATGATCTTATGGAGGTTTAGAAGGTCATAAGAATCTCTTAATGGTCTTATATATATCTACAACGATCACCCCTCAGCCTTCTGTGGTCCAAGGAATAAAGGCCTAGCCTGCCCAACCTCTGCTTATAGCTCAGGCCCTCAATTCCTGGCAACATTCTCATAACTCTTCTGTGCATTCTTTCCACATTAACAACATCCTTCCTATAGTAGAGTGATCAAAACTGATTACACTACTCCAAATGCAACCTAACCAATGTCTTATGTAACTGATAAGATCTCAACTTATGTACTCCATTCCCTGACTGATGAAGGCCAATGCACAAAAATTGCCTTATTTCATTTTTATTTACACCCCTTTCCCGGCCATGTGTGTGATTCCCCCCTCTCCAGCTTATTAGTTGCATTTTCATTTTGGCTGCCAGCAGGTCAGTGAATAAAAGAATAAAAATTGGACAACCATGTGAAACACGCATATCAAAAAACCCACAGCCAACACACCCATATTTGCGGATAAAGTGTCATAAACAATAGTGGGGTTATCTATAGGTGAAACCTGTACGCCCTTGCAGAGAGGGGTTGTTTGCAGTTGCAATAAATGAACATCATCTCAGGTGTGTCCGAAAACCAACTGGACAGCGACCCCCAGCCCACTGCAAGACGGAGCCAAGACTCACAGCCATTAATCCAACTCCCACCCAGAAGCTTATTCAACTTGTTCTTGTAAGCTCGGGCTGTGGGCATACAAATTTAGCAGCTATATGGGGACGGATTCATAGGGGGAGGGGGGTATTGTGCTACATCCCAGGGACCACTATATTTACACCAAACTTCCATTTGCCCACATTTCAACACCTCTAATCAAATATTTACAAAGCCATACAAAAAAAAAAAAAAAGAAAAAATAATAGAAAAAACCCGCAAATACCATATAGTATCTTAAAGTCTACGCTAAAAAATTTCCATTCCCAAGACCGACAAATTCTGAATTACGAAAAGTGTCTGGTCCCAAGGCTTTCGGATAAAAGGTTGTGCACCTGTATTTACAACCCATCACTCTATAATCACCCTTCCCAATACAATCAGTATAACAAATATCACAATCACCTATCCTCATCCCAATATTCTTTTAAATAGGTGTTTTTGTACATCTTTTTAAACTGAATTATGCTTGTGCTAAGTTTTATCTCCTGTTCCAGACCATTCCACAAATTCATACCACAGATTGCTATGAACATACTTTTAAGAGTTATTCTGACATTGAGTTTTTTTAAATTATGTTCCCCTCTCAAATTATACCCACCCTGTCTTTCAATAAACAGTTTTTGTATATTTCTTGGAAGTAAATTATTTCTTGCTTTGTACATGATTTGCACAGTCTTAAATTTAACCAGATCAGTGAACTTCAGTGTATGTGACTTTAAGAATAATAAATTGGTATGTTCAAGACATCCAACGTTATTGATAATTTTTATTGCTCTTTTTTGTAATGTGCATAATGGCTGTAGGTTGCTTTTGTAGGTGTTAGCCCATATCTCCACACCCTATTGACAACCCTATTTACAGTGCCATCCATAATGTTTGGGACAAAGACCCATCATTTATTTATTTGCCTCTGTACTCCACAATTTGAGATTTGTAATAGAAAAAAATCACATGCAGTTAAAGTGCACATTGTCAGATTTTATTAAAAGGTATTTTTATACATTTTGGTTTCACCATGTAGAAATTACTGTGTTTATATATGGGTCCCCCCCATTTCAGGGCACCATCATGTTTGGGGCACATGGCTTCACTGGTGTTTGTAATTGCTCAGGTGTGTTTAATTATCTTCTTAATGCAGATAGGTATAAGAGAGCTCTCAGCACCTAGTATTTCCTCCAGTCTTTCCTTCACCTGTAGAAACTTTTATTGCTGTTTATAAATAAGAGGACGAAAGATGTGCCAATGGATGTCAAAGAAGCCATTATGAGACTGAGAAACAAGAATAACACTGTTAGAGACTTCAGCCAAACATTAGACTTATCAAGATCAACTGTTTGGAACATCATTAGGAAGAAAGAGAGCACTGGCAAGCTTACTAATCACAAAGGGACTGGCATGCCAAGGGAGACCCCCACAGCCGATGATGGAAGAATTCTCTCTAAAATAAAGAAAAATCCCCAAACACCTGTCTGACAGATCAGAAACACTCTTCAGGAGTCATGCGTGGATTTGTCAATGACCACTGTCCGCAGAAGACTTCATGAACAGAAATACAGAGGCTACACTGCAAGATGCAAACCACTGGTTAGCTGCAAAAATTGGATGGCCAGGTTACAGTTTGCCAAGAAGTACTTAAAAGAGGAACCACAGTTCTGGAAAAAAAGTCTTGTGGACAAATGAGATGAAGATTAACTTATATCAGAGTGATAGCAAGAGCAAAGTGTGCAGGAGAGAAGAAACTGCCCATGAACCAAAGCACTTAATCTGTGAAACACAGTGGTGAGGGTGTTATAGCCTGGGCATGTATGACTGCTGAAGGTATGGGCTCACTTATCTTCATTGATAATACAACAGCTGATGGTGGTAGCATAATGAATTTTGAAGTGTATAGACACATCCTATCTGCTCAAGTTCAAACAAATACCTCAAAACTCATTGGCTGAAGGTTCATTCTACAGCAAGACAATGATCCTAAACATACTATTAAAGCAACAAAGAAGCTTTTCAATGCTAAAGAATGGTCGATTCTTGAGTGGCCAAGTCAATCACTCGATCTGAACCCAATTAAGCATGCCTTTTATATGCTGAAGAGGGACTATCTCCCAAAACAAGCACAAGCTAAAGACGGCTTCAATACTGGCCTGGTAGAGCATCACCAGAGAAGACACCCAGGAACTGGTGATGCCCATGAATCACAGACTTCAAGCAATAATTGCATGCAAAGGATATGCAACAAAATACTAAACATGACTACTTTCATTTACATGACATTTCTGTGTCCCAAACATTATGGTGCCTTGAAATGGGGGGGGGGGGGGGGGGGGGGGGGGGGGGGGGGGGGCCAAGTAAAAACACCGCTGTAATTTTTTACATGGTGAAACCAAAATGTATAAAAATGGCCTTTAAAAACTGACATTGTGCACTTTAACTACATGTGATTTTTTTCTATTACAAATCTCAAATTGTGGAGTACAGAGGCAATAAATAAATGATGGGTCTTTGTCCCAAACATTATGGAGGGCACTGTATCTGTGACACCACTTTAAAGAAAGTGAATCATAGAGGCCTCTGCTCTAAAGCATCTTAAATGCATCTTAAATGCCAATATTGTATCCAATTCTTGACGTTCTCAGAGAGTTTCATTTTGTTTAACAGGGTTATGACAAGTCCTATAATTAAAATGTGTTATCGTCATTTTGTTTATACTTTATTCAGTGAAAATGCCTGCATCAATAAATACTTGATTACTTATTGGTATGTGTAGCATGTGTCAATTCTTGCAGCGTGATACATTGGGTGAGGCAGACCACTGGGCTGTTTATTTTTGTCTTGTACTTTCTCTGGTTTTCATCCACAACTATTGAAATAATTCCAGTATATACAAAAGGGACCATTTCCCCTTAAGAGCCAAAAAATCAATATTTACATGAGTTCCCTGACAATGATGAATGCTCTTAAACAGGGACGGAGCAAAGTTTTAATCATTTCAATCCTACATGCTGCATTCTTTGGGTGGGGAGGAAGGGATAGAAAATTCAAAGTTCAAAAAGAAAAACATCAATTTAGTCCACGGGGTTGTGACTTAATTTTGAGTGATGTAGGTAACTGAGTTGGCTGTAAAAATATTTGGAACAAAGCCACTGATGACAGCGCAGAAAAGGAAAGCATTATCTATTTAGTTTACATTTATTTACTGTGTTTAATGCAAACCATTTCCAAATGGACTGTGAAAGTACATAAGCAGTATGTACTTTTCACACCATCGGTAGGATTTCTGTCATAAATCTAATTTAAATAGAGAGCGCTTATGAGCCAGTAACTCAAATGTACTTTGTGAGAAATTACTGTAATCCAAGTAAATTCATGCTGAAATCAAAAATTATTCATAAGATTTTTTATTAATGCCAGTATTTTGATTATACACCCTGTAGCGCCATTAACATTAGAAAAAATTCCCAAATTACCACAAATATATAAACAGTCAAAAATTGACACTATGCTGAAAGAGGTATGAGATGAATAATTACGTTTGGTCTCACCCAAATTTTCCAGACGAGTTAATGCAAATGTTAGAGGTGGAGAGGTAGATGGAATGTAGAAAGAAAATTCTAATGCTTGGGCCCTGAACATTTTTCAACATGATCATCAATGGAGTGGCGAGTAAAGAGTGGCGAGTAACAACATAAGAAATAGAACCAGGAATAAGTTGTAGGTTTGAATTTGGCTGGTATTCAATAAAATCATATCTGATCCTTTATCTTGCGTGCGACTGAAAATCCCGATGGGCTGTTAGCCACTGCCATATCCAAGCAGCAGGCCTGGCTCATCCACTGCGGAATCAGAAACCCGCTTGGAGAGGAAAGCCATGAAGCCCAGGTCCTACTCCCCAAGGGCTGGGGAGGTGGAAGAAGTCTGCGGTTGTGGCGGACGCAAGGGCTGGTAAGAAGAACAGGGTGTCTTACCTCCCACGCCCACAAGGTTGGCTGTGGGTGGTGCCCCAGGGCACAAAGGCTGAAGGTTGTCAGGTGAGGAGAGGGACGATGATTTGCTGGATGATGCGGAAGGAGGCGACAGCTGCAGCTGGTACTTTGAAAATGGTGCCAAAACATGGCAACTCTTGCATTTGGACTCAGTGGACTGTTTCTATATAGACATAAAAAGCTGGAGTAACTTAGCGGGACAGGCAGCATCTCTGCAGAGAAAGAATCGGTGACGTTTTGGGTCAAGACCCTTTGGTCCCGCTCTCCAGAGACGCTGCCTGTCCCGCTGAGTTACTCCAGCTTTTTGTGTCTATCTTCGGTTTAAACCAGAATCTGCAGCTCCTTCCTATACATTAATGTTAATAAATAAGAGTCGGTGTTGGGCATCCTTGTTATCTAGATGTTCCATCGATGAGTGTAGGAGCAGGAAGATGACATCTGCAGTGGGCCTGTTGTGGTAGGCAAAGCAGTGGATCAAGGGTCTCTGGGAGGCTGGAGTTAATGTTCGTTATGACCAACCTCTTGAAGCACTTCATGGTGGTGGATCTCAGAGCCACTTGACAATAGTCCTTAATTTTTATTTTACTCAACTGACTCATGTTAATAAAATCCTGGTGTAGGTGGGCTGCAGGAGAATCGGGAGATGTTAATATATAAAAGAATAGGTTGCAGGAAAATAAATGGGGGACTAGATCGATGGATTGTTCTCAGAGTCAGTGAAAACTCTGTGGGCCAAATGGCCTCTTATTGTCATAGGAAATAATATGTGATGTTTGAATGACAAAGGTTTGAATGACAAAAGATAGTAAGATTAAACGAGAACTTACCAGTTCGAAGTTTGATCATTATTTTATGAGGAGTACGTTGAGGGAATACGTGAAGAACCCCGCTAGGACGCATGCGTGTCATTCTTCAAAGCAGCGGTGTGAAATCACAGATAACTGTAATGACTAAACATAGTAAGATTAGAGAAGAAATACCAGTTGAGTTTATGATCATGGGTGGGAGCGGAGGGCACGTATTCCCTCAACGTACTCCTCATAAAATAATAATCAAACTTCGAACTGGTAAGTTCTCGTTTAATCTTACTATTTTACTTTGGAGTCACGTGAGTGACTACGTGAAGATTTCTTTTTTTTTAAATTTTATTTTTATTAGAAGTACGGTAAATTACAATACTACACAACACGTATGTCTTAATACATTTTTTGTACCGCTTCATTTTTTGAGCTTTAAGAAAAAGATAGAAGTAGAGAAAGTAAAGAAAGTGCGCAAGAGTCGTGAAGGTGCAGGAGAGTGTTGAGAAAAGAAAGCCCCTTAGAAATGGAGTTAGAGAAGGAAGTAAAGAAAGAAAGTAGACCCTAGAAAAGAAGGAAAAAGAAAGGAGATACAATCGCTCTATTATAACATTAAACTCCGCAGAAAGGGGACTACCAACCAAGTCTGTTTTTGTTGTTTTGTTGTTTTTTTTCACCCCCCGTTGCCAGATCCTGGTACCTTTATTTATTTATTTATTTATTTATTTTTAAAATTATTATTGCACCTTATGCTTGTAATAGTTCCAAAAACGTAGACCACGTCTTTTGGAAGTGGTCTGCTTTGCCTGCTAAGAGGAATCTCATCTCTTCCAGATATAGTGTTTCAAACATATTTGATATCCACATTTTTATTGTTGGTGTAGGTGCATTTTTCCAAAATTTAAGTATGAGCTTTTTTCCCATTATTAGCCCGTAATTGAGTAAATTCTTCTGAAACACTTTTAATTCAGGGTTACCTTCCGATATTCCAAAAATGATCCATTCTGGTTTTGGTACCAGTTTTATTTTAATTAATTTTGTAAAGATGTCAAATATTTCATTCCAAAATTTTTGTATTTTTGTACAAAAAACAAAAAAATGCGCTATGGTAGCTTCGTGACACGGACATTTATCACAAATGGGTGAGACATTAGGGAAGAGTTTATCTATTTTAGTTTTTGAATAATATAGTCTATGTAATGTTTTGAATTGGATGAGAGTATGTCGTACGTTGATCGAACATTTATGCACCTGTAATAAATGATTATCCCAGCTCTCTTTTGAAATTTTTATAGCTAATTCTTGTTCCCAGTCTCTTCTAATTCCATCAGTTGTGGGTATTTCTATGTTTAAGATGATGTTATATAAGTACGATATTAGATTAGCTGATTCCGCCTTTGTCTTCATTGCTTCATCCAGTAAGTCTGTAGGCATATTATGATAGTCTTTTGTGTATTTTTTCAGATAATCACGAATTTGAAGATATTTAAAATATTGATTATTTTTCAAATTATATTTCAGTTGTAGTTGTTGAAATGATAGTAATTTTCCCAATTCATACAGATCTCCGAGCATTTTGATTCCCATTCTTTCCCATTGTATAAATGATTTGTCTATAATTGATGGTTTAAACGATGGATTATTAACTATTGGTATTAAAAGAGATAGGTTTCTTAATTTTAAATTCTGTTTTGTTTGTTTCCATGTTCTAATTGTGCTATGTATAATTGGATTTTTATTATAATTTTTGTTATTCAGATGTATTGGTGAGAGGAGAGTCACTCCTATATTACATGGAGAGCAGTCCTCTCTTTCCATTACAATCCAGTCCACCTGCTGTGCAGAATTGTCCAGCAGGTGAATCATATTTTTAATATTTACTGCCCAATTATAATACATAAAGTTAGGGAGCGCTAGACCACCCAACTCTTTTCGTTTATTAAGGTGTGCTCTTTGTATTCTATGGGATTTATAATCCCATATAAAATTTGTAATGTCTGAGTCCAATTTTTTGAAAAACTTTTTGGGGAAATATATAGATATTGATTGAAATAAGCATAGGATTTGTGGTAAAAAGATCATTTTTATAGCATTTATTCTGCCTATTAGGGACATCGGATGTGCTTTCCAGAATTTAATCAAATTATTTAGTTTCTTAAGTAAGGGATTATAATTGGCTTTAAACATAGAAACATAGAAATTAGGTGCAGGAGTAGGCCATTCGGCCCTTCGAGCCTGCACCGCCATTCAATATGATCATGGCTGATCAAACATATCATGGTAGTTTCTAGTAATTTCAATTCCCAAATATTTGAATTTTTCTGTGGCTATTTTAAAGAGGAATTTCCAGAGGTGTATTGAGTCTTTGGGTTTTATCGACATAATTTCACTTTTGTTCCAGTTTATTCGATATCCTGAGAAGGATCCAAAGTCCTCAATTAAATTTAATATGTTTGGTATACTAATTTGTGGTTTTGTGATGTACAATAGTACATCATCAGCGTATAAAGATATTATGTTATTTGAGTGTTTTGTATTATAACCATAAATATCCGGGTGTGTTCTTATTTTTTCAGCAAGGGATCAAATTACCAAAGCAAATAACAGCGGTGATAGTGAACATCCTTGTCTATTACCCCTTGATAATTCAAATTTCGTGGATAGTATATTATTAGTTAGTATTCTAGCCGTGAGTTTGTTATATAATAATTTTATCCATGCGATGAAGTTCTCTCCCATTTGGAATTTTTGCAATACTTTAATCATATAATCCCATTCTACTTGATCAAATGCTTTTTCTGCGTCCAGTGAAATGATAGATAACTCTTGGTCATGAGATTTATGTGAGTGCATTATGTTAAGCAAGCATCTCAAATTATTGAATGAGTGTCTCTTAGGTATAAATCCTGTTTGATCCTCATTTATTAATCTACTAACATACCTGCTTAGTCTTCTGGCTAGTGTTTTCGCTATTCTTTTTTGATCCGTATTTAACAGAGCAATAGCTCTATATGATTCTGGTTCTTCTATATTTTTATCTTTTTTAAGTATTAATGTGATCGTTGATTCTGCTAATGTTTCAGGTAAGCTTTGCTTTTTTTGAAGATTTCAAAGCTCTGTGATTTCATGCCCTGGAAACGAGTCCATGCCTCACATCTGCCTTATTTACTATAGGAGGAATTGTGTTAACATAATTTAGACATGATCCGATATTAAAATTCATGACATTTATTAACACAAATTATAAACCCCTTTTTTATGGGTTAAATTAATTTACAGAACTTAAAATTGTTTCTGCAAACGTTCCAGGTTTCATGACTGGTTTATGGTAAAACAATTGAAATGTTTTTTCCCCTGACCATCCTGCTGCCTTGAGGATTTGGTCCATTGGTACATGCAACTGCATTGCTGCCGATGTTGATGCAGCCCTGGTGGAATGAGATTTAAAAACATTAGTATCCACCCCAGCCTGAGTTAGAACCTGTTTCAGCCATCTTGAAATGGTCTGGACCGTCACTCTTTTATGTGGTTGTTTATGGCTGATTAAAAGTGCCTTCTCATTGCCTCTGATGTTTTTTGTTTTCTCCATATATAACGACAAATGTCTGCCTATGCAGAGACGATCATCTGTTGGGTAGTATCTAAATTCTATTTTGATGCCTGCTGATCCCTGTCTGTTCTGTTTTACTAATTCATAAATATGAAATGTAATATTTTCGGGTGTAGAAGTCATGTTGTCCAGTCTTAGTTTATGTAATGACTGTACCCTCTGAGCCGTGACCAATGCCATTAGCATGACTGTTTTTAATGTCAGTCTGTGTAGGGACAGAGCTGTTGCTGGAGACCAATTCCTGAGCATCTTCAGGACAATACTTACATCCCATATTTGGGAGTACCTGGTTCTTGGGGGATTAGTATTAAAAATTCCCCTCATGAATTTTGTTACCAGTGGGTGAGTCCCAACAGAGTGACGCTCTGTTCCTTGCCATAGATACGTTGATAAGGCACTTCTGGCACAGTTGATGGCACTGTAACTGAGCCCCTCATCATAATGGAGGCCTGCCAGGTATTCCAGAACAGACGGGATGTTCATCTCTCTGTAGGTGATGTTGTTATTGTGGCAATACATCTCCCATTTCCTGATATAGACCAGATATTGTTTTTGGGTGGACTGTCTTTGGGCCGCCGAAATCAAGTTCACTGTTTGGTCTGTCAGTCCCAGCTGTAGTAGTGGTATTTTTCAACTCTACAAATTAATAAATTTACATATTTATGGCATGGGTGGCTATCCCTTGTTACGGGATGTACCAACAAATCTGGTCTATTTGGGATGGTGATACATGGTTTCATGTTCAGTATCACTGGGAACCATGGTTGAGTAGGCCAATCGGGTACTATCAAAATACCAGACGCAGAGTCCTGCTGTATTTTCCTTAATTACCTGACTGATGAGGCAGAAAGGAGGGAATGCATATATAAACAATTTCCCCCAATGCAGCGAAAATGCATCTGTCGCCGCTGCCCCAGGGTCTGGTTCCCACGAGACATAATTTGATAATTGGTGATTAAGCCGGGATGCAAATAGATCGATATCTGGTGTTCCATATCGTGCTGTAATATCAGCAAATACTTTTTTGTTCAACATCCATTCGGTGTTTTCATTAAATTTGCGTGACCTGGTGTCTGCCACTAAATTTAGTTTACCTGGTAGGTAAGTTGCTGATATCCAAATATCTCTCTGAGTACACCATTGCCAGATTGTATTAGCCAGATTGTCACATGATGTCGATTTGTTTCCACCCATGTGGTTGATATATGCTACCACGGTGGTATTATCAATCTGTAATCTAACATGCTGGTGGTGTGACCGAGTACAATATGATTTTAGGCCATAAAATGCACCCAACATTTCCAGGTAGTTTATGCCCAGTGTGAGTAATAATGATGCTTCCTGAGCAGTCCATCTACCTCCACAGCTGGAGATGGAATTGGTGGCACCCCAACCAAGTGCACCAGCATCAGTTTGTAGCACCTTTGAAGGGTTGCTGATAATGATTGGATTGTAGGAATGCCAAATGTTATCTATCCACCAGTTTAGTTCCATTATGGCGTTGATTGGTAGCTTCATTGGTCTGTCAAAATGACCAGCATTAGTTTTGAGAGCTTGTATTTTTGCCCTTTGTAAATTTTGGTAATGTAAAGGCCCAAATTGTGTGGCTGGAAAGGCAGCCACCATTTTGCCAATTACTTTAGCTACCAACCTGATGGATGGTTTACTGATGCCAATGAGGTTTTTGCAAGCCTCTATTAATTCTGTCGCCTTTCCCTTTGGTAATGTCACCAACATGTAAACTGAGTCAATGGTGATCCCCAAATAGTCCATTGTAGTGGAAGGCGTTAATTTAGATTTAACTGGATGGATAATAAACCCCAGTTTTTCAAATAATTGTTTTGTGGCTGTTACAGTTTGTTTGGCCAATTCCAAATTTTTGCCCACAATGAGTATGTCATCTAGATATGCCATGACCATGTGTCCTTGTTTCCGTAGAAATGCTAGGGCTGGTTTCAAATTTTTTGTGAACAGCCTAGGGGCTGATGTTAACTCATTTGGTAGTGCTCTGTATTGCCAAAGCTTTCCCATCCAGTTGAATTTTAAGAAATATCTGTGGTCACCTCGCATAGGCACTGAATAGTAAGCATCTTTTAAATCGATGCTGGCCATGAAGTAACCCTGGGAAATCAATTGTTTAGCAGTAACAAAGGTTTCCATTTTTAAATGAATGTATTGTACAAAAGTATTCAATTTGGTCAGATCTATGATGATGCGACAACCACCATCTTTTTTGTTTTTGGTAAATATATTGGACACGAATTCTAATGGTTCGTGTTGGGATTTTTCAATTACACCTTTTGCGTAAAGCCGCTCCAGTTCAGCATGTACTTCTGATTTCTCTTTACCCGAAAGTACGAACACTCGGTTTGGTATATGTTGAACTGGAGGGTTGTATTTGTGCATAAATTCTATAGTATATCCCTGGATACTGCTTAAAATATAAGTGTCAGTAGTTATCATGCTCCATGCATTCAGAAAGGAGTGTAATCTACCCCCTACCTCCGTGCTCCCTGTATTTTGTAGGGAACCAGACCCACCTACCTCCATAGTTACCAGTGGCAGGTTCACTTCTTCCTGTAAGTCTTCCGTTGTTGTTGAGGCGGATTCTGGGTTTGAGGTTTGGTTGATGTTGGAGGTTCTCTTATCTTCCAAGAAGGTCGGCCTGGGCCATGGCCTAAAAAACTCATGTTTATTGTACCGAACCTTCGAGCTTTCACCAGTCGGTCTCCCGGACCATCCTGTTCTACTGGTGGGAGCGTAGGGGTGCTGTCTGTAGTTGTAGTGGATTTTGGATGAAGTCCCTTTAATGAGTCCCAGGGTTTTTGATTCTTCATCGAGCTCTTTTACTTGCTTCGATAAGTCCCCTCCAAACAGTAGTATTGGTGGTTTTGGGGTCCCAGGTTTGCACAGACCCGCGAATTTTGGATTTAGTGTGGGTCGTATGGCATTCTTTCTGATGTTGTTTAACTCATATTGAGTATTACAAAACAATGCCAGTGCATCCTGTTGGTCTTGGGACATATCTTTTTCATCCACTGTGCGGGCGAATGCTGTTATCCCTGCAGCTAGGAGTTTTAATACTTTCTGGAGTTTAACGTCCATGCTCCTAACTCCTGTTCCAATATGTTTCCATATGCAGGTGTTGACTGCTGGAACATTCAGGGATATGCAGTTTCCCGGTGCCAGATGTCTAGATGTGGTGTCCAATACAGCCTGTTCTTGTAGCTGGTTTAAAGACATATAGTCTATACTGGCAGCAAGCTTTTGCTCCAGGTTATTGCCAGCCTGGTCTGGCTGTATGAAATTGGACACCATGTCCAGCAGATTTTCTCTTTCCTGCACCCCCTGCACACTTGATTTTTCTTCCAAGAACCCCTCTTCAAGGTCAGCCCAGAACTGACCCCCAGTGCTCCCCTCTGATGAGGGAGAGACACTGTGCAGCCCTCCAAGGGGTGCTGCTGTGGGTTTACCATAGGGCCCACAGTGACTCGACTCCATCTCCCGGAGCCTGTCACGTTGGAGCAAATGCTCCATGCACCGCTCCATCCGGCTCCAGCGCTCACGGTCGCTGGCCGTCACGGTCAGACTCCTCTGAGTCTACGACTCTATTGGTTTTGTGTCTAGCCTTGCCGCCCGGCCGCGGGTGGATTTGGCCGGTGCGGAGGCGACATCGGGCACAGCTGATCCCATTATTGGTGATCCAAGTGCCGCTGGCCACTGCTGGCTGCCAGCAGTTCCACGGTCCTTCACCAGCTTCATCGCAGCCCTTGTTTTCTTTCCTTTCTCCATGTTTCCTACATGTAGTTGGTATAAGAAACACACATTAACCGCAGAATAATCTTACCTGCCAGTTCCGGCTTTTTAAACTGCCGCTGCGGGGGAACGTCCTTCCACCCCGCCTGACGTTTGCAATGCGTGTAGCGATATATGACACGCATGCGTCCTAGCGGGGTTCTTCACGTATTCACTCACGTGACTCTGAAGTAAAACAGAGGTTTGAATGACAAAAGGGCTGAGCAGGAATGGAGGTAGGATATTTATGCTGATAAATAGACTGCATGAGCATATGGAAGTTTGCCTGTACTCTGAGGTACAGGGTTAAAAGCCCAGTAGTTGTATAAAGCAAGCAGGCAGAACTTTGAGAACACTAGGGCAGAGATGAAGAATTGGGTGGTAAAATTAATCTTCCTGTTACAAAGTTTATTTAGGATTTCTGTAAACCACGAAAACACAGTGGAGAGCCCCAGCATTCAATAGGTGTTCTGCCTACAAGCTCCTACTACCTTATGTGACATTTGTGCTTATTCCATACAAATGAGTCTGCAAATCCATTGGGGTTAGAATTGCAAGGTATTGAACATGACATCTGTAATGTAGCCTTAGCTGTGTTGCAGGTAAGCATTAAATGTGCTATTATACTTTATCAATCAGCAGGTGGCAGCATCATCCTTCTTAATAATATAAATGAAACCATTGGTTTAGTAGCACTGTATAGAAAATTAGTTCATTTTTCAGATGCAGATTATTTGCCAGAAATCTAATTTCCCTTGCATCTGCCTTGTCTCCCTTTATATATACTTTCTGTTTCTACCATTTTCAGTTTTTATTTCCAATAATTGCATTTTCATATTTAAAACATCCCTTCTCATCCATATAGAGGCACAAGGAACTGACCATGCTAGAATCTTAAGCTGGACATAAAGTGTTGGAGGAATTAAGTGGGTCAAGCAGAATTTGTGGAGGAATGAATAGGGAATGTTTCGGGTTGGGACCCTTCTTCTGACCTGAAATGTTGCCTGCCCACATGTCGTGTAACCCACTGAGTTCCTCCAGCACTTTGAGTTTTTCTCTTCCATATAATTCTTCCATATTCAAGTCACATACAGTATTACACCTCATTTTTATCTGGAGGATGCTGGGTTTTGGAGAAACACCCGCGTACTGTCCTGACCTCCAGTGCTGCCTGCATGGATGAACAAGTGCTTTCTAGCATAGTACAGGAAGGTTATCCTCTTATTCGTAAATTAAGTTTCCTAGTCTTGATGACTTGTGACTGCATGGAATTGCTCTGGATCCTCTGTTTTCCTCCTATATCCTAAAGACATGGGCTGGTAGGGTAACTGGTCACTGTATATTGCTTGTAGTGTCTGGGTGAGTAGTGGAATCTGGGAGGAGTTAATAGAAATGTGAAGAGAATAAAAATGGGATTGGTATCAAAGGGTGTTTGATAGTCAGCAGACTCAGTGGGCTGAAGGGTTCGTTTCCATGATGACTCTTCATGAATCCTTGAAGGCATTTGGGGATCCTCCTGATGTATGGTGTTTACTCTGACAGTAGAACAGCAAAACTCTCAGAGATAGAGGTCCACACTGATCCTTAAAATGGCGTTAACAGGTATAGAAACTAATCAAAAGTCTAATATAATATGGTCCTTTATATCTAGACATTAAAATTTACAATGATTGAAGTTTAGTGAGATTGTCACAGCTAGAGTGTATAATTTAAAATGAGAATGATCTCTTACTGTAGTAAAGTTAGGAAACAATTTTTAACCAAATTGTAGTAGAAGTTTGGAATCTTTCTTGCAAATGGCAATTATAAAAGATGAAATAGCGGCAAATTTGGATAGCAGTAATAGGATCGGTCCGAGTCAGCATGGATTTACGAAGCAGAAATCATGCTTTACTAATCTTCTGGTAATGTTTGAGGATGTAACTAGGAAAATGGACAAGGGAGAGCCAGTGGATGTAGTGTACCTGGACTTTCAGAAAGCCTTTGATAAGGCCCCACGTAGGAGATTAGTGGGCAAAATTAGAGCACATGGTATTGGGGGTAGGGTACTGACATGGATAGAAAATTGGTTGGCAGACAGGAAACAAAGAGTAGGGATTAATGGGTCCTTTTCAGAATGGCAGGCGGTGACTAGTGGGGTCCGCAAGGCTCGGTGCTGGGACTGCAGCTATTTACAATATACATTAATAATTTTGATGAATGGATTAAAAGTAACATTAGCAAATTTGCAGATGTCACAAAGCTAGGTGGCAGTGTGAACTGTGAGGAGGATGCTAGTGACTTGGACAGGGTGACTTGGACAGGTTGGGTGAGTGGGCAGATGCATGGCAAATGCAATTTAATGTGGATATATGTGAGGTTATCCACTTTGGTGGCAAAAACAGGAAGGCAGATTATTATCTAAATGATGTCAAGTTGGGAAAAGTGGAAGTACAACGAGATCTGGGGGTCCTTGTTCATCAGTCACTGAAAGTAAGCATGCAGGTACAGCAGGTAATGACGAAAGCTACTGGCATGTTGGCCTTCATAACAAGAGGAGTTGAGGAGAGGAGCAAAGATGTCCTTCTGCAGATGTACAAGGCCCTGGTGAGACCACACCTGGAGTATTGTGTGCAGTTTTGGTCTCCAAATTTGATGAAGGACATTCTTGCTATTGAGGGAGTGCAGCGTAGGTTCATGAGGTTAATTCCCGGGATGGCGGGACTGTCAGATGTTGATAGAATCGAGCGACTGGGCTTGTATACACTGGAATTTAGAAGGATGAGAGGGAATCTTATTGAAACATATAAGATTATTAAGGGATTGGACATGCTAGAGGCTGGAAACATGTTCCCAATGTTGGGGGAATCCAGAACCAGGGGCCACAGTTTAAGAATAAGCGGTAGGCCATTTAGAACGGAGATGAGGAAGAACTTTTTCACCCAGAAAGTTGTGAGTCTGTGGAATTCTCTGCCTCGGAAGGTAGTGGAGGCCAATTCTCTGGATGCTTTCAAGAGAGTGTTAGATTCAGTAGAGCTCTTAAAGATATCAGAGTCGAGGGATATGGGGGGAAGGCAGGAACGGGCTACTGATTGTGGATGATCAGCCATGATCACAGTGAATGGCGGTGCTGGCTCGAAGGGCCAAATGGCCTTCTCCTGCACCTATTGTCTATTGTCTATTGTGTATTGTCTATTGCTGCTGGGTAATTATTTAAAGTTGCTGTGAATAGATTTTGTTAAAGAGAGGTATTTAGGAATACGGCTAAAGATGGATATTTGGATTTGAGTTAAAAGTTACTGGCTATTTCATTGAATGATGGACATGGCTCAAGTGGTTGAATGGACTATTGCTGATCCCATGTCTCATGCCAAGGTAATGATGACATTTCAGGAGAATCCACAGAAATCTGCAGTTAATGAAATAGATGTACCCCGTCCTTTCTAAAAATTGTTAGGAAATCTAAAGGTTTATTGCTTTTTTTTTTTTTAAACTTTTAAAATAAATCAAGGAATAAGGGTAGGATCCATTGTACATTAAGATGTCAAAATTAATAAACAGAGAATACCACCTTTAGTTGTGGAATAATTTGCAAAATCTGCTCATACCAACGATTAGCATGTGAATGTTTATTTACACGAGGCAGTCCTAAAGAAAACTTTAAGGGAGCTTTCCTATTTGGAAGTGCACTTTAAATGTTTGTGCCTGTGGCAGTTTAAATCTAATGTTTCTTTGCTGTGTACCTGAAGTACAGAAATAACACAGTGGACATAGAAATATGTCTTGGAGCAAGGAGAATTCCACTGTGTTCCTTAAATTTCCAAATAAAGGTGTGGACATGCAGTAATACAATTTCATAAAAGAGGTACTCTCTCTGAACTGAAACCTGCTCAGACAACATTTTCTAACGGAACTGGAATTGATTGCCATCTTTGGGACATTCAGTAGCGTCCCTATGTGGTAGGATTCAAGGAAATGAAGGGAACATTTTAGACAGATTCTTGGTATTTCTGGGCAATTGATAAGGGGCTATTTATACAAAATGTTGGCAACACATCCATTGAATCATTGGCAGTCATCACACACAAGTAACAGGTTGATACAATTTGTGTTCATGAAGCAGGTCATTTTGTCTGCAGGATGTCATAGGTAAAAGATGCCTTGAGAACCATACAAGTCCTCTCCTTCAGTGTCTGGCTGGCCATAGAGAAAATGATAAATTTATCACCATGATTATCTCCGAGATTACAGATTACAGACTAGTTTTTGTTCATATACACCAGGAGTCAAATAAATTCCTTGTTCACATGAAGCTTACAGAGTAAGCAGTGTAATACTAATGAATTAATACAATGAAGATGCCAAAATAGCAGAAAGGTGCAAAGGTTGTTTTGCAAAAATTGAATTGCGCCAAAGAATACTAAAGTATAATAATGGAACAACCAGCGTGTTTGAGTTAAGAGTGAGAGTAGGTGGCAGCACCTCCAGAAATGGGGTGTGAATGAGATGATTGGTTCAGGATTTGGGGGGTGAAACTGTTAAGTCTAGGCATCGGTGCTTCAAGCTCCTTATCAGCCTTCAGTCCCATCAGTTTACCCAACACAATTTCCTGACTAATGTGAATTTCCTTCAGTTCTTCTCCCACAAGGAAGAAGAGAGAAAAGCAAATGGCCAGGGTTGCAGGCATCCTTGACGATTCCTCCAGCCTTCCTTATGCAATACACTGTAATGATTGCCTGGATGGAAGGAAATTATTAGCCTAAGATGGACAGGGCTGTGTTTCCCACTCTCTGCAGGTTTAGGCAGTCAAGGGCAGAGCAATTGCCATACCAGGCTGAATGGCATCCCATCCGAATACTTTCTATAGCTATTCTGTAGACGTTTGAGAGAATCCTTGTGGACGTCAAAGCTTCTCATACACTGATATGCTTTCTTGATTATCGTATCAGTATACAGGGACCATGTTAGGTTGAAGATAGACACAAAATGCTGGAGTAACGCAACGGGTCCGATAGCATTTCTGGAGAAAAGGAATATGTGACGTTTTCGATCAGAACCCTTCGTCAGTCTCTTGAGCTTGAAGCAGGGTTCCAATCCAAAGCATTACTTATTCCTTTTCTCCAGAGAGGTTGCCTGACCCGCTGAGTTACTCCAGTATTTAGTGTCGATCTTCAGTATAAACCAGCATCTGCAGTTCCTTCCTACATGGCCATGTTAGGTTGTTGGATTCTTTAAGCTGTCGACAATCTCTAGAGCAGTTCTAGTGATTAGGCCAGAGTTGTGTTCACCCCTTGCCTCTTTAGGTCAACACCAACTATTTTGTTTTGCTGTCAGGTTATGTTATTGGCTTGACATCATGACACGAGATTCTCGATCTCTTTCCTGTGCATTGTCTCTGGCTGACAACAGTTGGATCATCCATGAACTTAAATATCAAGTTGCCATTTATATGGTCACACAATCATGGGTATATAGGGAGTAATGCATGGGACCAAACACATAAACGTGAGGGGTACCAGTATTGAGAGCAAGATAGAGGAAACCGAGGTCTGAATGTAGTGCAAAGAGATTGTAGTGCAAAGAGATTAGAAGATTGAGGGAGGATCTTATAGAAACTTACAAAATTCTTAATGGGTTGGACAGGCTAGATGCAGGAAGATTGTTCCCGATGTTGGGGAAGTCCAGAAGAAGGGGTCACAGTTTAAGGATAAGGGGGAAGTCTTTTAGGACCGAGATGAGAAAATCATTTTTTACACAGAGAGTGGTGAATCTGTGGAATTCTCTGCCACAGAAGGTAGTTGAGGCCACAGTTCATTGGCTATATTTAAGAGGGAGTTAGATGTGGCCCTTGTGGCTAAAGGGATCAGGGGGTATGGAGAGAAGGCAGGTACAGGATAATGAGTTGGATGATCAGCCATGATCATATTGAATGGAGGTGCAGGCTCGAAGGGCCGAATGGCCTACTCCTGCATCTATTTTCTACATTTCTATGTTTCAAATGGGATGGCACCCTTGATAGAAATATTCTTATAAGCAAATTGCAGAGGATCAAGATTGTGGGCCGTTATCAGTCTTTTAAAGAACTTCATTATGGTTGATGTTAGAGCTACTGGGTGGCAATCATTGAGACAAGCCACTTCATTTTTCTCAGGTGTTCAAGAAGGAACTGCTGATGCTAGAAAATCGAAGGTAGACAAAATTGCTGGAGAAACTCAGCGGGAGCGGCAGCATCTATGGTGCGAAGGAAATAGGCAACGTTTCGGACCGAAACCCTTCTTCAGACTTAATATTTTTCTCGGGGACTGGAATGATGGATATTTCCTTGAAGTATATAGGGACACAAGATCAATCAATCAATCAATCAATCAACCTTTATTGTCATCTTGCAAGCAATAAGTACAGTGCAAAATGAAAAGACGTTTCCCAGTGAATAGCGGAGCCTCGCACATGAAATTTAAAACACTTCTCACATAATAACACTAAAAAAAACAATCCAGTCCCTGATGGAACAGAATAAATAGTTAAAATCAGGTAAAAAAAACACAATGTTAAAATACAGTAAACCAATCATAAAATAATGTCCGGGGCCGCTGATTTAAGTGGCCAGTGCCAGTTATTAAAGTGTCCGTGCCAGCCGCAGAGTCAAGTCAAGTGACTGTGAGTGCAGAGTGACTGTTTAGCAGCCTCACAGCCTGTGGTAGGAAGCTGTTTAGCAGCCTCGTAGTCCGGGCTTTGATGCTTCGATATCTCTTGCCTGATGGCAAGAGATCCAGGTGTGTGTGGAGGGGGTGCAGTTTGTCCTTGGCAATTCTCTGTGCTTTCTTCAGACAGCGGCTCTGGAACAGTTCTTGTACCGAGGGTAGGGAGACGCCAATAATCCTCTCTGCTCCCCTCACTACCCTCTGCAGAGCCTTCCTGTCCGAGCAGTTGCAGGTGCAGTACCACGTATTGATGCAGTACGTGAGTACAGACTCCACCGTGCCCCTGTAGAAAGTCCTGAGGATGTTGGTGGGGAGTGAGGCCTGTTTTAGTTTCCTCAGGAAGTGCAGTCGCTGATGGGCCCGTTTGACGGTCCCAGTGGTGTTCCTGGACCAGGTGAGGTTGTCCGTTATCTGCACACCGAGGAACTTTATGCTCTCCACTCTCTCCACTGCAGTGCCACTAATGTTGAGCGGTGTATGCTCTGGCTGCGCCCTCCTGAAGTCGACAACCATCTCCTTAGTTTTGTCGACATTCAATTCCAGGTTATTTTTGCCGCACCAGTCCACCAGTTGTTCTACTTCCTCCCTGTACCTTGTTTCGTCATCTCTGCTGATGAGTCCCACCACTGTAGTGTCGTCCGCGAACTTTATGATTTTATTGTCCCTGAATCTGGCAGCACAGTCATGTGTGAGCAGTGTGAACAACAGCGGGCTGAGCACACAGCCTTGAGGGGAGCCGGTGCTCAGCGTGATCGAGCCTGAAGTGTTCTTGCCAACACGGACTGACTGCGGTCTCTCTGTCAGAAAGTCCAAGATCCAGTGACACAGGGTGGTGTTGAGGCCCAGCAGGGTTAGTTTCTCCACAAGTCTCTGTGGGATGATGGTATTAAACGCTGAGCTGAAGTCAATGTACAGGATTCTGGCGTATGTGTTCTTGTGTTCCAGATGCGCGATTACTGTGTGCAGCGTGGTGGAGATGGCATCCTCTGTAGAGCGGTTGGGGCGATAGGCAAACTGGAGGGGGTCTAACGATGAGGGGAGGGCTGGCAGTAATGTGGGGTTTCACCGTGCGTACAAAGCACTTCATTATTATTGGGGTCAGGGCGACAGGGCGGTAGTCATTTAGGCAGGCAACGACTGGTTTCTTCGCTATGGGGATTATCGTGGAAGTTTTGAGGCATGTGGGGACAATGGCCTGACTAAGGGAGATGTTAAAGATGTCTGTTAGCACATCTGCTAACTCCTCAGCACATTCCTTTAGCACACGTCCTGGGATGTTGTCGGGTCCGACTGCTTTCCACGGGTTGACCTTAGACAGGATTCTCCGTGTGTCCATTTTGTCTATGGTCAGGACTGGCTGGTCGGTTTGTAGGCAGGGGCTGGCTCTCCTCTTGGGTGTGGTGTTTGCTGCATCAAGACGTGCAAAGAAGTTGTTTAATTTATCTGGGAGAGAAGTGTCCGTGTCGGTTACCTGCTGCCTTGCCTTGTACCCCGTCAATGTTTCGATTCCCTTCCACATCCTCCTGGTGTCTCCTGTGTTGCAGAGGTGTCCCTGGATTTTCCCCGCGAAGGCACGTTTCGTGAGAGATTGAAGATGTTGATGAAGACTGTGGTCAACTGGGCAATTTTAAACAGGTATTCTATATTAGTAGAGCAGAATTGAGCGAAGACAGTCATATCAGTGAACCAGAAGTATTGATCGACAGCCACTGTCTTTCCACTTATCTGAGGACTCGGTACAGTCCATAAGATAAATGGAGAAACCTCAGGTTATACAGCAAGGTCGGGAGAGCCAGGGGTGAACCATAGTTCAGTGAAACAACACAGCAGTCCCTGATCTCCCTGTGAAATAGCAGCCTTGCTCTTACAGTAGCTCTTTAAGCTTGTTCTCGAGTGATTTAATGTTGGCTGGGGAAGGAAAAAGGGAGTGAAAGTCCTGTCATTCCAGCGACACCTAGGGTACCCCCACTAACCCCTGCCTGTCATACTTCATTGTTTGTTAGTTCTCATTGTTGTGTCCGGTTTAATAAAGCTCAGTAGTTCCTAGAGATCCTATGTATTAGTAAGGATTGACTGGAGACTTTCTGCACTGGAACTAATGATATCCTAAGCACTGGAATGGATAGATAGTGAGGAGAAGTGATCATAAAGGACTGCTTAACTGATGAACATGATGTGAAATGTTACCACTCTCTGTCTGGCACCATATGCGAGTGATGGGATAAGTTGCAGGTTTTCTTCATGAAAGCCTTGAAGGAGCTGGAATCAATAAAGTGAGGTAGTTGAGTGTTGTCAGAGCTGCTAGTGATTGCAGGATGTGCCCATCACTGCTTCTCCAGAGAAAGATCTCCTCGTGCATTCTATCCCAGAGAACTGCTGAACATAGAAACATAGAAACATAGAAAATAGGTGCAGGAGTAGGCCATTCGGCCCTTCGAGCCTGCACCGCCATTCAATATGATCATGGCTGATCATCCAACTCGGTATCTGTACCTGCCTTCTCTCCATACCCACTGATCCCTTTAGCCACAAGGGCCACATCTAACTCCCTCTTAAATATAGCCACTGAACTGGCCTCAACTACCTTCTGTGGCAGAGAGTTCCGAGATTCACCACTCTCCGTGTGAAAAAAGTTTTTCTCATCTCGGTCCTAAAGGATTTCCCCTCTATCCTTAAGCTGTGACCCCATGTCCTGGGCTTCCCCAACATCGGGAACAATCTTCCTGCATCTAGCCTGTCCAACCCTTTAAGAATTTTGTAAGTTTCTATAAGATCCTAAACTCAATCGCCTAAATTCTAGCGAGTACAAGCCGAGTCTATCCAGTCTTTCTTCATATGAAAGTCCTGACATCCCAGGAATCAGTCCGGTGAACTTTCTCTGCACTCCTTCTATGGCAATAATGTCCTTCCTCAGATTTGGAGACCAAAACTGTACGCAATACTCCAGGTGTGGTCTCACCAAGACCCTGTATAACTGCAGTAGAACCTCCCTGCTCCTATGCTCAAATCCTTTTGCTATGAATGCTAACATACCATTCGCTTTCTTCACTGCCTGCTGCACCTGCATGCCTACTGTCAATGACTGGTGTACCATGACACCCAGGTCTCGTTGCATCTCCCCTTTTCCTAATCGGCCACCATTTAGATAATAGTCTGCTTTCCTGTTTTTTCCACCAAAGTGGATAACCTCACATTTATCCACATTATACTGCATCTGCCATTCATTTGCCCACTCACCCAGCCTATCCAAGTCACCTTGCAGCCTCCTAGCATCATCCTCACAGTTGGGTTAAGCCCAGAACCTTGGGAGACAAGGCTTCTTGGGAAGTACTAAAATGTTAAAGGTGCAATGCAAATGCTACTGGGGTTGTTTAAAAAAATTATTGAGATATTGGGATTTCTTCAAAGAACAAGATTTTTTACTTTTTGTCCTTTCAATTACAGATCTGGATTCTTTTTTATCCTCCTCATTGTGATTCGTGGCACACCCATGAAGAGGCAAATATAATCATAATATCATGAGATAGTAGTAGAACTAGGCCATTCTGCTCATCAAGTCTATTCCACCATTCAATCGTGGCTGATCTACAGTATCTCTCCCTACTAACCCCATTTCCTGCCTA
Organism: Leucoraja erinaceus; assembly: GCF_028641065.1. NCBI lineage: Eukaryota > Metazoa > Chordata > Chondrichthyes > Rajiformes > Rajidae > Leucoraja > Leucoraja erinaceus. The sequence goes on from NC_073386.1 coordinate 27,630,376, forward strand.
CTCCCCAGTAACCTCTGGCACCCATAATAATCAAGAATCTATCTCTGCATAAAATATATCCACTGACTTTGCCTCCTTCTGTGGCAAAGAATTCCACAAATTCTTGATGCTGGAAATACTTTTAATAACATTAATATTATTAATAATAAAACAAGATAAGATTGATAATCATTAAAATCAAGATGGATTTGATGTATGACCTTGAGGTGCTCAATCGCATTCCTTCATTTGGATTTCCATTTGGGAATATGTCATTTTCTCAAGGAGGTTTTGACCATGACCTTGGATCTTTTCTATCATGATGAGGCAGTGGAGTTATGTGGAGGTGGTGATGTTTCCAGCAGTATGGAAACCTGGTGGTGGATCAAGGTGGTTCCCACCAAAATAACAGCCAGGGAGTCAACACCAGCTGGAAAAAAACAGTGGTCAGGCCAAAATGTGGCTGTTACATATTATATAATTATTATATAAAATTATTGTATAATTATTATTATATATAAGTATAATCCAAAACTTAGTCATGCAATTACCTTTAAAAAAAAATAATTCCTAATTTCAAATGTGTCCATCACAACTAACTGGTCTAACTAGTTATATATTTTATAAACGGATACATTTTGCCGTGAGTTAGTAGTGAAACAATGATTGAACTACATTATTGGAGTAATGCAAGGAGAGGTTGAATACTTCATTTACTGGGCTAAACCTTTCCATTAATAAAAACAGGAAATATTAACTGTTTCTCTGCAATGATATTTTGTGCCTAAGGAATATGACAAAGAAATCTGTCCAGACCGAGAGTAACATAACATATTTCACAATATCGTTGAGACATTTTTGTCCTTTGCCTCTCCCTTGCTTCAGAATTAAATCCTCTTCCAATTCAAATTACTTTTCCATGTTAATTTACTTGTAAAACAATGATTGTGTGTTCACTTAGACCTCCTTGCTAATTTAGATCAGTTGATGCACAGCTGGAGTAATTATCTGTTTTGGAATTGTATTTATCTGAATTTAACACTACAATCAGTGATAGGTGGGTGGTGTGCTTATGTCAAGGAAAGAAGCACTAATCCCATTACATCATGTTGTTGCATGACATTCAGAATAAGTAACACATAAATAAGGCAGACATAGAAGCACTTTAAACTGTAGGATTTTTCTGTGAATTTTTCATCAGAATGGTTCCTTACTGCTGAGACAAAGAGCTTTTTTTCAGGCAGAAAGAACAATTGATTTCAAGAAAAGCCATTCTGGTATACGGCAGGATCACTGAAGCTGTAATGTGCAGGGATTAGAAAATCTGTGAAGCTGTTAGCTTTGGCTAAAGACCAAATATTACCAACATTTGCTTGTATAAAGGGTGAAAAATTCTTTACATAATTTAGTACTGTGGCTTAAACATACTTCTAAAAACATACTTCTAAGAACACCAGGATTTTGGAGAAGATTAAAGACTGATTGTGAACCCACGATTAATTCAGCTAGTTTGTAGCCAGTGAGTGTAACCAGACATTGTTACAGCACAAACTTGAGTTAGAAGCTTAAGGGGAATAATGACTAGCTGAGAAATTGTGTCTTTACAGCTGATATTTTATGCATTGGAAGAAGCATTGACCCACGTGCTAAGTACTGTTTTATCTTTTCCAGATCTGCCAGGGTGGACTTGTTGCATGAAAACATCTTGTCCAAAATGATGTAGCTCTCCCAAGCAGGAGAATCTTGTGTGATGTAATATCAGAGCAAAATATCATCTATAAAGCTACAGAAAATAGCAACGGATGCCTCTGAATGACCTGGCATTCAAAAACATTCAAGAAAGCATGAAAAAGCAACTATAGAATTGAAAAATTATTTTTATATTTTTTGAACATGTAAATAATTAGTAGCAGTTACAAAATGTAATTCTTTTTTTGAATATCTGTATAGTTATATTGTTGCATTATCATAGGCATCTTGCAGCCACTCTTCTCCTCTAAATGAGTGGGTGTTGTTGGTGCACCAGTCTAGCAGGAAGATTACTTACAGTAAATGCTAGGGAATTGCAGCAAGCTCCCGCCCCTCTCTATGAGGAGTCTAGTACGTTAAGTGCCACTGTGGTAATGTTATAAAGTGTGCATCCATATTTGCAGGAGAATCCTCAACTTGGCACGTGGAAAAGTATAGGCAATTCAGCGAGGAACAGTTGCCATTCTACATCAGTTTCTAGACTGATAAAACAGTATAATCAACTACTCAGTAGTTTCCATCGGGTGGGAGATTGCAACCTTCACGTGGTTCGTCCTGTTTCTACAAATGCAATCAACCTGGTGTGTACAATCAAATAAGATCAAATAGAACAAGTTGTCCTACAACTTTAGGCTGTCCACACTATACACAAGAAGAAGAAGAACAAGAAGTAGTTTTTTGTGATGGTAGCTATTTTATGATCATGTGAGGAGATTCTACAGTTGAATGAAGTATGTAATGACAATCAAACTAACACTGACAGTTTGCACCTGTGATACTGCTGGGGTGAATACAGAAATACATCTGCAGAAATACATTTTAAGGAATGGAGATTGAAGAAACGACCCATCCTGGTTAATTTGAACTGAATGGATAAAGGTTCCATTGCTGCAACTGACCCTGAATGCGAGGGATAAACTTGCCTTGGTCGCTTGCACTAAATGGGCACTTTCGCAGCAAATGCACCTTGATTTTGAATGACTGAGGTCAATGGAATTATAGAAAAGTATGCTGTTACACTGAACATTTATTACTTGCTCTGATAATAATCTCCACCCTCAATTGTTTTACATGTTATAGTATGTAAAAATGCTTTTTCACATACAACATAATTGACATTTAAAGTACTTTACTGTTTCATGTGGGTTTGACTTACTTTGGGGAACTTGTTCAGGCAAATCCAGTAAACCATTTGAAAATCTAAATCTGGAAATCTGAAATAAAACTGAAAATGCAGTAAACACTCAGCAGGTCAGGCAGCATCTGTGGAAAGGCAAACAAGTATTGTTTCAGGTTAAAGACCCTTGATCACAACTGTTCAGCATGTTCTGTTTTTAAATCTGGTTCCATGTAATGCAAATTCTTGGCAATTTATGTAAATCTCCAATCATTGGAACTTTGGAATCACCAGCTCAAGTTGATGCATATCACCCATATTTTAAGTCAAGTTGCGTTTATTGTCATATGCACAAATACAGTGAGGTATGAGTACAACAAAATACCTATAGCATATTTTCAAACAACACGCCAAAACACATATGGCAATTACATGTTTTGAAATATATATATAAAGACTATAAGATGGTGAAAGAAAAAAATCAGTAAAAAAATAAACGAAAATTGGCGCAAAATGCACAATTAGTAAACAAGTCTGTGGAAGTGCAAGAGGATATCTCTTGCAGCTGGGTGTAGATAATTTCAGTGGAAAAATAAATATTTAAATCAATAAATTGTCCTTGGTGTCTTCAAGTCACTGCAAGTGCTTTACAGCTAATTAATCACATTTTGACATGTATGTACTGGCAGCGGACTTGACAGCCATATTTCATCTAATGAGGTTACACAACTAAGAGTGTGATCTGCCATGGTGAACTTAAGGTAGCGAACTAATGCTAACTAATCAATTGGGAAATTTCATGTTCTTCAAAAATAAGTTTTATGACACCTTTTACTTTCACTTCAATAAAATTGTAGAATTGATTAATGATTTATCTGAAATGTGGCACTTCTTCTTTTATTAAAGCAAATGTTCCAAGTATTTTATTCCAGTTTTCACTCCATACCCCAATCAACTCCAAATGACTGTGTTCTAATGTAAAACAGCACTTGCCTCAGACCCCAGAGAGTAGTGATCTCCAGTGCTTCAGTTGTTTAGTACTATTCCATCCTGACTGCTGCTAAACTTAGAGAGTTAAGTAAACAGGTTGGTTTTAAGAGTATCAAGGATTGAAAATGGGATCAGTGGAGCACTTTGTCTGCATAAAGGACCACCTGGGTCAGCAAATTCCAACTCTTTTGAAGTGTTCAGTAAACAAATGAACATTTTGCTGACGAGTTAGAATAAGGAATTAGCAATGTGGAGTAAAATAACAGTTCCTACCATTTTCTCAGAAAGATTCTGAAGCACAGGCAGAAACGAATGGTGAAACTTCTCAGTTTTAATCACTAATTGTAATCTTAATAACACCAACAGCAAATTAGCACACATTTGTATTTACACACAAATCATCTTCAGGAATTACAAATTGTGCGGGAGGACACCATCTCATGGCCTTCAGCCCAATGAGTTTGTCAGGCATCAAATACTCATTTACACTAATCCTACACTAATCCTATTTCATTTTCTCTACATTCACATCAACTCCCCAGTCTCAGTGATTCACTAAAGGACAATTAAACTACCAGCAAAGCTTCAGAAATGAAAGGAACCTGGTGCACCTAGAAGAAACATACAGATTTAAAGGGGGAGCATGCGAACCCCACACAGACAGCACAGAATTGAACCTGAGTTGACGGAGCAGCTCCTCCAGCTGTGCTAGTGTGTTACCAATGGTATTAAGATAAATATTGGGTAATAGCCACAAAATTGATATTTAGATTCATGATTATGTATATGCATAAAAATTCAGTAGTGGCATTGGTTACCTTAAATTTCAGACACACTTACCTACGAGAAGAAGGAACACTTCTTCATCAAGCACACAGAAGCACTTGAATTCGCCAAGAGTATCGAGGATAAGACCGAAGATTGAATAATATTCAACACTCAACACTTACCTGGATATTGTTATCCCGCAGAGAAGATATGGAACTCTAAAC